>NC_068938.1:176171875-176520593 GCF_016801865.2 Culex pipiens pallens | reverse complement strand
TTTGGATAGCATTACCCTTCACGGAAAAAAAAGTGTGCGAGAAATCGTGAATTTCGATTCATGAATTCGTGAATAAATTTGTGCATGATTTCGTGATACCTTTCATGATTTCATGAATTTTATTCATGAAATCGTGCATAAAAATGCACGAATTTATGAATTTTATTCATGGCTAAAATATTTTTACGAATATTCATGAATTTTCCTTCATGATATCATGCATATCACTATTCATGATTTCATGACTGATTTACATGAAGTCATGACTAAACTTCATGAATTCATGAAAAATATTCATGATTTTACGATTATTTATGCATGCGTAAATTTTACGCCGTAAAATTTTATTCGCGAATTTATGAATCATGTTTTTCATGATTTCATGAAAGTTTACATGATTTCATGAATAAAATGCATGAATTCGTGCATAACATTCATGGGTTTATGGTTTTGGTAACGAAAAAATCCCGTTTTTTTATTGGTTCCCGTGGATGCGCTGAGTGACATTTCGGCGATTTGTTTTGAGCTAGAAATGGGGACAGGTAAAGTATGTTAATAATTTTAATGATTTTAATATTGTAAGCATAAGCTTTTTTTAAACATTTTAAGCAATTATATTTTCTTAGGTACTTTAATTTTGTAATGTATAATAAGTTTTTTGAATTACTATTATTTTGAGGTATGTTAAATATGCTAATGAATTTAGGTATTTTTATTTTTCCAGGTATGTAAATATTGTGACTTTTAAAAGTTTTTAAGTATTTCAAGTATTTTAAATATTCAAAGTGTTTAAAGTTTGTTGAGTATTTAAATAATTTTAAGCATTTATTTTTTTCTAGGTATTTTAATATTGTATAAGTTTTAAAAATATGTTAAGTATTTGAAATATTTATTTTTGAAGTATGTTTAATATGCTAATGATTTTAAGTATATTCATTTGTTAAGGTATTTTGATATTATATGTTTTTAAAGTTTTTAATCATTTCAAGTATTTGAAATTATTGAAGTGTTTAAAATTTGTTAAGTATTTAAATAATTTTAAGCATTTAATTTTTTCTAGGTATTTTAATATTTCAAGTATTTCAAATATTTTAAGTATTTGAAATATTCATTTTTTTAAGGTGTGATTTTAAGTATTTTCATTTTTTCAGGTATTTTAATATTCTATGTTTTTAAAGAATTTAAGTATTTCAATTATTTTTCCAGGTTTTAAAATTTTTAAGTATTTCAATTTTTTTAAGCCTTTGAAAGATGTTCTTTAAAGTATGTTAAGTATGTTAATAATTTTAATATTGTAGCTAATTACTTTTTAAAGTATTTAACATATTTAAAGTATTTGAAGTATTTTGAGTATTTTATGTATTTAAAGTATTTTAAGTATTTTAAGTATTTTAATTTATTTAAGTATTTTAAGTATTATAAGTATTTTAAGTATTTTAAGTATTTTTAAGCATTTTAAGTATTTTAAGTAATTTAAGTATTTTAAGTATTTCAAGAATTTTAAGTATTTTAAGTATTTTAATTATTTAAAGTTTTTTAAGTATTTAAAGTATTTTAAGTATTTTAAGTATTTTAAGTATTTTAAGTATTTTAAGTTTTTAAAGTATTTGAAGTATTTAAAGTATTTAAAGTATTTAAAGTATTTAAAGTATTTAAAGTATTTAAAGTATTTAAAGTATTTAAAGTATTTAAAGTATTTAAAGTATTTTAAGTATTTTAAGTATTTAAAGTATTTAAAGTATTTAAAGTATTTAAAGTATTTAAAGTATTTAAAGTATTTTAAGTATTTTAAGTATTTTAAGTATTTTAAGTATTTTAAGTATTTTAAGTATTTTAAGTATTTTAAGTATTTTATGTATTTTAAGTATTTTAAGTATTTTAAGTATTTTAAGTATTTTAAGTATTTTAAATATTTTAAGTATTTTAAGTATTTTAAGTATTTTAAGTATTTTAAGTATTTTAAGTATTTTAAGTATTTTAAGTATTTTAAGTATTTAAAGTATTTAAAGTATTTAAAGTATTTAAAGTATTTAAAGTATTTAAAGTATTTAAAGTATTTTAAGTATTTTAAGTATTTTAAGTATTTTAAGTATTTTAAGTATTTTAAGTATTTTAAGTATTTTAAGTATTTAAAGTATTTAAAGTATTTAAAGTATTTTAAGTATTATAAGTATTTTAAGTATTTAACGTATTTAAAGTATTTAAAGTATTTGAAGTATTTAAAGTATTTAAAGTATTTAAAGTATTTTAAGTATTTTAAGTATTTTAAGTATTTTAAGTATTTTAAGTATTTTAAGTATTTTAAGTATTTAAAGTATTTAAAGTATTTAAAGTATTTTAAGTATTTTAAGTATTTTAAGTATTTTAAGTATTTTAAGTATTTTAAGTATTTTAAGTATTTTAAGTATTTTAAGTATTTTAAGTATTTTAAGTATTTTAAGTATTTAAAGTATTTTAAGTATTTTAAGTATTTTAAGTATTTTAAGTATTTAAAGTATTTTAAGTATTTTAAGTATTTTAAGTTTTTTAAGTATTTTAAGTATATTAAGTGTTTTAAGTATTTTAAGTATTTTAAGTATTTTAAGTATTTCTAGTATTTTAAGTATTTTAAGTATTTTAAGTATTTTAAGTATTTTAAGTATTTTAAGTATTTTAAGTATTTTAAGTTTTTTAAGTATTTTAAGTATTTTAAGTATTTTAAGTATTTTAAGTATTTTAAGTATTTAAAGTATTTAAAGTATTTAAAGTATTTAAAGTATTTAAAGTATTTTAAGTATTTTAAGTATTTTAAGTATTTTAAGTATTTTAAGTATTTTAAGTATATTAAGTATTTTAAGTTTTTTAAGTATTTTAAGTTTTTTAAGTATTTTAAGTATTTTAAGTATATTAAGTGTTTTAAGTATTTTAAGTATTTTAAGTATTTTAAGTATTTTAAGTATTTTAAGTATTTTAAGTATTTTAAGTATTTTAAGTATTTTAAGTATTTTAAGTATTTTAAGTATTTTAAGTATTTTAAGTATTTTAAGTATTTTAAGTATTTTAAGTATTTTAAGAATTTTAAGTATTTTAAGTATTTTAAGTATTTTAAGTATTTTAAGTATTTTAAGTATTTTAAGTATTTTAAGTATTTTAAGTATTTTAAGTATTTTAAGTATTTTAAGTATTTTAAGTATTTTAAGTATTTTAAGTATTTTAAGTATTTTAAGTATTTTAAGTATTTTAAACATTTTAAGTATTTAAAGTTTTTTATGTATTTTAAGTATTTTAAGTATTTTAAGTATTTTAAGTATTTTAAGTATTTTAAGTATTTTAAGTATTTTAAGTATTTTAAGTATTTTAAGTATTTTAAGTATTTTAAGTTTTTTAAGTGATTTTAGTATTTTAAGTATTTTATGTATTTTAAGTATTTTAAGTATTTTAAGTTTTTTAAGTATTTTAAGTATTTTAAGTATTTTAAGTATTTTAAGTATTTCAAGTATTTTAAGTATTTTAAGTATTTTAAGTATTTTAAGTATTTTAAGTATTTTAAGTATTTAAAGTATTTAAAGAATTTTAAGTATTTTAAGTATTTTAAGTATTTTAAGTATTTTAAGTATTTTAAGTATTTTAAGTATTTTAAGTATTTTAAGTATTTTAAGTATTTGAAGTATTTGAAGTATTTGAAGTATTTGAAGTATTTTAAGTATTTTAAGTATTTTAAGTATTTTAAGTATTTTAAGTATTTTATGTATTTTAAGTATTTTAAGTATTTTAAGTATTTTAAGTTTTTTAAGTATTTTAAGTATTTTAAGTATTTTAAGTATTTTAAGTGTTTCAAGTATTTTAAGTATTTTAAGTATTTTAAGTATTTTAAGTATTTTAAGTATTTTAAGTATTTTAAGTATTTTAAGTATTTTAAGTATTTTAAGTATATTAAGTATTTTAAGTATTTTAAGTATTTTAAGTATTTTAAGTATTTTAAGTATTTTAAGTATTTTAAGTATTTTAAGTATTTTAAGTTCTTAAGTATTTTAAGTATTTTAAGTATTTTAAGTATTTTAAGTATTTTAAGTATTTCTAGTATTTTAAGTATTTTAAGTATTTTAAGTATTTTAAGTATTTCTAGTATTTTTAGTATTTTAAGTATTTTAAAGTTTTCAAGTATTTTAATTATTTTAAGTTAAGAGTTGAACCAGTTTTCGGCTTAAAAACTCTTTAATAAAGTATACAAAAAAAGTTTTTTTTAGTTTTTACTCATTTTGAGCAATTTATTTATTTTATGTATTTTGCGTATTTCAAATATTTTGAGTTTTTGAAGTATTTAATTTATTTTGCCTATTTTGAATAGTTTGAGTTTTTGAAGTATTTTAAGATTTTAAGATTTGTTGAGTATGTTGAGTATTTTATTTCGGTGTTTTTTTTTATTTTTCAAATTTTCAATTCAACTCTCTATGAATCTATTTTCGTCAAATTAAAGTGTTTGATCATCTGCATTAACAAAAAAAATCCCATTATTGTAATTAATCACTTTATTGTAACTGGAGTTCTTAATGAGACAAAAAAATAATGGCTTAATTATACGAATTATCGATTATTCTATTATGCACTCAGACAATCAGACAATCGAGTCTGGACTGCACATGAAATCCCTTAGGTCTTTTTGTATTTAATTAAAGTTTTTGTTGTATTTTTGTATAGAAACGATCGGTACCCAATTAACGTTTCCGAAATGCTCATGTCAAGTTTTGAATGTTGGTTTTACTAAAGTTATGATTGTATTTTTCATTTATTTAAGGCATTTTTGAACATCACATAACTGGGACCTTTGTAAATTTAGAATTCTTCCGCAGTGACCGGTAATCAGTTCCAAGATGGCCAGATGGAGCCAGAGTACATTGGCATCACATACAATGGCCACAGTTTTAAATTTCATGAATTTTGATATGTCACAAGACAGGGTTCCTTGCACATTCCAAAATGTCCCCAGTGACCACCGGTAACCGGTGACCGGTTCCAAAGTGGCCAAGTGGGGCCAGAGTACATTGGCATCACATACAATGGCCATAGTTTTAAATTTCATGAATTTTGATATGTCACAAGACAGGGTTCCTTGCACATTCCAAAATGTCCCCAGTGACCACCGGTAAGCGGTGACCGGTTCCAAAGTGGCCAAGTGGGGCCAGAGTACGTTGGCATCACTTAAAATGGCCAAAGATTTGAATTTCATGAATTTTGATATGTCACATGACAGGGTTCCTTGCACATTCCAAATTGTCCCCAGTGACCACCGGGAACCGGTGACCAGTTCCAAAGCGGCCAGGTGGGGCCAGAGTACATTGGCAATACATAAAATGTCCTCCGTTTTTCACAAAACAGGGTTCCTTGTCAATTCCGATATTTGCACCCAGTGGAACAATATGGTAAATGAACAGAAAAAGTAATTCGGAAATTGTGAAAATCGTACCATGAAATCGTGAATATTATGAGTTTTACTTTACGAATTTTTGAACTATGCATATTGGGCACGAATAAACCAGTAGCCGTGAATAAATATGCATGATTAGACATGCCCGAATATACTTGTAAACGTGAATTAAATTCATGAATTCATAAAAAAAATCACGAATTCATGAAATTTATGCATGATTTCATGAAGTTTATACATGATATCTCGAATTTTTTTACGCCTTCAAAAATAAATCATAAAAAATATTCCAGAACTCATGAATTTTGTGCACGAATTCATGCATAAAAATTCACGATTTCATGAATTTTATGCATGAAATCATGAATTTTATGCATGAAATCATGAATTTTTATTCACGATGTATATTTTTTCGACCGTAATCATGAATTTTTATTCATAAAATCGTGAATATTTTTTACGACTACATGCATCTATTTCATGAAATCATGAACATTATTCACGTTTACGAGTGAAATCGGCCATGGAAAGTCATGCATATTTATTCACGATTCCTGGATAATTCGTGCCCAATATGCATAGTTCAAAAATTCGTAAAGCAAAAATCGCGATATTCACGATTTCATGGTACGATTTGCATGATTTCCGGAACACTTTTTTTTCCGTGTTTGAATGAGAGGAAGGCACCAACCAACTAAGGGTGGATTAAGTAACGTTTTTTTTTTCAATGTTAAAATATGAAACATTCGTGAAATTTTCTGATCTTTTCGAAAAAATACTTTTTTTAATCAAGACTTTGAAATGTTAAAAGGGCGTATTATTGAATGTTTGGGTCTTTTGAAATGTTTGTCTCAATTAAAAAAAAATGAAAACATTTTTTTCGAAAAGATCAGAAAATTTCACGAATGTATAAAATAGAAATAGTTTTTTGATATTTTCTGCTTGTAAAATTTTTAAATGTAAAATGCATTTTTTCCGTTGAAAATAATATTTTTTTTATTTTTCGTACGTTGACAGTGCAGCAAATAATATTTGCAACGGCTTTACTCTATAAAAATATTCCTGCATTGTTTCAAAAAACGCATGAAATGCAATTGATGAAAAAGTTGCTTATCTTGGTTACTTGAGATCTTTAAATGTATATTGAATTTTCCTTCGAACTACATTTTGCACACTATTACGGTTTCATCGCTAAGTGAAAATTCACCTAAATTAATAGAAGGTTACCGAATTACCATACAATGCCAAAAAGTTTATAAGTGAAACGGGGATTGTTTTTACCGTTTTTTTACTTTTAACACATTTAAAAAAAAATCATACAAGACAAAATCTTAGAATGCATACATTAACAGCTTTAATTTGAGTGGTGTTAAATTGATAGGATATGTAAAATAACGCCAATATTTTTAAATAAAATTTAAACATGATTCATAGGTAAATCTCGTGTGTCATTTATAAACAAATCTTATCCAAGCCCAATGCAACAATTATGCAAACCCCTTCCTGGCATTGTGGCATGACTTGATTTCCTAGTCCAACCCGTCGGGGACCTCGGGGCATTGCTGAGTGATGCAATAATGATCCAGAAATATGAACTTGCCTCATAAATGGCCACTATCCACGTGTGCGAGGTCCCACACTGGCAGCACGACCCTCGGGCTCATGGCTCTCGTGTATTTGTTTCTTATCGATATCCATACTTTAGCTCTTTCGCAGCAGGATACTTTTTAGAGTTGAGTTAATGATTGTGAACTAAGAATATTTTTCGTTAATTAATTGATCATTTTATCATTTTCAAAAATATTCATGAAAAAAAGTTTTTTTTAACAGTTCAAAAGCAGACCCGTCTACCCTACCAGCAACGACCGACAATCACGAATCAAACGAGGGCCCATTTCCTTCTTCTCTGATGTTTTTGAGTCAAAGGTAAGGTTGAGTCACATACTTACGGAAAGCAATCATCTTGGCTATTCACAGCACACAGAGACACAGCGGCACAGACGTTCCTGGTATACCGGGTGAACCGGTGTCGTGGTACACGGTACTTCCAAGGATTCCGTGCCTCAGCAACAGCAATAACACATTGACGTGCTTCACCTTCATCAGAACTTTTCTTTTTCTGGAGATTTTCCAACTTCGATTTTTAGGCACAGAATTTCATTTAGCTTTATATTTTTATTATTATTATTGTAATTTTGTTTTAATCAGAGATTTTGGATGTTTTTAATACCTAGTTATAGTGTTTGTTTTTTTTTTTATAAATTATTGTTCACAGTTTAATTTTAATTTTAATCCTTTTTCTTCAAAAGACGTGTCTTTCATCAACAATCTCTACAAAAGAAACTACCCAATCAAGAGTACCGGGGAAAACCCGTCGATTGCGTGCGAAAGGCTTCTTTTCCATGGTCAATTTCCTAGCTCCAACAATCGTGGGACGGAAACTGCTGTTTGGAACATAACAACAACTTCGGGCAGGGCCACGAACATACTTATTGACTGACTTCGACCGTCAGGTGAGGGGAGAAGGAAAAAAAATAGAGGCGATAAAACTCCAACTGCAATTGCAACAATTTATTGAAAGTTTCATTGCCTTTGTGTGATTTGTGAAAGGGGTTTGGGTTGGGAAAATTGCATTCGTCATCCGGAACCCAGCCAGGGGAGGAGTTCGGGGGAACCCGGATTGACCATCACAATGACGAATCAATCCGTTGGAAACCGGGACCGGGAAAGGTAATTTCTGCCCGAGTCAGCTAGTTGGATCGGGACCTTGAAATTGAATGCGATTGACGTGACGTTTGATGGGTTTGTCCGTTTTAATGGGTCAGGTGATTTCATTCTAATTTGTATGGCACCAATGTCAGCAACTATGAAAAATTTATCAATTTATTTTTTAACCTGGCCATGGTCTTCGTTTCGTACATACACTTATGGTACTCGGGTCTATATGACCCAGAAATGTATTTGGCTGCCAAAATTCGGAATCTTGACCGATTTTGGATGTCTTGGCCGCAAATGAAAGGTTAGAATGTCTACTTTGCGATTCCGACTGGCAGAACCGGTTTTGGGCACTGTGGCCACCGGGAACCTGCTACAACCGAAAAAAGTCCTTTTTGAGGCCCCGACTTTGAGGACCTGTATCTCCGGAACGATAACACATAGCGGGTTGCTTCCAGTTGCATTTGACGGGTAATAACCTCAACTTTAAGCTCCCGTAGAGATGATTTGTCAAAAGTGGACACCGGTTCCGTTAACCCGGAACACCCGAAAAACATGATTTTTTCAGCTTTTGTTTTAAAATCAACACATTAGTCAATTTTTTCAACCGGATTTTTTGTAAATCATTACATACGCACACTACATACTACCTCTGACTGTTTGGGATCGTTCCGGCCAACTGTGGCCAATCCGGAACCGGTTCCAGGGTACCACCAAAACGGTTCCAATAATGGTATCGCTAGAAACCCGTCATGTTGTATATCAAACTTCATGAAATTGAAAATTATGACCATCTGAGGTCATGCCGATATCCTCTGACCCAACCTGGTCACTCCGGAACCGGTTACCGGTGGCCACTGGGGGACACTTCCGGAGTATGCAGGAAAGCATATCATGCGACATATCAAACGTCATGAAATTGAAAATTATGACCATCTGAGGTCATTCCGATATCCTCTGACTCACCCTGGTCACTCCGGAACCGGTTACCGGTGGCCACTGGGGGACACTTCCGGAGTATGCAGGGAAGCATATCATGCGACATATCAAACTTCATGAAATTGAAAATTACGATTATCTGAGGTCATGCCGATATCCTATGACCCAACCTGGTCACGCCGGAATCGGTTACCGGTGGACACGGGGGGACACTTACGGAGTATGCAAGGAAGCATATCATGCGACATATCAAACTTCATGAAATAGAAAATTATGACCATCTAAAGTCATGCCAATATCCTATGACCGAACCTGGTCACGCCGGAACCGGTTACCGGAGGCCACTGGGGGACACTGCCGGAGTATGCAGGGAAGCATACCATGCGACGTATCAAACTTCATGAAATAGAAAATTATGACCATCTGAGGTCATGCCGATATCCTCTGACTCACCCTGGTCACGCCGGAACCGGTTACCGGTGGCCACGGGGGGACACTTCCGGGGTATGCAAGGAAGCATATCATGCGACATATCAAACTTCATGAAATTGAAAATTACGATTATCTGAGGTCATGCCGATATCCTATGACCCAACCTGGTCACGCCGGAATCGGTTACCGGTGGACACGGGGGGACACTTACGGAGTATGCAAGGAAGCATATCATGCGACATATCAAACTTCGTGAAATAGAAAATTATGACCATCTAAGGTCATGCCAATATCCTATGACCCAACCTGGTCACGCCGGAACCGGTTAACGGTGGCCACTGGGGGACAATTCCGGAGTATGCAAGGAAGCATATAATGGACATATCAAACCTCATGAAATTGCAAATTATGACCAGCAAAGGTCTTGCCCACGTTTTTTAATCCAACCTGGCCACTGGGAGACAATTTCTGATGGCGATGTCCTCCGGCCCATCCTGATTAATTTGGAACCGAAAATGGGTTGGGAATGGAGGAAATTTGTGAAACATGCAAAGAACCAAGTTTGAAGTTTCCTCTCGAACCTAAGATTTAAAAGGTTTTAATGGGGAGAGCACCAAATACTTTTTATTTTCCAAGGAACCTTCCATCCCAGGGTTCGGACTGACGACCTTTGGATTGGGAGTCCAACCGCCGCCAGCGACTCCACCGGAGCAGGCTTGGTTTGGAGTGTTGATTGTAATTATAGCAGGGAGAAAACTGGAATGATCAAATGACCGTACAACAACTGAGGCTGGAACCGACGTTCTACTTCCCCATCCGATAGAAGGCGTGATGACACATTACTCGTCAGAATGTGGACGCAATCACACTAGCAGCTCTACAACCGAGCCCGATTACCATTCCGGAACCATTTAATTGATGGCGGTTTGAATTTTATGTAGTAGATAAATTTAGTTGAACCTTTCAAAATTACCTTACTTACAGACCCTCTGGAAGTGTCCCCCAGTGGCCACCGTTAACCGGTTCCGGCGTGACCAGGTTGGGTCATAGGATATTGGCATGACCTTAGATGGTCATAATTTTCTATTTCATGACGTTTGATACGTCGCATGGTAGGGTTCTTTGCATACTCCGGAAGTGTCCCCCACTGGCACCGGTAACCGGTTACGAAGTGACCAGGTTGGGTCAGAGGATATCGGCATGACCTTAATTCAGTGGTCCTCAGCCAGCTGATCATCGCGGGCTAATTTGGAAATTTGCCCCAGAGTCGTGGGCAACATGTAAAATATAAATAAAAAATAAGTTGTAGAGTAGAATAGTTTGAAATTGAAATTTTGACAAACAACTAAATTTTTGACAACTTAGAAATTGTCACCAATTATACATAATCAATTGAAAAAAAATCAACATTCTTCATAAATTTTTCTCATCATATTTCATGTTTTAAAATATAATTGTTGTACAATTCGACAATATTTCACTTAAAAAAATTATATTTTTTTGTTATATTTATAATAACTTTTTTTTGTTGATAATTATTTTCTTGGTTTTGCGTACACATTTGGTTTGATTGTTCTATTTAAGCTTTGAATGTTTTGCAAATTTTTTCAATGATTTTTTGAGTGAATTTTGAAGTAACAGTAATAAGTTTTGAATTATTCGTATGTTATAGGAAAAAATCATATTTATTGAAATTTAGAAGTTTATTTAGCTTGGAAAAATTTGTATTATTGAACAAGATAAAAAAGTGTTTTTTCAATGATTTTGAAATTTTTTAAGATCTTTTCGTACGAAGTACAATCTTCTCGTTTCATTTTGAATCAAAGATTAGGGCACAAAAAAAAAGATCAAAAATATAATCAAATAGAATTTTTATGTTCTGTCGATTTTTTAGGATAACAAAATTGAACCAAAAAATATTAGCTCGGAATTCATATTTTATAATTTCCTTATTCAATATTTCTAACAAGTTTTAGTCAGAAAGTGATCTGATGTTTAGAACTGTTGGATATTTATTTATTCTTAGTATTTTTAGCAACGTGATTCCCAGATAATACAAAGTTTTTGTCACACTATCACATTCATAATTTTATATTTTTAAAGGAATGAATGTTTCATATTCATTATTTCCAAATTTAGAAATTTAATCGCTTTATAAATTCTTCAGGAAAATAAGGCACCAATAGTTTAATACTTCCCATGACCTTATAAATATTGTAGAAACCAGAAATCAATTATGGTTATTTCGTAAAAAAAACATATTTTTTCTTTTTAAAGAAAATTAGTTCATGATTTCTCTAGCGAACTTCATATGAGAACGCAAAGTGGGCCGGATTCCAAAATAATTTCAAAACCATCCCGAAGGCCGTACAGAAGACCTCGGTTAGCCACATACGGCCCGCAGGCCGCATTTTGGTGACCACCGCCTTAGATGGTTATAATTTTCAAATTCATAAAGTTTGATACGTCGCATGATATGCTTCTCTGCATACTCCGGAAGTCTCCCCCAGTGGCCTCCGGTTCCGGCGTGACCAGGTTGGGTCAGAGGATATTGGCATGACCTCAGATGGTTATAATTTTCAATTTCATGAAGTTTGATACGTCGCATGGTAGGGTTCTTTGCATACTCTGGAAGTGTCCCCCCGTGTCCACCGGTAACCGGTTCCGGCGTGACCAGGTTGGGTCATAGGATATTGGCATGACCTTAGATGGTCATAATTTTCTATTTCATGACGTTTGATACGTCGCATGGTAGGGTTCTTTGCATACTCCGGAAGTGTCCCCCAGTGGCCACCGGTAACCGGTTCCGGAGTGACCAGGTTGGGTCAGAGGATATTGGCATGACCTTAGATGGTCATAATTTTCTATTTCATGAAGTTTGATACGTCGCATGGTAGGGCTCTTTGCATACTCCGAAAGTGTCCCCCCGTGTCCACCATTAACCGGTTCCGGCGTGACCAGGTTGGGTCAGAGGATATTGGCATGACCTTAGATGGTCATAATTTTCAATTTCATGAAGTTTGATACGTAGCATGGTAGGGTTCTTTGCATACTCTGGAAGTGTCCCCCAGTGTCCACCGGTAACCGGTTCCGGCGTGACCAGGTTGGGTCATAGGATATTGGCATGACCTTAGATGGTCATAATTTTCTATTTCATGACGTTTGATACGTCGCATGGTATGCTTCCCTGCATACTCCGGAAGTGTCCCCCAGTGGCCACCGGTAACCGGTTCCGGAGTGACCAGGTTGGGTCAGAGGATATTGGCATGACCTCAGATGGTCATAATTTTCAATTTCATGAAGTTTGATACGTCGCATGGTAGGGCTCTTTGCATACTCCGGAAGTGTCCCCCCGTGTCCAGCATTAACCGGTTCCGGCGTGACCAGGTTGGGTCATAGGATATTGGCAAGACCTTATATGTTCATAATTTTCTATTTCATGACGTTTGATACGTCGCATGATATGCTTCCTTGCATACTCCGGAATTGTCCCCCAGTGGCCACCGGTAACCGGTTCCGGAGTGACCAGGGTGAGTCAGAGGATATCGGAATGACCTCAGATGGTCATAATTTTCAATTTCATGACGTTTGATATGTCGCATGATATGCTTTCCTGCATACTCCGGAAGTGTCCCCCAGTGGCCACCGGTAACCGGTTCCGGAGTGACCAGGTTGGGTCAGAGGATATCGGCATGACCTCAGATGGTCATAATTTTCAATTTCATGAAGTTTGATATGCAACATGACGGGTTTCTAGCGATACCATTATTGGAACCGTTTTGGTGGTACCCTGGAACCGGTTCCGGATTGGCCACAGTTGGCCGGAACGATCCCAAACAGTCAGAGGTAGTATGTAGTGTGCGTATGTAATGATTTACAAAAAATCCGGTTGAAAAAATTGACTAATGTGTTGATTTTATAACAAAAGCTAAAAAAATCATGTTTTTCGGATGTTCCGGGTTAACGGAACCGGTGTCCACTTTTGACAAATCATCTCTACGGGAGCTTAAAGTTGAGGTTATTACCCGTCAAATGCAACTGGAAGCAACCCGCTATGTGTTATCGTTCCGGAGATACAGGTCCTCAAAGTCGGGGCCTCAAAAAGGACTTTTTTCGGTTGTAGCAGGTTCCCGGTGGCCACAGTGCCCAAAACCGGTTCTGCCAGTCGGAATCGCAAAGTAGACATTCTAACCTTTCATTTGCGGCCAAGACATCCAAAATCGGTCAAGGTTCCGAATTTTGGCAGCCAAAAACATTTCTGGGTCATATAGACCCGAGTACCATAAGTGTGACTTTTTTTCTGGGGGGTACTTCCGGTGGCCACCGGAAGTCCATTTTTGGCTCAAATGTGTGTCTTGGTAAGATACACAAAGTCATAAAATTTCAGCTCTGTAAGTGCCAAAGGTCAAAAGTTACGATAACTTTTATCATGCTCTTGGGTCATATAGACCCGAAGACCATGCCCGGGTTAAACCAATCTAATGAAAAAATGAACTAAAGTTAAGAGTAACACAATGATATTTTTTTTTAATTTAAGTGTGCATGAAATCATGAGCAATCCCGAGCAGACGGAAATAACTTGGGAAGGTCAGTTTTTGATATTGTGAGAAGCTCGAAATATGTTATTGGGATGATCGGATTAGTTGTTAAAATAACAAAAATCAATAACAAAGATTTGTTAGAAGAATAACTAAAACTGTTATTATGTTGTTATTGTAATAACAAACCAATAACACAGAAGGAATCATGAAGGAATAACAAGATTTGTTATTTTGTGCGGAGAGGTGGAGCAGCATAATAACAAAAAATGTTATTGAACTTGTATGTCTCCATAACAAAAAAAGTTATTGTTTTGGTTTATTTGTAATTTGCAAATAAACCTGCAGTTGCCATAACTCCTCTGTACTAGTCAGGGATGCAGAGTCGGGTACCTCCAAGCGACTTTGAATCCATACTTTGAAGACAACTCCGACTCTGGATGCAGGATATGACGTCAACGACGACTTCAGCTCTCCAAAAATACCCGACTTCAGAGATTCCGACTCCAAGTAAAAGTTGCTGAAAATTTGCTGAATCCGATGCAGTCTCCGAGGTCTCACTCCAGCTCGAACTTCAACGTCAGCTCCGACTTCCTGGCTCTGTGAAAATAATAATAGTTTTTGTTATTCACACTTCAAAAATTCTCAATAAATAAATCAATTCCGTTAGGGAACATTAAAAAATTAAAAAAAAATTAACTCTAAAAAGTTAATTTTATCGGATTAATTTAAGCTTGAAACCCCATTTCATGGTGAAATAAATGACCCCGATGAAATTGGTCAAAATTATTTCATAGTTCTAGCCAATTTTAGTAAAATACCTTAGGGGGTATATCAAATTATTTAAAAAATCAACTTTCAAAATTTCATGACCCCATTTCATGGCCAAAATAATGATCCGGCCAAAATTGGTCAAAATTATCCCATAGTTCTAGCCAATTTTAGCAAAGTCCCTTATGGGGTATATCAAATAATTAAAAAAATCAACTTTCAAAAAATCAACTTTTCAGAATAATTTCAGCTTAAGTACCTCATTTCATGGCCAAAATAATGATCCCGACGAAATTGGTCAAAATTATCCCATAGTTCTAGCCAGTTTTAGCAAAGTCCCTTTGGGGGTACATTAAATAATTAAAAAAAATCAACTTCCAAAATTTCAACTTTTTAAAATAATTTTAGCTTAAGGACCCCCTTTCATGGCCAAAATAATGACCCCGACGAAATTAGACAAAATTATCCCAAAGATCTAAATATATTTAACAAAAGAAAAAATAATAATAGATTAAGTTATGGATACTCAGAAACTTTTCCATTTGTGCGATTTATGGTAATTTTATTTCTAAGTCAGTATACCGAACGAATAACAAATCTTGTTATTAGGAGAGTTTTTGAATTGTATAACATTTCCTCTTATTAGCGTGTTATTAAACATTTTCAATATAATATCACTTCAATACCAAATTTTGTTATTTTATCAGAAACTGTTACTATTATTTCTTCATGAAGTTGAACTTCAGGATAAAATAAGAACACTTTTTGTTATTTTAACAGGATTTGTTATTGAAATATTATTAATTTTTTATAACTGTCTGTCCGGGAACGCTCAAAATTTGATTAATAAAAATTAAAGATAACGATTAATTATGATTCTACGAACAAAATTCATGAAATCGTGATTTTTATCGTGAATTCGTGAATGAAATTTTTGAAGTGATATCATGAATGATGAAATCATGAATAATTTCATGAAATCATGAATAAATTTCATGAAATTATGAATAAATTTTATTAAATTGTGAATAAATTTCATGAAATCATGAATAAATTTCATGGAATAATGATTTTTTTTTAAATCATGAATTAACTTCATAATATCATGAATAAAAATCATGAAATCACGAATTTTATTCTAGAATTCGTGAATGAAATTTATGAAGTGATATCATGAATCATGAATAAATTTCATGAAATCATAAATAAATTTCATGAAATCATGAATAAAATTTATGAAATGATGAATAAATTTTATAAAATCATGAATAAATTTCATGGAATCATGATTAAATTTAAAGGAACAGCGAATTTTTTTGGAAATCTTGAATTAATTTCATGATATCATGAACAAAATTCATGAAATCATAAACATAATTATTTCATGAAATCATTTAAAATTTTCATGAAATCATCCATATAATTCATGAAATCATTAATAAATTTCATGAAATTATGATAAAATTCATTAAAGTATTACGTAATCAGAAAACATTTTATTCTCGACTCCATAATTTCTCGCACATTTGTTTTATTCGTGTAGGCTTTTAATGGGACTTTCCAGAAAAATGTGGGCTTACGAGAAAAATGTTCAAATTTTATACTTTATTCCCAAATTATATTCGACGTTTTTGTCTAACAACTGTGGAAGAGGATTTTTTTTTTAAATCCCAATTTCAAGCATTTTTTTTAAATTCAGGTATGATTCATACATTATTACAGTTATGCTGCTTTCACAAATTTATAGACCAGTGATATGGTTGTAGAAAAGAAAAAAAAATCCCAAGCTTACATTTTTCCATGCTGTAAAATTCCATTCCTATTCCTTTTCTAATGATTGAAACACCTGTATTTGCTGCACAATGCATATGGGTCATTCCGTAGGGAGGGGGGGAGGGGGGGTCGAAACTATGAAATGAAATTTGCATTCGCCTTATCACATAAACTCAAGGTGGTAATGTTTATCAAAATCGTTTTGTGTGTTGAAAAGCAAAATTAAGAAAAAATGCATTTTTTTCCCGCGTGCCTATTTTCAGATCAGACAACCCCTTCTCACGATACGGATTTTCGAAAGTTTCCATAGCACTTTTGTATATGAGCAGCCTGAAATATGTATGGAGACTTGTTTGAAGAAACCTATAATGCAAAATGTCTTATTTGAAACAATGGAAAAAAAATCACCCAAAACTACAAATTCAAAATAAAATATCGCCAAAAGCTAGACAAATGCCTTTTTAATAAAAAAGTTTAACACTTTATCGTACTTTTTCTATTATTTCAGAAATCATTCTGAGCGTTAGATATTATTTTAAAGTTTGTAAGAAGGATAACGGGATCCGTAAACAAAAACTATGAAAATACATAATGAAAAAATCTATACTTTTTATTTGGTCAATATTACCTCTTACATAAATAATATTACCTCAATTTAGACTGTAAATGTGACATTACAATGGAATGGTGGTAAATTTATACATTTTGAAGGTAGTATTACAAAAAAATTTCTGATGTAAAAGATGTACTCATTCCTAAATGTAAAATAACCATAATAGTTTCAGTGTGTTATATTTTGTGCATGTTTTCAAATATTGTTTATTTAAAGTAAAATAAGTCTTATTCATAAAACACTCTGCTCCATCCATGCTCCGCTCATTTTCTGCTCAATAAGTATCAATTTTCATTCGTGTAATTTTTCACCCAACTAGAACCTAATCAATCTTGCAGAAAGCAATAACCATCCCGAGAGTAACGTAACGACACAACCGTCTCCCAGTTCACACTTGCTGCTGCTAGTGCGTGTGGGTGTTTTGTTGAAAAAGTTTTTAATTACATCTCCGCAAATCTAAACATATTTGCCTTTGGTCGGAAAAGGGGTTCAGCGACGACGTCAAGTTCTAACCCAGTTGGTGTGTGAGAGGACAGAATTGTCGTCATATTATCACCAGTACCACAGCAACAGCAGCAGCCAGCTGAAGCAGAATTGCCCAAAGTGATGGATTAGGGCTAATTGCACTTGGTTGGTTGTGTTAGGGGAAGGTTGGGCAGAATAATACCTCCTTGAATGCAAAAAATATTCACAATTTTGAAGAAATACAAGTTGAAGTTGCACTATTTTTTAGTTTTTTTTTCAGAAATTTTTCACAAAAGCCAATCCTTGGACTCGATCCCAACGTCCAAGAGCCACCACGAAGCACTCACGAGAGATGAGACGAGAATGGCTCAACTTTATGATTGATGACATTTTTGATTACTTTAGAGTCTCCTGCTGCAGCGATGAAGGCGAAATCCATCAACCCGGGGTGAAATTTGAGCGTGGGTGTGTCGAGTGTGGTTTGTGTTGTGCTGGGCTGATGTGTTGGCAAAATTTTAAAATATGAAAATCGAATAAAGGTACGAAACGAAACGAAACTATTGGCACTACGCCCCCCGGGGCATGGCCTTCCTCTAACGTGGGATTTCTGCTCCAGCGCCTCTGACGAGACAGGAGAAACCGGGACCGACGTTTTACTTCACCATCCGATAGAAGCTCAGTGGATAAGGCGGGAATCGAACCCGCGTCTCAAAGCATCATCGGGATCGGCAGCCGAAGCCGCTACCCCTGCGCCACGAGACCCACCCGAATAAAGGTACGTTGACTGTTAAAAAGCGAGATGCGAAACTTTTTTGTTTGTGGTCGTTGTTCCAGTTTTTGGTCTGTTGACATTTTCGCTTTGTCTGTAGGGGAAGTTTCGAATTGTTGACCTTAGGAAATTTTTAAATTCAATGCAAATATGTTTTTGCTGTAATACATTGTAACCATACAAACCAGTTTTCCAACAAAATTGTTCATAACTTGCCAATTTACCCCATTCCGGCAAACCCCACGTTAAATTGCACCTTCGTGTTGTTCTGTACATATGCCAATTGCCATTGATTAAATAACACGAAAGCTCAATCATTATGTCAACCCTGGCTGGCTGGCTGGAACATGGCACCCCAACCAACGCCCCAACGACACTCTCGGCTGATGAGTCTCGAAAATCTCCTCCCCGACTTCAAGGGGGTTGGGAGGACCCCGTTGGCAACGCAGCAATTTCAACTCGGACGGATAATAAATACAAATATATTTAATTCATGATGGGAGTGTCAAGATTTAACACGGCACGTGAAAACGGCTCGGCAAAATAATACGCCAGATTTAAGCTCCGAGAAGAGCGCAGAAAGTACAACAACGAAATATGCAGAGAACAAAACAAAAAAAAGTTCGAGTAAACGCCCGAGTTGTTGATGGCATTGTTTGATATTCATGAATAAATTACGAAACACTTTGGAGCCCAGCCTAAAAAAGCGAACCCAGAGCAGAGTAAAATCGTTTTGTACAGTTCCCTCCGAAGGTATTCATCACGCCGCGAAAAGAAAGGTCATTAGGAGGATTGGCTGGGTCTATTTGGAGTGTGTAGACCGGGAAGTGGGTGGTGTTGTTTGCTGCCAGTGATAATTGCCAGGTAATTAGTGACCCTCGCGAATGCAGATGATGCCGCTTTCCTGTGCTTAATGAATCTTTAAATCAAATTCAGGTGATTGTTTGAGTGGAGCTTGAAATTAATTTGAAGCAATCAAGCTGGTTTCTTTTTTCTCGATAGAGAAACTGATTATAAGAAGTTTAAATAGATGAAATAAATAGAAGACGGGATAAGGCCGATGCAAATATTTTAATAAGTTTTTGTCCCTCGGCCCTGGCCGACAAAAACTTTAAAAAAAATTTGTACCAGCCTAACAAGAAGTTGAATAAAAATGATATATTGTTTAAACCTGTCATTACTGCAAGAACGTGTAGGTGGCTATGTTACAGACATGACCAATATGACAAAGAACCATGTTAGTTAAAAAGTCAGTATATGATTCTCCATCGGAACATCCCTGAGGGCTGTGGCTAAATATTAGCTTATATATCGCACATTGTTTTTAATTTTGTAAATTAAAAATTCTCTTAATTATTTGAATTTCAACCTGCTAAAAATTAGTAATATCCCAAACAAAATACTTGACAAAAAAAAAAAAAACAAACCGATTTCGGACAAAAATAACCCAATGTTTTTTTAAACCAAATATTTTATTCTCGACGTTTTAGCCAATTGACTTTTCATTGAAAGCCCTTCGGGCTAAGCTAAGAAAGTATCGCCAATACCTACAGATTTTTTTAAAAGTTATTTAAATAGAAAAAATAACAATCGTTAAGTTTTTTATTATATCTCAATAAATCGGTCCGTTTTCGAGATTTTTGCATTTAAAAAAATATCAAATGGCCGGTAAATGTTTCTAGTTTTCCTATATTGAACATTGTTTATTCGACTTTTTGTTGCTTAAATATAAGTTTTGCAAAATAAAAACGATTATGAAACAAGATTTTTTTCCAAGTTTTACTCATTCAACCTCAAGTTGTGAAAAATTGTAGATTTTATTTTTAATTTTACTAAAGGGTGTACAGTAGCGTGGTTCACGGATATATGAAATAGACAAAAGTGTTCAATTTCGTTTGCATCAACCGGAATTTTGAAGTACTATGACCCAAAAAGCTATCCTGAAAATTTTAGCTTATTTGATTATGGCTTAGTTGCTCCAGTTTTGATATGAAGTTAGAATGGAATTTTAATAAATTTAATTGATTTATTTTTCACTTTTTAACTCTTCTTCTAGAAAGTTTTCCTCAACCCGATAAAACTTTATCATGTAAGAGTTTTCTTATAGGTTTTGATTCGGGGAACAACTTTGTAGAACATCGCAAAGCGCTAGGAAATGATCCCGAAAAGATACAGATTAATTTTTTTAGCATATTTTGAAATTTTGCCGAAAAAAGTAAACTCTAAAAAACATCCTGTATCTTTCCAGGATCAATTCTTAGCACTTTGCGATGTTCTACAAAGTTGTTCCCCGGATCAAAACCTATAAGAAACCTATGAATAGGAAAATTTGATAGGATTTTGGGAAATTTTCTATAAGAACATGTAAAAAGTTACAATACTCCATATTAAATTGAATCAAGTTCCATACTAACTTCAGATCAAAACTGGAGCAACTAAACCTTAACCAAATGAGCTCAAATTTTCAGGCTAGCTTCTAGGGTCATAGAACTTTGAAATGCTGGTTGATGCAAACGAAACAGAACACTTTTGTCTTTTTCATATATCCATGAACCACCCTAGTGTACAGCAACCAAGGAAGTTGTTTTCATCTTATTCCAAAATTGTCAAACTTACGGACCTAATCCTGCAACAACCTGATAGTAAAATTTTTCAAATTTTGTTGTAAATTACTTTGAAGACAGCACTTTAGGGGATGAATTAAAAATCATATCGATAGTTTCAGTAGTTTTGAAGATTTTAAATGTCTGTTACAATAATCTTGGTGCAAAAGCTCTGGTTGATTTTTATATTTTTGCTTACTAAATTTCCAAAAATTTGAATTTTAATTCACTACTAAAAATAATCAAAGAATACAATTCATGCTCTCATGATAAAATTCGTGACCTTCAACTTAGCAATGAAGTAACGGATCAAAACTGCTAAAAAAATAGATTAATTTTCTACTGATGGATATTCTTTAGAGTTGGGACTTTTACTTGAAAAATATATATATATTTTAAAAAAAAAGTTACATGTGGGTAATTCTCCACCAACTCACACGAAATCGGAAAAAGTTGCCCCGACCCCTCTTCGATTTGCATGAGGTAAGAGGTAACTTTTGTTCCTGATCACGAATCCGAGCTCCATTTTTTTATATCTCGTGACGGAGGGGCGGTACGACCCGTTCCATTAAAATAGTAGTTTATGCAACAAGTTGCAAAAAGAGGATTTTTCAGCACGAGTCGTACATTTATCCAACGAGGTTCACCGAGTTGGATAAATACGAAGAGTGCTGAAAAAATCAAGTTTTGCAACTAGTTCCATACAACATTTTTTGCAATTCCAAAAAACACACGCTGAGTGAAATTTTATGTCAAATTTTCATGTATTTTGTCAATAAATCGTTTAAATCAAAAAAATGTTGAAAAGTGTTACTTTTCGAAACAAGTGATGAAAAGTTCAACTTTCCAGCACCCATTTGACTGCTGAAAAGTAGAACTTTTCAGCATTTATTTTGAAAAGTGTTGCTATTCGATTCTGTTATTTTTGGTACAGGAAAGTAGGCTATTTCGTCGTTCAAGAATGACAGGAAAAGTAAGTAGTTTCACGACGGAATTGCAAAAAAATGTTTTTCAATAACTTGTAGCCTAAAATGATGATGGTTTGGAAATTTGGTCTCTTATGTAGAATTGGACGCCCGATTTGATGGTAAAATATAAAAAAATACGTATTTTTAACCAAAAAATAAAATAAAAAATAATATAATTAAAAATAAAGTTTAAAAATCGTACCATTTTTTGATACTAGACTGTTTTTTGGATAAGTAATTTTATGGAAATAATCATGTACTTTTCAAATCTGCAAAACCTCAGAAGGGTCATTATTTCATTTTTTCAGACTTTGCATTGTATTTTTTTAGAGTGTTACACTCTCAAAACCAACCCAAAAATAAAAAGCCCAGCCCAACAAATTAATAAAATAAGAGAGTAATGTTTGTAAAAATTGTAAAGCCTGTGCAATGCAAATTCAAATATTTATTCTATTCATTGACGTTTCCGGTTGGAATTTCTTAACATTCCAACGCCCAAGGCTCCAAAAAAGTTGGAACGGTAACTTCAACTCAATGGTTCTCGGGCAGAACTCAACGAATCAAGATGATTCTTCTTTCCAGTGATTTGTTAGGATGTCTAGATGATTCTAGAACTTTGCAGAACTCAATTTGATCAAATCTGTAGTTTTTGCGATCAAAAACTTCGTTCCAATTTTTTTCTCCAAATTTTAGGATCATCTAGACATTTTTACAAATCACTGAAAACAAGAATCGTCCCGATTGGTTGAGTAATGCCTGAGAACCAGCGAGTTGAAGTTACCGTTCCATCTTTTTTGGGAGGCTTGGGCGTCCGTGTAAGTTGGACATGCGTTTGGCGTTCCAGTGTTAATAAACGAGTTTTTTTTATTTAATTTGCTAAAGGCAATTAAATGCTTGACATTTTTTTGTAAAATTTAAACAATGATTTTTTTTTACGATTTTCCAATGAAACTTTCAATGCATGCTTACTTAATTTGCACAGTTATGATCTTAAATTTAATAAGAAACACAGTGGCCACATTTTCACCCAGTTTTTTTAAATACCAGATTTTAACGCATTTTTTAAAGTCCATTTGGAAAAAAATCTGTTTTGAACAAAATGGACTCTCAAAAATGTTTTAATTAACTGTAGGAACAAGCTTTACCAGTTCAATCATATTTGGAATTCAATTCTAGTATTGTCAATTTTCAACGATTTTTTTTCAATTTAAAATTTCTTTTACAGTCATTCTTAATCTTTGGAATAGTTAACAGATGACATCATAAAATCATAAAAAAAAATCGGCAATTGAATGTCATGATTCGATTTTACCTTCTGTGATGCATTTTTTGTGATCTTTCGACCGACACCAATTTTTCACGTTTATACCAAGTTTTTTTTAAATTATCATTTAGATTCAGGTGTTCCACCATTATAAAAAAGGCTATTTGGAGGCAATTTTTCGCTGCTCTGGATAAAATAGTTTTTAAATTATCATGAAAGTGTTCCAAATTTGTGGGTGTTCCGAATAGGTGATATTCTGATTTTCAGAATGGTGAAAAAACTTATCAGACGAAAAATTTCATGGATGAATATTAAAGGGTTCCAGCAGCTTCAGTAAAACAAAAAACCTAGCCAACGCTGCGAAAGAAGTGATCAGTTTTCAAAAATATTGAGATAAATAACGGGCCGAATGGGTATTCTTGAAAAAAATGTATGAAGGATTGCTCCTTGTACATATTGCATGCAATTTGTAGATTTAAACTACCCTAATTTTGCATACAAACTACGAATTTAAACTGAATAGAAGAATGTGACAAATATCATCTCTGCTTCTAAAGATTGTAAGAAGAATTGTACAGATTTTTAATGGTTGAATATCTTATGTTTTCAAGTGTTTACCAAGCCGTGACAGTATTGAAAAAAATCTAAACAAATTTTACTTAAAAAATGAGATCAAGTCGAGTCTTCTTTCTAATGTAGAGTGACAACGAGGATTTCACGGATTTTATCAGGAATATCTCATAAGAAATCTTATTAAAGGGATCTGTGAAGGTCAAAAGGTGTGCAATTTATAGGTGCACAAAATAACGTTCGTAACTCGATCTGCCCCAAAATGCATGAGCGACTTGATAGAAAGAATAGCAAGTGATGTTATTTCCTATAATTCAATTTAATTTTGAAATTAAAATTACTTTATCTTTTTTTATTTGTCTGACAAATAAAAAGTCAGTTTTTTATACATATATTTTGAAAAACAATAAAACCAGGACCATCAAGAAAATTACTTCATCCCATCTGAAAACAGCTCATTTTCCGATAACAAGCCAAGAAACAAGTAACAATTTACCCAAGTTAGTACCCTTGGCTCAGTGCGTTTCGTGTGAACCCGTCGCTCAGTCAGCCGGCCGGCAAGTCATAAACGCGCGTATCCCTTCAACGCACTCTGCGAAACGCAGTGCAACCAACCAATCATCATCTTGCCGGAGTGCATGTAACAAGACCAAGCGCATAAGCATAAATGCAGCGTTGAACGTTGCAGCAATTGCACTCCGACTCTGGGTGGTTTAACCGTAGGTGGTGCTATTTTGGTCAAGTTGATAATATTCATCATGTGAACTAAAACATTTGGATATAAAGCTGTTGTGATGAAAATATAATTTAGATTTAAAAAAATAAAATTAAGAAACTTGACGGTTGAGGCCCTTCCATGGGTTCGTCACAGTTGTTGAATTAATATTTTAAAGCTATCATCGTCAATGTTGCTTTCGGGGCAAATTGTCAGACGATTGCTGGAACAACTTTTTAGTGGGATCTCACGCCAAACCCTTTGAAAAACTGTAGAAATGCACACGATTTGAACTATGCCAAACTAAAATTAAAACTTCAAGACAATTATGCATATCTTGAGACGTAATCTGCACCCAAAAGAGCAACCAGTTGACAACTGCCAAGGTATTGCCTAAAGTCACGCCACCGGCCGGTCACGACGACGGACACGCAACTTTCCTCCGAAAACCGCAAAGAGTAGTACAAACCGTGTGTCGTGACCTGACCCGGCACGGTGTACGGTGAATATTTCATATGTCTCGCGGATACACGGTATTTTGTGTTACAATGTTGCAAAAATTGGCTCTGCCATCGTCGGTCGGATGGATGTTTGGTTAATGGTGATAGATGACAGTCGTTTCGGCGAGCGATTTGTTGACCTGTCTTGGGAAGTGTAATCAGGCTGAAATTGGTTACAAATTTGAGCGCAAGATTGGTTCGTAATTTGTTTGTTTAATTTTGCAACAGAGTGTTCCAGATTCAACTCCGTCGGCGGAAAACCTCAACCTCAGCTTAATAATAGCTCTTATTTTAATTAGGTGGGCGTATTTGCAGGTTCTCCCCTGTTTTTTTTTTCTCTGTCTCTCAACCCCATTCTTAATTTACATTCATCAGATGGATGTACCTTGTACCCTGTTTTATCAACCCGGCCATGCAAATCTCATTTGCATCAAGTGCATATTAATTAAGTTAACGTTTGCTCCGTGTCGGTCTCTTTAGAATCTGACATGTTACTTTGTTACTTTTCATTCATGCTAGTAAACATTATGTTTAATATGATGTGGGACGAGGTGGGCTGACAAGCAATGGAATTATGATTGGGTTTGTTTTTTTTTGTAGCAACCTCAAATAAGTAAGATAAACAATTTTAATTCAAATTTGTTGTTGAAAAAATGATTTCCTGCAAACTTTGCGTTCCCATTGAAAAAAGTGTTTAAGCCATCTCTTTGTTACATGTCTTTTTCAATTCTATTTTAATTTGATTACGCTTGAATTCATGCTTAAAATTTTTAAAAGCCATCAGTTTTTCATTGTTTTTTTTTGTCTTTTTTCAATTAATAAGTTGACGCCGTCATGCTAACTAACATCGCTTTTTGACGTTCCGAGAAAAACGCGTTTCAATGTTTGACATTTAATAAACAAAAACGAGCGCACGCAATGTAAACAGTAAGAAACACGTTTTGTTTGAAAATTTCAGGCAGATTGGTGAGGTCCAAACGTAGTCCCATACAAAGGGGTATGCCCTGTTCGTGGACTCGCCTTTAAGTCTCATTCAATCAGTCTTTTATTTTTTAGTACCAATATTTGAGAAACTAATTGTGAAATTTTCTGATCTATTCTAAAAAAATATTTGTCAAACTTTCCATATAGGTCAAATATTTGAAAGTATGCTTTTCCAAATGGTTGATGTTGAAGCAATTTTATTTGATTTTTTTTTTCAACTTAATGAAAACTATACAGTGAAACCTCTTTTTACGCGATGCGTTACGTTTTACTAATTTTTCGATTTCTCTGGAACGACGCAACATTTTTGCAATCTTATAAAAGCAATTTGTTGGTGTTGTTCAGATCTACAAAACACCTTTTAAGGTGAAGCCGTTGATCATTTTCGAAGAAAATTGATCATCACTATAAAATATTCTGTATTAAATCCAATTTGACGAATTTCAGCACCAAATGGAATCAGCATGTGCCGGTTGTTGCCTTCTTGAAGCCACTGAAAGAATTTTTGATCTACATCAAATGTACTTCAAAATTTATATAATTTTGTGGCACAGTCATTGACGTCCTAGTTGGCAATCATTGATTAATGACGATTTCCATAACTTTACAAGTAGTGGGATAATCTTTACCAAAAGGAATCAACATGTGTAGGGCACTATTCTAACAACTTGCTGAAGGAATTTTGTCAAAATATTGAAAGCGACGCAAAATTTATATCTTTGAACGAAAAATCATGACAATGATGGAAGTCTTCACGTTAAAGCTTGAAAAAAATATTGTATGGATTTAGAGAAATCGACGAAATAAAAAGCGTAACGCCACCGCGTAAAAAGAGATTTCTCTGTATTACCAGAAATGGACAATTATGGACATTTAAAAAAATGAAAAACTGATTTTTTTGTCATCTAAAATTAAACTTTCGATTGAAAATTTGATTTAAAATTTATAACCGAAGGAAAAACAAGCAAAATTTCTGTTTAAAAATCCCTTTTTTATCATATCTTGGTGGCAACATTTTGTTCCTATATTTCTATCGCTCATAAGTTACGTCAGCTGTGTGCGAACGAATACGAACCGATTGCTTCAAAAAGTTTGGCTCTATCATTCATAGATTTGAAATTATTTACCATCAAACTTTAAAAATCGATTTTCTCGAAAAGTACTAATCGATCCAAAAATGTCTTCAAAAGATTCAGATTTTCGAATATTTACGTACCATTTTGTATGTAGCATTGTATGGGAAAAATATGACACAAAATGGCGGTTTTAGTCATAGGTAAGGCTCCCCAAAAATTTGATTTTGTAGATAACTGTGAATTTTAATACTTCTTTTAGATACCTCAAAATTTGCTAAATATTTTAGTGGCTATTTGCACAAGTTATAATGCTTTTCAAGTATTTCAAGTATTTCAAGTATTTCAAGTATTTCAAGTATTTCAAGTATTTCAAGTATTTCAAGTATTTCAAGTATTTCAAGTATTTCAAGTATTTCAAGTATTTCAAGTATTTCAAGTATTTCAAGTATTTCAAGTATTTCAAGTATTTCAAGTATTTCAAGTATTTCAAGTATTTCAAGTATTTCAAGTATTTCAAGTATTTCAAGTATTTCAAGTATTTCAAGTATTTCAAGTATTTCAAGTATTTCAAGTATTTCAAGTATTTGAAGTGTTTCAGTATTTCAAGTTTCTTTTAAAGTATTTCAAGTGTTTCAAGTATTTCAAGTATTTCAAGTATTTCAAGGATTTCAAGTATTTCAAGTATTTCAAGTATTTCAAGTATTTCAAGTATTTCAAGTATTTCAAGTATTTCAAGTATTAAAAGTATTAAAAGTATTTCAAGTATTTCAAGTATTAAAAGTATTAAAAGTATTTTAAGTCTTTCAAGTATTTCAAGTATTTCAAGTATTTCAAGTATTTCAAGTATTTCAAGTATTAAAAGTATTTGAAGTGTTTCAGTATTTCAAGTATTTCAAGTATTTCAAGTATTAAAAGTATTAAAAGTATTTTAAGTATTTCAAGTCTTTCAAGTATTTCAAGTATTTCAAGTATTTCAAGTATTTCAAGTATTTCAAGTATTTCAAGTATTTCAAGTATTTCAAGTATTTCAAGTATTTCAAGTATTTCAAGTATTTCAAGTATTTCAAGTATTTCAAGTATTTCAAGTATTTCAAGTATTTCAAGTATTTCAAGTATTTCAAGTATTAAAAGTATTAAAAGTATTTCAAGTATTTCAAGTATTTCAAGTATTAAAAGTATTAAAAGTATTTTAAGTCTTTCAAGTATTTCAAGTATTTCAAGTATTTCAAGTATTTCAAGTATTTCAAGTATTTCAAGTATTAAAAGTATTTGAAGTGTTTCAGTATTTCAAGTATTTCAAGTATTTCAAGTATTAAAAGTATTAAAAGTATTTTAAGTATTTCAAGTCTTTCAAGTATTTCAAGTATTTCAAGTATTTCAAGTATTTCAAGTATTTCAAGTATTTCAAGTATTTCAAGTATTTCAAGTATTTCAAGTATTTCAAGTATTTCAAGTATTTCAAGTATTTCAAGTATTTCAAGTATTTCAAGTATTTCAAGTATTTCAAGTATTTCAAGTATTTCAAGTATTTCAAGTATTTCAAGTATTAAAAGTATTTGAAGTGTTTCAGTATTTCAAGTTTCTTTTAAAGTATTTCAAGTATTAAAAGTATTAAAAGTATTTTAAGTATTTCAAGTCTTTCAAGTATTTCAAGTATTTCAAGTATTTCAAGTATTTCAAGTATTTCAAGTATTTCAAGTATTTCAAGTATTTCAAGTATTTCAAGTATTTCAAGTATTTCAAGTATTTCAAGTATTTCAAGTATTTCAAGTATTTCAAGTATTTCAAGTATTAAAAGTATTAAAAGTATTTCAAGTATTTCAAGTATTTCAAGTATTAAAAGTATTAAAAGTATTTTAAGTCTTTCAAGTATTTCAAGTATTTCAAGTATTTCAAGTATTTCAAGTATTTCAAGTATTAAAAGTATTTGAAGTGTTTCAGTATTTCAAGTATTTCAAGTATTTCAAGTATTAAAAGTATTAAAAGTATTTTAAGTATTTCAAGTATTTCAAGTATTTCAAGTATTAAAAGTATTAAAAGTATTAAAAGTATTTCAAGTATTTCAAGTATTTCAAGTATTAAAAGTATTAAAAGTATTTTAAGTCTTTCAAGTATTTCAAGTATTTCAAGTATTTCAAGTATTTCAAGTATTTCAAGTATTAAAAGTATTAAAAGTATTTCAAGTATTTCAAGTATTTCAAGTATTTCAAGTATTAAAAGTATTAAAAGTATTTTAAGTATTTCAAGTCTTTCAATTATTTCAAGTATTTCAAGTATTTCAAGTATTTCAAGTATTTCAAGTATTTCAAGTATTTCAAGTATTTTAAGTATTTCAAGTATTTCAAGTATTTCAAGTGTTTCAAGTATTTCAAGTATTTCAAGTATTTCAAGGATTTCAAGTATTTCAAGGATTGCAGATATTTCAATTATTTCAAGAAATTTAAATTTTTCATGTTTTAAAAAAAATTCAAGTAATGCATCAATTCAAGGATATGAAGCAATAGTTCCCTACCAATACAAATGATTAATAATTGAACTATGAGAACTCGAAAGTACATATGCTGAAACGAACGTTTCAGTACCGTTTTCAACGATAATAATGACAGAAAAAATAAGTAGTTTCACATTAAAATTTCTTATTTTTGCTGTCACTTTTGGCGATTACAAATAGGCCGTTTTGTCATTCAAAAATTACAGAGAAATTAAATAGATTCAAAAAGGACTTTGAAAAATGAAATTGATGTAGACGGTTTCCACGCGAAATCGACCAAAAAAATACGATTTTGAACCGGACCATTTCCGATCTTAATAAAACTTGCTGGATCGTTTGTCCTACACAAATCAACAACTCCTGTGCACTCAGTTTAGTAATTCACAATGGCATTTGAATTTTAGGAATTCTTTTAGTTTTAAATTAATGGTAATTACATTTAAATTGAAATAATCATATCTTTCGAAGCAGATGCTCAAAAAATCGATCGAAAGTGTGTTTTAACGAAAATCGTGCGCTCTTTTCAATGAAAATATTGCCAAAAGCCGAAACTTTCATTTTCGATCAAAAAACAGCCAAAAATCAAATTTTCTTCAAAAATCAGGCTGAATACACCCTTTGATTCAAATTTTGCCATTACCATTCGAAAGAGCGGACAATTTCCCACATTTCTTCCATAGACACCAAGTTGGAGCGAAAGCGTTTTCGAGTGGTTTGTAAATAAAAACCTTTTTTCGTTTTTTTAAATTTTTTCCCAAAAAGCTCAATTACATGTTTGATGGCAAATATTGTAACAGATCCCATTTTTAAACTTAAAATTAAGTTCTGCTTCCGTGTTTTTGAGTTTTTCCTTGACGTACCAGTTTCAAATACATATAAAAGGAACGAAATAATTACTAAAGATAACCAAAAAAGGTGCACTTAAGGTAACATTTCCTGAACCACTTTTATTATGGAAAAATGTTTATCTCACTCGTCAGTGTTGTTAATACCTGCAAAATATTTTTTTCCTTTTTTTTATGGGTCTTAGGGTGATACCTGTCGCGTCAGGGCGGTTCAAAGATGACAATTTTTAGTGTTTTTTAAATAATCATTGTCAAACGCCGTTTAAACTGAACTCATGCGTATTTTTCCTTGAAAGCAAAATTAGTCACTTTTCATGTACAAACCGGATAACTTAAGTTGGTTTAAACAATGTCAAATTGTTTTTGGTAACATGTGTTTTTTTTTGCAAAATCGCCATAATTGTCATTTTAAAGCACACCCTGACGTGCCAGGAACCACCCTAATTACCTAACAAAAAATATGTATAAAATTATTTTGGGTAGAGAATCCCGAAGATTTAAAGCCGATCCGAGCACCTTAGCGTTGGGCCATGCCGTTTGCTTGGAAAATTGTTGTTAGTCACTTAGTAGAATTTTGTAAGATGTTCAATAATTTGTCAACGTGTTTTTTTTCTACAATTAAATTAAAATTAAAATCCAACACAGGACTTTTGATTTGTCATCCTGAGAATAATTTAAGTAATAGTAGTACGAAATGGGAATAAATTTCACAGAATTTTACAATTTGCAGCTTTTCTATACAAAAATTGTTGTAACTTTTCAGAGATTTGATGAAATGTTTATTTTGCAAATTTATTCTTGATATAATTAGCTTCAAATCTACGCAAAAAGTTTTGATAAACACGAATAAATGATGTTTCCAGATGAATTTGGAAAATAAAATAAGAAAAAAACTATTTTGCAGGTATTAACAACACTGACGAGTGAGATAAACATTTTTCCATAATAAAAGAGGTTCAGGAAATGTTACCTTAAGTGTACCTTTTTTGTTATTTTTAGTAATTATTTGATTCCTTTTGTATGTATTTGAAACTGGTACGTCAAGGAAAAACTCAAAAACACGGAAGCAGAACTTTATTTTAAGTTTAAAAATGGGATCTGCTACAATATTTGCCATCAAACATGTAATTAAGCTTTTTGTAAAAAAATTTAAAAAAAACGAAAAAAGGTTTTTATTTACAAACCACTCGAAAACGCTTTCGCTCCAACTTGGTGTTTATGGAAGAAATGTGGGAAATTGTCCGCTCTTTCGAATGGTAATGGCAAAATTTGAATCAAAGGGTGTATTCAGCCTGATTTTCGAAGAAAATTTGATTTTTGGCTGTTTTTTGATCGAAAATGAATGTTTCGGCTTTTGGCAATATTTTCATTGAAAAGAGCGCACGATTTTCGTTAAAACACACTTTCGATCGATTTTTTGAGCATCTGCTTCGAAAGATATGATTATTTCAATTTAAATGTAATTACCAATAATTTAAAACTAAAAGAATTTCTAAAATTCAAATGCCATTGTGAATTACTAAACTGAGTGCACAGGAGTTGTTGATTTGAGTAGGACAAACGATCCAGCAAGTTTTATTAAGATCGGAGATGGTCCGGATTTTGAGTGGTCGATTTCGCGTGGAAACCGTCTGTACTTAAACAGACTTTTTCAAGGTTTGATATTTAAAGCCAACATTTTATTTTTTTTTAAGGTCAAATTTGAATTTGGTGACAGTTGGTCAAAAGTAAGCTAAAAAGGGAACATTTTAAGGCTCCATTTTTTTAAGTATTTGAAGTTTTTTAAGTTTTTTTTAAAGAATTTTAAGTATTTCAAATATGTAATGTTATTTTGATCTTACATTAGAATATTTTTCAAATTGATGCTCAAATTTGAATTTGGTGACAGTTGGTCAAAAACAAGCTGAAAAGGGAACATTTTAAGGCGCAGTAATATTACAACCCAAAGGCCAAAAACTTTTGTCATCCTTGTTTCGAAAGATTATCCAGGTTGGTACCACTCATGACCAATCCACTAGCAAGTCACTTTAGTCACCGTTAATTAAACAATTATTTCACAAAATACTAAAAACTAACGGATCACCTTTCGTGACAGTAAAAAAAAGTGCTGACCGTCACCACCGCACTCATCAAGTAGTGCTAAAGCGATTGTCATCACATAAGCGGAGAACACACTCCTTTGTAAAAGTGTGATGCAATTCGCGTCCGAAGGCCTGCTGTGGTGTGTTCTAAGTACACACCGTTCTATACCCCTCCCTCCCCTTCAAGGTTTTCCCGATGCATTCAACTTGCAGGCACTGCGATTCGTGACGGCAATTTTCGCCCCCCTTCGAAAGGAGGCCCTTTCGAAAATACGGGAATCGTCATCCGACGGCGACCGTTGATTGCCCTCTCATTATACATTCACGGTGTGCCATTGTGCAAATACCGGCCAATTATCTCAATTACGATGCATTTAATTAGTGCGAGATTACTAATACATAAATTATACACATTCAAATGGTCGCTGCTGCTGCTGCTGCTGGCGGTGAACTGCGCGAGACAGAGTGGCGATCGATTCGTAATGGTTGGAGATTTCCAGCTGGATGTGACAGGGGTTGCTCCATTTATTTGACACTTTTTTCGAAATTTAGGTGGAAAGTAATAAGTAATTAGCAGAATAAGCTATGTAAAACAAAAGTAAGAATATTATGTTAGTTGAGAAAATCGGCTCAACACTGTAGTATCGGCTCTGTCCGTACAGTGCTGCCCTCACATGGTAGAACTTAAAAGTTTTTATTTTCCCTTTGGCTGTGTATGAACTGCTGATGGCTTTCGATGGATCTTATTGCACAAAGAACACTGTTGGATTTGAAATGTGCATTTGTGTAGCATATTTCAATTAGAGACAATCAGAATACAAAAAAAATTGTAAATCAAATAAGAAAAAAAAAATACAAAAAACTTGAATTCCGTCGCTTTTCTGCTCAAAGATCATGTGAGTCCAAAACATAAGATCACGCTCACAAAAATTGGACTCTTGCCGGGTCAAGTACGCTAACATCCGACTCCAGGTCTGTACACATGTCAGACGCAACGACGCGTGTAGTGCCCCCTTAAACAAGTGCCCCCACCACACACATGCAATGGTACTACAGGCGGTCCACTTTAGGCAAATCCACAACTCTTATGGTAATACGAAGAGCTACATAATCAAAACCGGCCCCAAAAAACCGCTCTCCTTCCGGCTGGTGAATCTCGGCGGATGACTCTTACAAGGTGTACTCTCCACCTCCGACAACTACTAGAGGCCCGCTTTGCCGACAAAACAATAGACCCCGCGCCGGTGAGTAAAACAAACTCATCACCTTTTTAAGCCCAGCTCTATTAAGGTTGTGGTTCAATAACCCCGTTTTCATCCGCCACGGACCCCGCGCGAGACTTTGACTCCGACGCGGACACCACGCGGGCCGAGCCCTCCTTTCTTCTTCTGATTCTTCTTCGTCTGCTTTCTGACCACAATTTCTTTCGGTACCTCTACCATCATGTGTGTTTACTTATTGGGTCGTAACAAAATGAGTCAATATTGCACACACTGAGCCCTAATCTTACATATCGTCACTGTCGTGTTATCTTGTCACCCGTGCATTTGTGACAAATTGAGTTAAGAACGCCATTTTTGTGCAGCTCTCAATGCTTAACATTTACCTTTACAGATCCTCAAAATTTGATTTCAATCCTAAAATATTCTATAAAACCGGAAAAAACTTCGTGCATTGTCTTCACTTTTTATTTGAAAGAAGTTTCAATCTTGTTGTGCTATCAAAAGGATTTTAGTCAGAACACGTTTGACACACGTACATGTCCGACTACTGTAAACATTTCGACGTCGTCGTGCTATCTTGTCGCACCCGCCATTTTGACGTTCCGAGAAAAACACGTTTTAATGTTTGACCTTGAATATTCAAAAACAAGAGCACGCAATGTAAACAATAACAAACACGTTTTGTTTGGCTCACCATTCTGTGCATTGTCCCAAAGTTTGGTTGAAGTTGGTTGCTGGAGTCCCGAGTTATAATTACAAATGTTTACGGTAGTCTAGCTTGTACGTGCGACAAACGCATCCTGACTTTCCTGGCCTGAAATCCCTTTGGCTTCTTGTCGCACTTACATCAATTTTCATGGAGTGACAAGATAGCACGACAAGATTGAAACTACTTTTACAGTATGTAAAAAAAGTATTTACACCCCTTGGGCACTATGCACATATTGTGATGAAACATCTAAACAATTTAATGTTGACAGAAACCTAGTACTACGTTTTGTTCAGAAACTCATGCCAAACATTTTGCTACAAAAAGCTCATGAAAAGATGATTTCTATGAAAAGTTATATAACAAATACTATTACGAAAATAAAAAAGGTGCAAAAAAAGTTTGTACACCTTTCGAAAAATTAACATAAATAATGTTATTTGTTGACAAATCACCATAAATCCAGTCTCCCAACTCCAAATAGGCATCCTTGACTGATTAAAAAAATAATTTAGATTGAATATAAAGTTTACTAACTACTTAGTATAAAAGTGTATATAACTCTGGAAATTCTATATAAAACTTATCTAAACTTAATTTTGCAAACTTTTATTTCAACTAAATGTCAATATATTACCAAAGAATTGCTAAATACACATTTTGCAGTGGGTATAACACCGTTTTGGGGGTATTTGTATCGATAGAATAGATTTTTCGTTGGAATTTCGTACCAACCCGGAATTACGTCGTCGTAAAATCCGCCGGCATCTGAACCGGTCCACAATTCACAAGTCAACCTATGCGGCATCAGAAAGGGCATAAAATTTCCGATCTTTTGATACCCATACATCCAGGTTTTCTATAAAACCCACGTTTTTAAATACCTAAGTAAAAACGTTGTTATGGTTTCGTTTGAGCAACCTGCCAAAAATGTATGGAATTTCGTAATTTTTGTTCTTGTGGATCAAACTTACTTTTTGCCCAGGTATTTAAAAACGTAGGTTTTAAAGAAAACCTAGATGTTTGGGTATCAAAAGATCGGAAATTTTATGCCCTTTCCGATGCCACATAGGTTGACTTGTGAATCGTGGACCGGTTCAGATGCCGGCGGATTTTCCGACGACGTAATTCCGGGTTGGTACGAAATTCCAACGAAAAATCTATTGTATCGATACAAATACCCTCAAAACGGTATTATACCCACTCCAAAATGTTTATTTAGAAATTCTATGGTAATATATTGACATTTAGTTGAAATAAAAGTTTGCCAATTAAGTTTAGATAAGTTTTATATAGAATTTCCAGAGTTATATAAACTTTTATACTAAGTAGTTAGTAAACTTTATATTCAATCCAAATTATTTTTTTAATCAGTCAAGGATGCCTATTTGGAGTTGGGAGACTGGATTTATGGTGATTTGTCAACAAATAACATTATTTATGTTAATTTTTCGAAAGGTGTACAAACTTTTTCTGCACCTTTTTTATTTTCGTAATAGTATTTGTTATATAACTTTTTATAGAAATCATCTTTTCATAAGCTTTTTATAGAAAAATGTTTGGCATGAATTACTGAACAAAACGTAGTACTAGGTTCCTGTCAAACTTAAATTTGTTTAAATGTTTCATCACAAAATGTGCATAGTGCCCAAGGGGTGTAAATACTTTTTTTACATACTGTATATGTAAAGTGACAAAAATGCACGGAGTTTTTTCGGTTTATGTTGAATATCTCAGGATTGAAATCGAATTTTGGGGATCTGTGAAGGTCAAAAGGTGAGGCATTGTGAGCTGCACAAAATGGCTTTCTTAACTCAATTTGGCCCAAAATGCACGTACGACAAGTTAGCACGATGGCGACGATTTGTATTTATAACTCGGGACTCCGACTCGAGTTTTGAGGGAAGATTTTGTGAGCTCTATAAGTTTCTTCAGAGTGGACGAATCGATTCGTACTCTTCAGTAAAGCCGTTCTCTGAAGCACGTACCATAATGCCCTGAAATGCCCGAAAAAATTGACTCATTTTGTTACACCCTAATACTTATTCAATGCAAACTCACACACACACACACACACACATCAGCCTGAACGCGAACATGGCTTTTCGCTAAATTACTGCCAAGTCGAGAGTTGAATAATTGATTCCGTTGTTTACCCGGTTGTTGTTGTTATTCAGTTGGCGGTGGCGGTTGCGTCTTCTTCTTATTTTTTCTTGGAGAGCAGCTGATGGGCCACGGTTCAGGGGTCATTCGAAAACTAGGTTGTTTAGTACGAAATTGGGTTTGTCATCTGTTACATACAATGAAAAAAAATCTTTCAATAAAAAAAATTGTAGAACAAGTAAAAGAGTTAGTTTTTTACCGTTACCGTCATAACAAGGGAAATGCAACAAAATACTTTTCTGTGGTCCCGGGCATACGGTAACAACAAAACTCATGCCATTTCAATAACAAATACTGTTAAAATAACAAAATGTGTTATGGAATATTCTTGCAAAATCCATTTTTGCATAAGAGTTTAATGACAGTTTATGTTATCATGACAAAATTTGTTATTGCCCAAGTAACATTTTTTCCAGCTCTTGTAGAACTCCTGGAAAAAAAATTTACTTGGGTGGTCTGATATTGGTTGAATGGAATGTTATTATAGTCTGTTGTTACAATAACAATCCAATAACAAAAAATCATAACGACGAATAACAAGTCTTGTTAAAAATAACATAACATGTTATTGGCTTAGTATTTTCAAATATCAAAAAAATTTATTCCCAAGTTATTTCCGTCTGCTTGGGGAGTCAGTTTCAAAGTTCGGAGTTTATTAAGTTTGAATAAAATAAACTCAAGGAAATTTGTAGATCAAAGTGTGGCATCATACTTTTTTGCATTATTCTGATAATTTAGACCACTTTTAAATTATAAATAATTTAATGTTTTGATATCATAATTTGTTTATTATACAATGTAGTCGAAATTCTCTGAAACTATGAGAAAACCACAATTCCAATTATTTAAATTATAGAGGTTTGACAACGATAATGATGATAGAAGTATCTATCGTTATCGTTTTTTTTTTAAATTCCATCGACGATGATGGACGATAACTATTTTTTAAAATCTTTTTTAAATTGACTTAGTCCAACCAAACTTACTTCGAATATATATTTTTGATTTTATAGTATGTTTCGGAGTAGAAAGTACTTTTTCAAAAATATGGAAATTTTCATAATGTGCAATATGCGTATCGAATAATGCAAAATTTTGTATCCATTTTGCCATTTTATTTTCTGTAAAATATTCAACTTTTTATAATTTGTAATATGGATTGCAAACCAAGCGAAATTTTATTTACATGTTCACTTTTATTTGAGTTTTTTTAAATACTAAAATTACTCAAATTTTCATAATTTACTTTAAGCATGAAACAATTCAAAAGTTTGTATGCATTCTTTAGTAAAATACAGAAATTTTCACAAAATAATTTAGTTTTTTGGAAAGTTCTAAAATTTTTATAATTTGTAATACGGGTATCAAACGAAGCAATATTTTGCGTACATTTTTATTTTTCAGAGTATTTTTTTTTTGTAAAATCTAAAATTTTCACAAAATGTCGTATTTTTTCGAAAATGTTCGAATTTTCAAAATCAAACAGAGTGAAATTGTGTATGAATTTCATAGTTATTAGAGCTTTTTTTATGAAATTATATTACATTCACAATATAACATTTCTACAAATATGTTCAAATTAAGATAAAATAATTCAGTTTGAAAAAATATCTTTTGTAAAACTTTGAGTAAATTACAGAAAAAAATATATAATTAAGTGAATAAACATAAGGGTGATAAGAAAAAAAATAAAATTTTGGCATACCGTAATAGACTTTTGAGCCAAATCGGTTAAGATATAATGGTCGCTTTTTTTTGTTGAGATTTTTATGAAAAAAAACCCGCAAAAAAGTTTGGAGAAAAGTTAAAAATGCAAAATTTTACCAAAAAGTGACGTTAAAAGTTTCAGATCATTGTCAAGTATGAGAAACTATGTAAAATTGTATAATAAACAACTTTGTTGCAGACTGCAAATCAATCCGAGTTAACCCTGACGAGTTATTAGCAATTAAAAGAAGATCTTTTTTTTTATAAAAATAATTTTTTTATCACCAAATTTAACGATCTATAGCCTAATCCTTAGGGTAAGTGAAATTTCACGATTTCGCGGACAGCGTGAAATTTGGCTTTTCCGTGAAATCCCGTGAAATTTTATGTTTGTGCGTAACTGTAACGATTTTTATCAAAATTATTTATCAAACTCAAATAGGAATAAAGATAATCTTATGACTACTGTAGAATTAAGTGAATACCCTTGTTTAATTTCTAGCAAAGGGTTAGTGATTATTGACTATTTCGTGGACGGCGTGAAGTTTATCAATTTTCTTAAATCATTTTTTTTAAATAACAACATACCAAATATTTCATCCATACAGACTTTTTAAGCTTATTTTATTATTTTTCAATTGAAAAGCTTAATATGAACCAGTTGATGAATTGTACACCATATTCTTGATTTACACAACGAAATGGGGGTGTTTAAATCGAGAATCGTTTAAAAAAAGAATGTCCATGACTTAAATCGAGAATATGACTTAAATTAAGAATATATGGGATTAAGTAGTTTTTAGGAAAATTTTCAAAATGTGTCAATTGTATTTTATTGAGAAATGTTATTGAAACATTTTATCATGGTTTTGAAACACCTGGGATGTTCTAGTCCATCCGAAACTTCCGGAAATGTTGTGCAACAGGCTTATCAAAGAAACAAGTCGAACTTCAAGATTTTGACAACGGATCCTACCCAGACTGCTTCAGTGAGTGTAGTAAGCTACAGATCATTATTGTAACAACTTATTGGGATGATCTGGATCATCCAAGAATTCCCTGGAGTTAAGATCTTTGGGTCTACCGCCGTAACAAGCAAGATGTCGACGGTTTTTGACCCCGAAACATATCCGCATAGCTTCAGTGAGTATGATGGACTACTTTGCTGATGTTTAGGGATATTCTGGGACATCCAAGGACTCCCTGGAGTTAAGATCTGTGGGTCTACCGCCGTAACAAGCAAGAGGTCGACGGTTTTTGACCCCGAAACATATCCGCATAGCTTCAGTGATTATTGTAGACTAGTTTGCTGATGTGTTGGGATGTTATGGGACATCCAAGGACTACCTGGAGTTAAGATCTGTTGGTCTACCACCGTAACAAGCCCGAGGTCGACGGTTTTTGACCCCGGAACATATCCGCATAGCTTCAGTGGATACGGTAGACTAGTTTTCTGATGTTTTGAGATGTTCTGAGACATCTAAGAACTCCTTGGAGTTAATATCTGTGGGTCTACCGATGTAACAAACCAGAGGTCAACAGGTTTTGACCACGCAACACATCCGCATAGCTTCAGTGAGTATGGTAGACTACTTTTCTGATATGATGGGATGTTCTGGGACATTCAAGGACTTCCTGGAGTTAAGATCTGTGGGTCAACTGACGTAAAATGCAAGAGGTCGACGTATTTGACCTTGGGAAATATCCGCAGAGCTTCAGTGAGTATGATAGACTTCTTTGCTGTTATGTCCCGTTCCAGAAAGTCCTTTTTACAGCCGTAGACCCTCGTGTTATAACTCAATGGAGTTCTTGGATGACCCAAGACAGGCCAATACATTAGCAAAGTAGTCAACCGTACTCACTAAAGCTATGCGGGTCTGTCCCAAGGTCAAAAACTGTTGACCTCTTGCTTGATACGGCGGTAGACTCATAGATCTTAACTCCAGGGAGCCCTTGGATGTCGCAGAACATCCCAACACATCATCATAGTAGTCTACCATACTCACTGAAGCTATGCGGGTATGTCTCGTAGTCAATAACTATTGACCACTTGCTCGTTAAAGCGGTGAACCCATGGGTCTTAACTCCAGGGAGTCCTTGGATGTCCCAGAACATCCCAACACATCAGCAAACTAGTCTACCATACTCATTGAAGCTATGCGGATATGTTCCGGGGTCAAAAACCGTTGACTTCTTGCTTTTTACGGTAGTAGATTCACAGATCTTAACTCCAGGTAGTCCTTGGATGACCCAGGACATCCAAGCATATCCCAACACTCCAGCAAAGTAGTCCACCATACTCACTGAAGCTATGCGGATATGTTACGGGTTCAAAAACCGTCGACTTCTTGCTCGTTACGGCGGTAGAGTCACAGATCTTAACTCTAGGGAGTCCTTGGATGACCCAGAACATCCAAACACATCCCAACACCCCTGCAAAGTAGTCTACCATACTCACTGAAGCTATGCGGGTATGTTCCGGGTTCAAAAACCGTCGACATCTTGCTTGTTACGGCGGTAGATTCACAGATCTTAACTCCAGGGAGTTCTTGGATGACCCAGGACATCCCAATAAGTTCTTACAATAATGCTCTGTAGCCTACCACACTGACTAAAGTAGTCTGGGTAGGATCCGTAGTCAATATCTTGAAGTTTCGACTTGTTTCTTTGGTAAACCTCTTGCTCAAAATTTCCGGAAGTTTCGGATGGACTAGAACATCCCAGATGTTCCAAAACTATGCTTACATGTTTTAATATCATAACTTAATAACATACAATTCATACATTTTGAAAACTCTCCGAAAAATTACGAATTCTCAAAGATTCTTAATTTAAGTCATATTCTCGATTTAAGTCATGGACATTCTTCTTTTAAGTCATGACTTAAAAAAAGTTGCGTAAATCGAGAATCGTTTAAAAAAAGGTGACTTAAAAAAAGAATATGGTGTACTACTAAGTTCAGTTATATTTCCATTCGCTGTAATAAAAATTGTAATGCTATTTTTTTTAAAGATATATTTTCATTTTTTTTTAACAATCAAGCTTTGTAAAATAAAAGCTTTGAAATCAACTTTTAAAAACATTACAGATTATTTCTGAGTCCTGTTTAATGTTAACGATATTTGATTATCTGAGTGGACGATTTCCGTAAAAGTTGAAAAAATACTGCTGAATACTGATGAAAACCTTAAAAAATGTTGATGTGCTAAATGTCGCAAAAAATTCATTTGATTACTTCACTTATTTTTGCTGGACAAGAGTGTGTTGCTTTGATGCAAATTATGGAATATTGAAAAAAGTAGTTAAATAAATGAGAATGCGCATGCCCTTCATTTTATTTCAAAATATATATAGAGACCATCCATAAACTAGGTGGAATCATTTTTGAAAATAAGGGGAATTTTTGTTTGTGTCACGTTCAAATTTATTAAATATTTTTTTAGTTCATTGAAGAATAATATATAGTGAAGCATAAAAAGTAGTTTCTGTGAATTAAACATGAGATTTTAAAAGTTATATTAACATTTTTCACGTTCCGCGAAATTTGCGAGAAATTTGTACTTTTGAAATTGAGGTCCCCGTGAAATTTTCAATTTTCGAGCATGAAAAATCACTAAGCCTACCCATAATATATGATAAAATTCATGACTTGAGTCAACAACGACGTAATTTCTTATTGATCCCCGTTAATACACAAGGCGCTCTTCCGAGGGTGTTGGGAGCAAACCTGATCCTCCTCACACACCTCCGTCAGGGTACTCCATGTGGATATAGCTTTCATCAACAGAGCTCAACTCGGGGGTGCTTTCAAGCATTTACAAAGTCCTTTGTGGTTGAACCGCCTTCCACCCGGCCGTTCAAAGAGGCTGGACGGTGTCCCCCGGATATTGAGCACGTGATGCAATCCTCTGAGCAGTCGCCACTCTCTTCGGTGCAGTGGTGCACTTTTCTGCATGGCCAGTGCTGATGATCCGTGCGGCGCAAAAACTAGGTTAACCTGGAACTAATCTCCGGTAGAAGTGGTGGGAGCCACCGTTTTGTATCGGGATGGTTCGAGTGGTTGCTAAGCTTGTGGTATTGGGCTCGAGTGCAAGTCTCGTCCATTTGGTCGTGCTTCTGGATGGTCGCTACGCTGGTGATGGCTTCGTCGAGTACTGAATCAATATTAGTTATGCTCTCGGTGGTGACAGCTCAAGTGAGACTTAAAGTAGGGCGTGATGTGGTGTTGATTTTTTATAGAAAGGTTGTCAACTTCTGAATATGAAATATTCTGTTATTATATTAACATTTTCACAAGAATTACCAAATTATATTTCCTCAGCTTGAAACACCATCACGTCACGACAAGACTGGTAACTCCCCATCAGAACCGTCATGTAAACCTACTGCACTTTTCAAAGCCTGCAAGTGTCCGACAGAAACGGGCGGGGTGACGGCCGGTCAGTGGAAAAACGACCGGTTCAAAACGAGCCCCAACCCAACGGCCTAAGCCAGCGAAAAACAGCTGAGCTCCACCATCGACCGGCTTGGGGCCGGGGCCGAACACCTCATTTTACCTTTTGTGCCGGTTTGTTTTTTTTTCTTCTTTGCCTATTCATACTACTCATACATGGTTTTACCTACAAAAGGAAGGGAGAGTCAATAGTGCTGCCACTGCCGATGGAAATCGAGGGAAAGCGAAGGGGCAGGGGAAAAGCATCAGAAAAAGCTCGGAAACCCGTTCGCTCGTCGGCTGTTGCTAGGCAAAACTAGTGCTGGAAAAGTGTGATGATGCAAAAACAGCTGATGGTACGGAGCGAGCGTGACTTCTTCATTGCAGCTTGTTTTTGTTGAGCGTTAGAAAAAAAGCTACTTCAACCGGCTTCAATCATTTTCCTTTTGCGAATGCGGATTTGAGCTCACCGATACACGAACAGGTAAAATAATAACCCACAATTGTTTCGAAGTGTCAGCTGATTGTGTTGCAGCAGTGGATGGGGTACGGCACGTGAGTCCGGAGACCTGGGACGGTCCGGGTCATGTCAACTGTACGGTGGAGGGGTTTACAGCTGCAGGGTGGATACTCAATTTCAAATTGCACATAAGGAATGGGTTTATTAATTTATTCACAAAAAATTAAAAGATCCCCGACATTTACGATAAGTAACTGTTCTGGCTGCTTGATCAACAGAATCAATTTCTGGTACACTTAATATGGAAACCGACTCATATTTGATTTTTCATTTAGATTTATTTGGTTTTGTATCCTTTTCAAAATTTATAAATTAGAGATAAAACATAACTATTTGATTTAACCTCTCGGAAGTCGCGTTTTCGGCCTCTCTTGCAAACGTTCTTAAAAATAGTGCACAAAGTAGTGCGACTACCGAAAAGTTAAAACAGATTACGTTATAAATGATCGGCATTTCCTGATGTTTATTAATCAAAGTTCTAAATTTTCTTGATGAAATATCTTCATGCTTTCGTAACAGGGATGGAATAATCGCAAAAAAATCAATTTCGCTAGCGAACTTTCTTTACCCGCGATAGAGAGAGGAGACAAATCACGCAAAAGAAAATCGCTCCCGAAATTCTTCAAAAAAATCAATCTGTTGAGGATTTTTTGTGAATGTCCTTGTCAGCACCACTTTAAAAAAAATATTTTACTTTGTTTACACAAATTGACCATCTACAAAATGTGACAAGTCGTTTTTCGACGTATGACGATACACTTGCATGTGTAGTAGTGAATAAGATGTTCCGCCGAATAATCAAGATGATGATTTTTTTAGATTCCTTTTACCGATCTTTCGTGCGCGAGGGAGGAGCGCCATGCTCACTTCGGATTTTTTCTCTTGATGAACGTCCAATGATTTTCTTTTGATGATGATTATTCCATCGCTGCTTCGTAATTTAAAATGGTTCAAAATTAGATTAGGGGTTACTTGATTTGATTTGATTGGATGTGATTTGAAAAGAATGAAGGTTTTACTGTAATAGTGACCTATTGCTTTGTATCCCAATTTCGAAGTTTCCCCAAAAATAAAACAAAACTCAACAACAATCATTGCTACTCGCAGTTTGATAACCATATTGGATCCTACAATAACACTATGAGAAATGTTTTTATTAGTGAAATAGTAAAAAGAAGAAGAAGATCACAAATAGTGCGTTCACCCCGGGAATAACCGGGACAAGATTCCCGACATTTTTCCAGAACCGGGAATTCTCGAATTCTGGGATTTTTTTTCATTTTGTCCCGGGAATTCTCGAAATTCAAAAAAAAACAAATTTTGTTCTGGAAATTCACTTATGGTAGTGGAAATAAATGAACAGTTTAAAACTTAGTTGTCGATAAGAATTGAAAAGCATTTAAATTTGTAGTTGGCATGTATCAGCTGTAATTTCTCTTACAAGGGATTTTTTGACAAAGAACTTTGTCCTAAGGGCTCTATTCTGGTGAGGTGTCAATCCAGAAAAACGAAAAATGTCGCGCGTTACGAAAATGTTGCATGCTTGGTACTGGGGAAGGGATCTGCAACGCAACAAGACACTGTTGCGTGGAATTTTCCACACAGTTGAAACAAAAAGCGAATGATGAGGTTTGGGATAACCGGCACAAAAAGGCGGGGCATCCGTCACCATTTCGAGCCAATATAAACCCCGCTCGATCAGCCCAAGAAAATCATTCTATCGCTGGACGCCGAGGAGTGAACAACAACCTGGACCTGGAAGCAGATGGCCTGGAGGCCCAGAAGCAGTTGGCCAGAAAGCAGCTGGCCTGGAGCAAGGAGCAGCCCAAGCGGAGGCAGGCCAGCCGAAATATTCTGGTCACAAGACACGGAGTGGCCAGAACCCTCAGGGGTGTTCCGATGGAAGGCCATACGAGACGGGACAATATGGGTATCAAACTTCTTGGATTTTGATACTGGTGAAGAAAATGGCCATTTTGACAGTATTGGCAACAACCTGGAGTGGCCGGTGCCCTCAGGGAGGTTCTCCCGGGAGGACATTAACAGAACCATACGATTTTGGGCAATATGGGTATCAAACTTCTTGGTTTTCAATACTGGTAATGAAAATGGCCATTTTGACAGTATTGGCCATAACCTGGAGTGGCCGGTGCCCTCAGGGAAGTTCTCCCGGGAGGACATTTACCGAACCATACGATTTTGGGCAATATGGGTATCAAACTTCTTGGTTTTCAATACTGGTAATGAAAATGGCCATTTTGACAGTATTGGCCACAACCTGGAGTGGCCGGTGCCCTCAGGGAGGTTCTCCCGGGAGGACATTTACCGAACCATACGATTTTGGGCAATATTGGTATCAAAATTCATGTTTTTCAATACTGGTAATGAAAATGACCATTTTGACAGTATTGGCCACAACCTGGAGTGGCCGGTGCCCTCAGGGAGGTTCTCCCGGGAGGACATTTACCGAACCATAAGATTTTGAGCAATTGTTCAAGGCTCAACTGCGATCGTTGACGATGACGATGGAATGAAAATCGTTGGCAAAAATTCTGCCTTCACGACTCCACGGCAAAACAAAACAGCCAATCAGAGAGCGGAAAGATTTTTGCGTGGGTCAAAGCACGCGCTTGCTTGTTCAAGGCCAACTGCGATCGATTGACCGTTGACACTTGCAAGCGAAAATTGTTAATATTCGTTATTTTTTTTTTTATTGAAAATTTTGGGGGAAATATTTAAATTAATTTAAACGCCAAGCGTCAAAAGCTTTAAAAATGCACCAAAAGCAGTGCATGAATCATTTGAAACAATAACTCTTTCGTGAATTTTTCGTTGGCGCTGAAAAGCGCCATTTTGTTAAATTGCAGCAGAAGTTGATTCTTGTGGCCATCTTCTCGAGCGTCCATCCAAGTAGGCCTTGTTTTTCTCCTTCGACGTCGTTTTGGCAGCAATTTCACGCACACGCTGGCGTGTTTCTTCTTCTCGGAGCTTGCTCTTGATTTCCTCCAGTCGTTGATTTTTTTCCGCTGCTGCTGCTGCTGCTACGATGTTGTCGGTTCGAACGATGACGATGGAATGAAAATCGTTGGCAAAAATGCTGCCTTCACGACTCCACAGCAAAACAAAACAGCCAATCAGAGAGCGGAAAGATTTTTTGCGTGGGTCAAAGCACGCGCTTGCTTGTTCAAGGCCAACTGCGATCGTTTGACGTTTGGCACTTGCAAGCGAAAATTGAATTAATGTTCGTTAATTTTTTTTTTAAATGAAAATTTTGGGGGAAATATTTAAATTAATTTAAACGCCAAGCGTCAAAAGCTTTAAAAATGCACCAAAAGCAGTGCATGAATCATTTGAAACAATAACTCTTTCGTGAATTTTTCGTTGGCACTGAAAAGCGCCATTTTGTTAAATTGCAGCAGAAGTTGATTCTTGTGGCCATCTTCTCGAGCGTCCATCCAAGTAGGCCTTGTTTTTCTCCTTCGACGTCGTTTTGGCAGCAATTTCACGCACACGCTGGCGTGTTTCTTCTTCTCGGAGCTTGCTCTTGATTTCCTCCAGTCGTTGATTTTTTTCCTCTGCTGCTGCTGCTGCTACGATGTTGTCGGTTCGAACGATGACGATGGAATGAAAATCGTTGGCAAAAATTCTGCCTTCACGACTCCACGGCAAAACAAAACAGCCAATCAGAGAGCGGAAAGATTTTTTGCGTGGGTCAAAGCACGCGCTTGCTTGTTCAAGGCCAACTGCGATCGATTGACCGTTGACACTTGCAAGCGAAAATTGTTAATATTCGTTAATTTTTTTTTAAATGAAAATTTTGGGGGAAATATTTAAATTAATTTAAACGCCAAGCGTCAAAAGCTTTAAAAATGCACCAAAAGCAGTGCATGAATCATTTGAAACAATAACTCTTTCGTGAATTTTTCGTTGGCGCTGAAAAGCGCCATTTTGTTAAATTGCAGCAGAAGTTGATTCTTGTGGCCATCTTCTCGAGCGTCCATCCAAGTAGGCCTTGTTTTTCTCCTTCGACGTCGTTTTGGCAGCAATTTCACGCACACGCTGGCGTGTTTCTTCTTCTCGGAGCTTGCTCTTGATTTCCTCCAGTCGTTGATTTTTTTCCGCTGCTGCTGCTGCTGCTACGATGTTGTCGGTTCGAACGATGACGATGGAATGAAAATCGTTGGCAAAAATGCTGCCTTCACGACTCCACAGCAAAACAAAACAGCCAATCAGAGAGCGGAAAGATTTTTTGCGTGGGTCAAAGCACGCGCTTGCTTGTTCAAGGCCAACTGCGATCGTTTGACGTTGGCACTTGCAAGCGAAAATTGAATTAATGTTCGTTAATTTTTTTTTTAAATGAAAATTTTGGGGGAAATATTTAAATTAATTTAAACGCCAAGCGTCAAAAGCTTTAAAAATGCACCAAAAGCAGTGCATGAATCATTTGAAACAATAACTCTTTCGTGAATTTTTCGTTGGCACTGAAAAGCGCCATTTTGTTAAATTGCAGCAGAAGTTGATTCTTGTGGCCATCTTCTCGAGCGTCCATCCAAGTAGGCCTTGTTTTTCTCCTTCGACGTCGTTTTGGCAGCAATTTCACGCACACGTTGGCGTGTTTCTTCTTCTCGGAGCTTGCTCTTGATTTCCTCCAGTCGTTGATTTTTTTCCTCTGCTGCTGCTGCTGCTACGATGTTGTCGGTTCGAACGATGACGATGGAATGAAAATCGTTGGCAAAAATGCTTCCTTCACGACTCCACGGCAAAACAAAACAGCCAATCAGAGAGCGGAAAGATTTTTTGCGTGGGTCAAAACACGCGCTTGCTTGTTCAAGGCCAACTGCGATCGATTGACCGTTGACACTTGCAAGCGAAAATTGTTAATATTCGTTATTTTTTTTTAAAATGAAAATTTTGGGGGAAATATTTAAATTAATTTAAGCGCCAAGCGTCAAAAGCTTTAAAAATGCACCAAAAGCAGTGCATGAATCATTTGAAACAATAACTCTTTCGTGAATTTTTCGTTGGCGCTGAAAAGCGCCATTTTGTTAAATTGCAGCAGAAGTTGATTCTTGTGGCCATCTTCTCGAGCGTCCATCCAAGTAGGCCTTGTTTTTCTCCTTCGACGTCGTTTTGGCAGCAATTTCACGCACACGCTGGCGTGTTTCTTCTTCTCGGAGCTTGCTCTTGATTTCCTCCAGTCGTTGATTTTTTTCCGCTGCTGCTGCTGCTGCTACGATGTTGTCGGTTCGAACGATGACGATGGAATGAAAATCGTTGGCAAAAATGCTGCCTTCACGACTCCACAGCAAAACAAAACAGCCAATCAGAGAGCGGAAAGATTTTTTGCGTGGGTCAAAGCACGCGCTTGCTTGTTCAAGGCCAACTGCGATCGTTTGACGTTGGCACTTGCAAGCGAAAATTGAATTAATGTTCGTTAATTTTTTTTTTAAATGAAAATTTTGGGGGAAATATTTAAATTAATTTAAACGCCAAGCGTCAAAAGCTTTAAAAATGCACCAAAAGCAGTGCATGAATCATTTGAAACAATAACTCTTTCGTGAATTTTTCGTTGGCACTGAAAAGCGCCATTTTGTTAAATTGCAGCAGAAGTTGATTCTTGTGGCCATCTTCTCGAGCGTCCATCCAAGTAGGCCTTGTTTTTCTCCTTCGACGTCGTTTTGGCAGCAATTTCACGCACACGTTGGCGTGTTTCTTCTTCTCGGAGCTTGCTCTTGATTTCCTCCAGTCGTTGATTTTTTTCCTCTGCTGCTGCTGCTGCTACGATGTTGTCGGTTCGAACGATGACGATGGAATGAAAATCGTTGGCAAAAATGCTTCCTTCACGACTCCACGGCAAAACAAAACAGCCAATCAGAGAGCGGAAAGATTTTTTGCGTGGGTCAAAACACGCGCTTGCTTGTTCAAGGCCAACTGCGATCGATTGACCGTTGACACTTGCAAGCGAAAATTGTTAATATTCGTTATTTTTTTTTAAAATGAAAATTTTGGGGGAAATATTTAAATTAATTTAAGCGCCAAGCGTCAAAAGCTTTAAAAATGCACCAAAAGCAGTGCATGAATCATTTGAAACAATAACTCTTTCGTGAATTTTTCGTTGGCGCTGAAAAGCGCCATTTTGTTAAATTGCAGCAGAAGTTGATTCTTGTGGCCATCTTCTCGAGCGTCCATCCAAGTAGGCCTTGTTTTTCTCCTTCGACGTCGTTTTGGCAGCAATTTCACGCACACGCTGGCGTGTTTCTTCTTCTCGGAGCTTGCTCTTGATTTCCTCCAGTCGTTGATTTTTTTCCTCTGCTGCTGCTGCTGCTACGATGTTGTCGGTTCGAACGATGACGATGGAATGAAAATCGTTGGCAAAAATTCTGCCTTCACGACTCCACGGCAAAACAAAACAGCCAATCAGAGAGCGGAAAGATTTTTTGCGTGGGTCAAAGCACGCGCTTGCTTGTTCAAGGCCAACTGCGATCGATTGACCGTTGACACTTGCAAGCGAAAATTGTTAATATTCGTTAATTTTTTTTTAAAAATGAAAATTTTGGGGGAAATATTTAAATTAATTTAAACGCCAAGCGTCAAAAGCTTTAAAAATGCACCAAAAGCAGTGCATGAATCATTTGAAACAATAACTCTTTCGTGAATTTTTCGTTGGCGCTGAAAAGCGCCATTTTGTTAAATTGCAGCAGAAGTTGATTCTTGTGGCCATCTTCTCGAGCGTCCATCCAAGTAGGCCTTGTTTTTCTCCTTCGACGTCGTTTTGGCAGCAATTTCACGCACACGCTGGCGTGTTTCTTCTTCTCGGAGCTTGCTCTTGATTTCCTCCAGTCGTTGATTTTTTTCCGCTGCTGCTGCTGCTGCTACGATGTTGTCGGTTCGAACGATGACGATGGAATGAAAATCGTTGGCAAAAATGCTGCCTTCACGACTCCACGGCAAAACAAAACAGCCAATCAGAGAGCGGAAAGATTTTTTGCGTGGGTCAAAGCACGCGCTTGCTTGTTCAAGGCCAACTGCGATCGATTGACCGTTGACACTTGCAAGCGAAAATTGTTAATATTCGTTAATTTTTTTTTAAATGAAAATTTTGGGGGAAATATTTAAATTAATTTAAACGCCAAGCGTCAAAAGCTTTAAAAATGCACCAAAAGCAGTGCATGAATCATTTGAAACAATAACTCTTTCGTGAATTTTTCGTTGGCGCTGAAAAGCGCCATTTTGTTAAATTGCAGCAGAAGTTGATTCTTGTGGCCATCTTCTCGAGCGTCCATCCAAGTAGGCCTTGTTTTTCTCCTTCGACGTCGTTTTGGCAGCAATTTCACGCACACGCTGGCGTGTTTCTTCTTCTCGGAGCTTGCTCTTGATTTCCTCCAGTCGTTGATTTTTTTCCTCTGCTGCTGCTGCTGCTACGATGTTGTCGGTTCGAACGATGACGATGGAATGAAAATCGTTGGCAAAAATGCTGCCTTTACGACTTCCCATTCCTACCAGTACATCAAAAAGCGAATGACGTAGGAATGGGATAACCGGCGCAAAGGGGCGGGACATCCGTCTCCATTCTAAGCCAATATAACCCCGCTCCGTCAATCCTGGGAAATCATTCTATCGTTGGACGCCGAGGAGTAAACAACAACCTGGCACCGGAATATTCTGGCCACAAGACCCGGAGTGGCCAGATTCCTCAGGGATGTTCCGATGGAAGGCCATACGAGACTGGACAACATGGGTATCAAACTTCTTGGATTTTGATACTGGTGATGAAAATGGCCATTTTGACAGTATTGGCCACAACCTGGAGTGGCCGGTGCCCTCAGGGAGGTTCTCCCGGGAGGACATTTACCGAACCATACGATTTTGGGCAATATTGGTATCAAATTTCATGGTTTTTGATATTGGTAATGAAAATGGCAATTTAGAAAAAGTTGGCCAAAAGCTGCAGTGGCCGGTGCCCTAAAGGAAAGTTTTCCCGGGAAGACATCTTTTGAACCAACGAGTTTTGGCATTATGGGTATCACAACTCATGGTTTACAATACTGGCCATTTCGTCAAAGGTGGCAACAATCTGGAGAGCCCGCTACCTCACGATTGTTCCGATTGGGGGACAAACATCGAATTATAGAGATATCATGGTTTTTTTAATACGGGGCTTAAAGAGAAATTAAACGAAAATATAAATCCATTAATGTTTTGATTTTATCTGACGCATAGTTCAACAAAATTGCCTAATTTTAAAAGCTTTTCTGCTAAGTTCTTTGTCATACTGGTCATGTGTAACATAACCACCTGCACCTTTTTTTAAATTTAGTTCACAAATTCGACCGATTTATAAAGATTTTTTTATTAAATAATAGATTTGGTATTATATTTAGGTTTATTTATAAATTTAAACTTTAAAAAATATTATATTTAATTATTTTCAGAAAACTCCGCGTATTGAGCAAATCAGGACAAAACAAACGAATTGAGACAGCTATTTAAACCAATTTTTGGCAGTAGTCTGTAGTCCCGATTTTCTCCAGTTGACGGTAGAGACTTAACGATAATTAGTCATTTATGTTTTATGTAAAACATGAGATTCTAAACATATCAAACATTGAACATTGGCCGGTATCATTTAATTTGTTTTCGCTTCTTGTTTTTTATAAACAGCTTCAAAGAAATTTGTTAGCTTTTTGGTCATGTCGCATAAAAAATAATAATTAAATAAATATATCAATTCGAGACTGATTTAATTTTAATCACACTGGAATAAAAGTTGTGGTTTACAATCCTAAACACAAAGAACAAAATAAATTATTTTGAATGTATTTTAAGCTATTAAAAAACTGTTGTTCTTGTTTATATTGAAGTGTAGATTTTATATATTTGATTTAAAAGTTTTAACAGTGTTTTAACAGCGAATTCTATGATTTTAAGCTTGAAAAACATAACAAATGTAATGAAAACATAGATTTCATGACTGTTTTAAAAATTTCCCTGCATTCCGTGAATTCCCGGGATTAAAAAAATATACGGTAGAGGACCCAGTTTTCGCCCACCTACTGGATTTAATCTGTATTTTGCAAACTCATACCGTTTTTTGGTTGAATTTATTATGCAGGCTTACATATTCATTCATTTCTAGTACTAATTGAAACTTTCCTAATGAATTTCTATTGTTTATTAGGTTTTTATAAGCTTTTCAAAAAAAGCCTCACTGCAGTCGCCATATTTTTGTCAATTTAGACTACAGCGGGTAATAATGTTAATGAGGGAAATTCAACTCATTTTGTCCGAAAATAATGTGAATGAATAATTCATTAGTTCACTGTATGCCTGAATTTCATGAAAATCTAGTGATTTACCTGTTTTAAACGTTTACAAAAGGTTATTTCAATAAAATAAAGTGGGCGATTTCTGGAGTCATGAAAAAACATGAGATCCAATTTTCGCCTAGGGCGAAATCTAGTATTGTGTTTTCAGATTTTATCTTGAACCAGTTTTCGTTTACCATAAAAACGAATCTAATCGCTGCGAAATGTGCTTGAAAATATATGTGGAACATTCTAGATTATTTTTTAAGGTTAAAAAATCTTTTTAATTACTTTCATTCATATAAGGGGTTTTGGCTCAAATGTTGTAAAAGTTTACTGGCACATAGGAGAACAAATTAAGCAGAGAATGGAGAAGTAGTTACACATGTGCTTTAATATTTTTATTAAGAGGTACTCGATGTTTTATGTTGAGTCAATTCGGGAGCAAATGACCCATAGGGTTAAAGCTCCCTTAACAAAATCAACAACAACATGGAGCTAATTTTAACTGTGTGCCTCTTGGGTGAACAGGGACACATGAGTTCTATCACAAATTTTGATTCAGTCATATTTTTTTAAGAGAGAGTGAGAACATGTTTTGGTTTTAGTTATAATAGACAGAGAATCTCAAAATATGCAGGATATCTGAAAAAAAAAAAAAAACTCCTGGGATTTTTTGAACCTCAATTTATAATATGTACGACAAAATATGTGCACATCAATGAAATTTAGCTTCGGAACATGTTGTGTATCAATAGGAGACCATATTTGCTTAGCATAAATTCATTTGATTTCTTGATTTTTGTCGTGGGCGAAAACTGGTTTATCAACGTTCTACAACAAATAGAACCAAAAACCATAATTTGCCATCAAATTCTCATCAAATTTCCTAGATTGCCTCTATAAAGTGGGCGATTTCTGGGTCCTCTACCCTATTTCCGGAAAAAATCAAAACCCTTGTAAATTGGACACACTTATAAGACCGTTGCAAATATTTTTCAAAGTTTATTTTTTTCAAAAAATTTCAAAGTTTTAATGATTTGCAAACGATTTTAAATGCATTTTCTTGCGTTCAATATCTTATTTAACATGCCTGGGCTCGATCAAAAATATTTTGTTTTTTTTGTGAAACTCTGTACAGTACTGCAAAAAGTTTTTTTTGGTGAAAAAAAAAAACCATCATAATACTAAAAATACTTTGAAAACTTATAATTCCAGACTAACTAGACAGTAGGGTATGGGAAAAATCTAAAAAAAAATATGGAGAAAAGCAAAAATTTCAAAATTACACCAAAGGGTGGCGTTAAATGTAAAATTATTGTCAAGTGAGAGATTCTTGAGTAAAATTTTAAGACAAAAAACTTTGTCGAAGTCCGCACAACGATCCGAAATAACCCTGACGAGTTATTAGCGATTCGAAGAAGACGTTCTTGAATGGAAAGATTTTTTTCACCAACTTTAACGGTCTGTAGCAACCCTAAAGTCTTTGACGATTAGGTTTAAAATTAGCACAGTTACTTTTTTTGCCTAAAGAATCGAGCCACTTTTTTAATGTCACCGTACTGGACAGTTGTATAATGCATTTTAAAACACTTTTTTCATTCAAATGTTAATACCATGGTTTCTAATTTAATTTTTTCTAACCAAGAGATTTGACGAGATTTTTCGAGATGTGAGATGTGAAATGTGTAACAAATACAAAATTTAAAAAATCACAAAAACCAGGTACACTGAAGTTTATGATTTTTTTAAACAAATTTAAAATTTCAGTTCTAGCCACCATGTCATTCGTTCCATATGGAACAATCGAACTTGCTGTCGAAGAGTGCAAGGACTAAATTATTCAACGGCTGTCGGAGTGCATATGTTGCGGACACCGCGGATCGATTCCCCTATCTCCCCAAACACCTCTCCCAATACACAGTAGCAGCAGCAGTCGCCAAATGAACATTGCGAGCAATCCGTACAAGGAAGTGCACGACTCGACCATAAAATACACGTATATCTAACGATGGTCATCTGGATCCTCCTTCCAAACATGACTCGCAAACAACTCCAGCCAGATAATGAACGCGCATTCGGCGATGATTCGGGTTTGCGCGGTGGGGATCCCTCCAGGGGTTTCCAATTTCTCCGCACACAGCCTGGCAGCAACGGCCAGAAATCGGACACCCCAATCAAGCGGTCAGGGGGGGCTTCATCAGCTGTTTTTGAGACGATCACGGACGGCTGGTGATGCGGACGGATAGCGGATCTTGGTCAGTGGCAATCTTGGCCCCGTGGCGACGTTGACGGACTGGAGTTGGAGAGTTGGTTGCACTATCAGGCCAGCAGAGTGTCAGTTGGCTGGATGATGGATGATGATTTCTAATGAAGGGTTGGTTCATTTGGACAAGGCAAGCAAATGTTGCGCAAAGTCCGGGTTGATTTCATGAGGTTGATAGAACGTGTGCTGAAAACGGCTCACAACATGGGCTTTTTGGAAATTCATTTATTTGTGGGTTATCCCAGAGTTGTAGTATTATCTGAAAATTTTTAGTGAAAATCAGTGCACACAGAATCAAATTGTCCGCCTCACCAAATCCATCAATTCATCCGAAGGGCACAGCAAAGTGATGATGACGGACGAGAGCACTGACGACGACACCGTTCAACGATAATGAAGCTTCAACTTCCAGTTGAATAATTAACTATTTGCTCAGTCACCCTTCAAATTTTCACCCGCAGGGGCCAGACGAACGGCCAGCTAGCCAGAGTGGGTGCGCGGTTCTTTCACCTTAAACCCTTAAATAAAAATGAAAAAAAAAGTGATTTATCAAACTTTAATTTGTTATTCTCGACAAAGAGTTATGAAATTAAGTTTTTAAATTAAAAATAAATTCTAAAATTTGCCTAAAAGAATTATCAAGCAGAATCCGCAGTAACAAGTCCGTCTCTGGCCCAGCACCTTTCCAGTTACATAACTCGTACAATGTTTTCTAAAAAGTTCACATCTGCTCTGGACCAGCTCATGCGGCGGAATGTCTGGCCTGACGATCTGATGAGCTTGATGAGGATGTGGAAAATGATGTGGACAAATTTCCCCCCTTCCCCTCGGGGAAACCGGAGGTTTCAAAAGCTCATCCAATCTCGATGTCGCCGATGACAGCAGGAACCCTTTTTGTCAGGGTCCTGTGGGACCAAAATGGGACACACATTCCATAACATCCCTTTGGCTGCTGCTGTCACCGGCAACATCATCGAAGTCCTGTCACATGGAAGGTGTGTGGGAGCCTCTAAGCTAGTGGAAAAGCATGCACCGATAGAGCTCATCAGTAAATGGTCTGAATATTTCACGTTTAATGAAGCGCGAAGTAATTGCGCTGAACCCGGAGGATGTGTGCAGGGCTCTGAGCTATGAGCTCTTGGAAAATTGTGCACGAATGTGTGAGTAACGTTGTGGGAGGGGTGGAAACTTCACTTTGGGTTACTTTGGGAAAGGCAACAAAGTGTACACATTTTGATGGTGTCACGAGGGATCGGATTGAGGAGTGTATTTTTTTTACAGTAAAATAAACCTCATGAATAGTTTTCATTCTGAGAGTAAATATGAGCAAACTTGAACGAAAAAAATAGACATGCTATGCAAAAAGCCAACAAAAGCGAAATGTTTTCCATCAAAAGTAGTTCTTCATGGCGATTATTGAAAAAGACAAGTTTTTACTACACAAAGATTGCTCAACATGACGTCCTGTTTTATAGTTTTTGAATTTCTTATTTTAAAAGCATACGGTTTAGAATTTATATACACTTTGTCATTATTTGTAATAATACCCGGTTTTGATACAAAAAAATAAACATGTAATTATTCAAATATTTTGTTTAATTATTTGTTTTTGGCATTTCACATTACGGTGTGTTCCGTACATTTGGCGGGGTGAATTGAAATATTTCAATAGGGGGTTTAAAGCCATTTTTTTTGAAGATTTTTTTTCTTTATAATAGGTATTTCTCAAAGACTCATAATACACAAATATCATATCCCATCAAAAAAGTTTCCGAAATCAAAGTTCTAGCTTTCTTCTTAATAACCTTGAAGAACCCAGATGAACGAATAAAAATCTATTCTTTGCACAATTTGTCATGACAATGCCGCAAAATATTGCCCTGAGCATTGAACAATGTTGAAATTTGTGTGCTTCACATAAAAGCATTTTATTATCAAATAGGTTCCCTGCCATACTACACCATCATCTTATAACCCTCTAATGCCCAATTTATTTTTTTAGGTTTTCTATTCCCATGTTTAGGAGGTAATTTTGAGCAACTTTTGTTCTACAGAAAAAAATTTGTATTATTTTACGGTTTTGTTTTTCCTTATTAGTATTTTATATGCATTTATACAGTTTAGTTTATGTTTGATTTTGTTGGTATTTGGCACATTCTACACAGCAAAAAATCCGATGGTAAAAACGCATGCAAAAGCATGCACATCACCTTCGTCAAAATAAACACTTAATATTACACACTGCATGTACAATTTTTGCAAACACAAAAAAAAGTTGCAACCGACGGGATTCAAACCCAGCACCAACAGTAAGGACTGGCGCCTTAGCCCACTCGGCCATCAGACCGATGTAAAGCTGTAAGGATAAACGCATATATGAGCTTGACATTTCGGTCAAGTAGGTTTTCCATACTGATGGGCTACATATTTCAGGGTGTAAAATCACATAAAATTGCATAAAATAATGCAATATTTATTTTACACCCAGGTCTTTTACACGCAGCTGGATTACTACATTTTTAGCTGTGTACTATTTCCAAAAAAATAAATATTGGCTTTTCAGTTTTTTTCATGTTTTTACAGCTAATTTTTTAAATTTTTACTTGTTTTTCTCATTTTTAGCTATAAAATGATACCATTATCATTCAAACTATTGTTAAATATGTAGAGGCATAGTCTTAAACATTACAAATAATACTGCTTACTTATTGTATTTATGCATAACAAAATAAAATAGTAAAAGTGGATGTGTGACAAATGGTCGAAAGTGAACAAAAGTTCGAATGGATAAATCATCGAAAATACATTTCCAATCTATTAAAAATTTAAATTGGCTGAACTTCAGGGTGAAGATTCTCAAGACATATCACGTGTGCATGACGAAGCCCGATTTTAAAATTTTGCTGTTTTTAAAAAAAATTATGTAAAAAAACACAAAAATATTTTTATCTTTTTTTAAAATAAACTTTTTGCAAATCGCCCTTCGTCATGCCCACAGGACTGGTTTAACGAGTCTTCACCAAAATTTTGAGCCGATTTGATCATGGCAGTGTTTAGATATCGTGGAACCCGTTTTTTGAAACTGCTAACTTCAAATAGTTACATCTTGGAAATGATACAGCCAAATGTTTTCATTTTTTTTGGTAGTAGATGAAAATGCATATGGGTCATTCCATCTCAACTGTGCACGAAAAAGTGCAAATTTGAAAATTACCCTCTCCGATCCTACTCAAATTTGGCAGGGTTGTTGATACTATCAAAACATGCAAAAATCCCAAATTTCATCCAAATCGGACCACCCCCTCCATTTTTGTACCTCCCCAAAAAATCGACTTTTTGGCGATTTTTGTGCGAAACCCCTATTTTCAAACGGTGATAGCTCAGGAACCACAAATCTTAGGAGGTCGGTCTTAGACTCAATTTTGAAGGAAATTGGACGTAGAATCCATTTCCGAGATCAAAATTTGGATTAATTTATTTTATTTACCTGTGTTGCGCAATTGAAAACTTTAAACGGTCGTATCTCAAAACACCCCATCTTATTTTTTTGATTTGACCTCACCATCGTGTTCCCCGGCCAATTTTACATAAGAATCACTTATCGACAGAAAGGAATATGTTTCGTTCCAGAGATATCGAATTTTAAAGTTTTGAGTATTTGAGATTACCTACATTAGCTTCATTCGCCGCATATACTAGAAGCACTCAGGAGCACTTTTTAATAATTACTACCTGATGTTGTGAAAAATAATTAATTTTTTTTTTTATAATTTCACGCAATTTTCAAATAGCTAATACCTTAATCATTTTTTTGTTCAAGGAATATTTATTGGGTTATTTTGAATGTACCGTTTTTTTACGAGTTGCTAACCGTTTTAGAGTACCCCGAGGCCATGACTAGGGCCTTTATCATGAGCGGTAGCATAATAGTGCCATTCAGCAAAAACTCCAAAATCTGCTTTATGGTTCAAAAGATGGATTATATTAAATCGATTTTTATATTGTGAGCCAGCTCCATTCAATTAATGGATGGTTTTGGTCAAAGTACACTTAGTAGCCGTATTGTGTTCCAAGAATCCGAAATGATAGAAGAAAAAAAACATTATTGTTCGGACGGTGTCTAAATCATCGCTACTAAATTTTGGGAACTAGCTGAACTTTGTGATTTTCTTACATTTTTCAGTTTTATACTTTCCAGAAATCCTTTTCCTACTCCTTGTGATCGTCCTTCACTAGAGTACAACGTATCAACAAATTTTAATTCATATTTTTTACTCAATAATGTATCGTGCACTTATTGTTCAGTAAATCTTGCAAGTAACAAGATCAATTGCATTTTTCTGCTCGCTGCATCGGAATCCAATTCTGCCCTGTACTGTGTGTCGTTATTGCTCTATCCTGTGGGTTAGCACAGAAATTCATCTCATTTTTTTAAGCGGATAAACATTTGCGATTTAAGGTGAAGCCTTTGATCATTTTCGAAGAAAATTGATCATCACTCTAAATTGTTCTGTACTGAATTCAATTTAACGAATTTCTGCACCAAATGTAATCAGCATGTGCCGGTTGTTGGCTTCTTAAAGCCACTGAAAGAATTGTTGGTCTAAATCAAATGTGTTTCAAAAGTTACATAATTTTGAGGTACAATCATTGACATCCTAGTTGGCAATCATTGATCAATGGCGATTTCCATAACTTTGCAATTATTGGGATAATCGTTACCAAAAGGAATCAGCTTGTTTAGGACACTATTCTAAACAACTTGTAAAAGAAATGTTGTCAAAATATTAATAGCGACGCACAACTTATATCCAGAACGAAAAATCATGGCAAAGATGGAAGTCTTCACGTTAACGCCAGATGCCTAGAGTGTTATACAGTTATGTTGCCCAATTTGCTAAAGATTATTTAATATGAAATCTTATTCCAATAAATGACCAGGTAGCAGTTATTGAACAGCGCTTATGAGTGCTTCTAGCAGATGCGGCGAATGAAGCTAATGTAGGTAATCTCAAATACTCAAAACTTTAAAATTCGATATCTCTGGAACGAAACATATTCCTTTCTGTCGATATGTGATTCTTATGTAAAATTGGCCGGGAAACACGATGGTGAGGTCAAATCAAAAAAATAAGATGGGGTGTTTTGAGATACGGCCGTTTAAAGTTTTCAATTGCGCAATACAGGTAGAAAAAATAAATTAATCCAAATTTTGATCTCGGAAATGGATTCTACGTCCAATTTCCTTCAAAATTGAGTCTAAGACCGACCTTCTAAGATTTGTGGTTCCTGAGCTATCACCGTTTGAAAATAGGGGTTTCGCACAAAAATCGCCAAAAAGTCGATTTTTTGGGGAGGTACAAAAATAAAGGGGGTGGTCCGATTTGGATGAAATTCGGGATTCTTGCATGTTTCGATAGTATCAACAGCCCTGCCAAATTTGAGCAGGATCGGAGAGGGTAATTTTCAAATGCTGTTCCGCTTCAGCTGGAATGACCCATATTTAAATGCTCTGAAAACAGTTTTTAAATAAAATTAAGTGTGTGCTGACATAAACCTCTGATTTTTTTTCTCGATTTACATGTATGTATCCTTTTTAATTCATATTTTAACAAAATACCGTATTTTTCGAAAACACACAAATTTTCAAAATTTGCAATATGGGTAGCAAACAAAACGAAATTTGATTTACTTTTACACATTTAGAGAGTTTTTATTTGGGAAATAATACATTTTTCACAAAATACCGTATTTTTTTCGAATGTGCTCAAATTTTCATAATTTGCAATATGGGTCATTCCAGCTGAAGCGGAACAGCATTTGAAAATTACCCTCTCCGATCCTGCTCAAATTTGGCAGGGCTGTTGATACTATCGAAACATGCAAGAATCCCGAATTTCATCCAAATCGGACCACCCCCTTTATTTTTGTACCTCCCCAAAAAATCGACTTTTTGGCGATTTTTGTGCGAAACCCCTATTTTCAAACGGTGATAGCTCAGGAACCACAAATCTTAGAAGGTCGGTCTTAGACTCAATTTTGAAGGAAATTGGACGTAGAATCCATTTCCGAGATCAAAATTTGGATTAATTTATTTTTTCTACCTGTATTGCGCAATTGAAAACTTTAAACGGCCGTATCTCAAAACACCCCATCTTATTTTTTTGATTTGACCTCACCATCGTGTTTCCCGGCCAATTTTACATAAGAATCACATATCGACAGAAAGGAATATGTTTCGTTCCAGAGATATCGAATTTTAAAGTTTTGAGTATTTGAGATTACCTACATTAGCTTCATTCGCCGCATCTGCTAGAAGCACTCATAAGCGCTGTTCAATAACTGCTACCTGGTCATTTATTGGAATAAGATTTCATATTAAATAATCTTTAGCAAATTGGGCAACATAACTGTATAACACTCTAGGCATCTGGCGTTAACGTGAAGACTTCCATCTTTGCCATGATTTTTCGTTCTGGATATAAGTTGTGCGTCGCTATTAATATTTTGACAACATTTCTTTTACAAGTTGTTTAGAATAGTGTCCTAAACAAGCTGATTCCTTTTGGTAACGATTATCCCAATAATTGCAAAGTTATGGAAATCGCCATTGATCAATGATTGCCAACTAGGATGTCAATGATTGTACCTCAAAATTATGTAACTTTTGAAACACATTTGATTTAGACCAACAATTCTTTCAGTGGCTTTAAGAAGCCAACAACCGGCACATGCTGATTACATTTGGTGCAGAAATTCGTTAAATTGAATTCAGTACAGAACAATTTAGAGTGATGATCAATTTTCTTCGAAAATGATCAAAGGCTTCACCTTAAATCGCAAATGTTTATCCGCTTAAAAAAATGAGATGAATTTCTGTGCTAACCCACAGGATAGAGCAATAACGACACACAGTACAGGGCAGAATTGGATTCCGATGCAGCGAGCAGAAAAATGCAATTGATCTTGTTACTTGCAAGATTTACTGAACAATAAGTGCACGATACATTATTGAGTAAAAAATATGAATTAAAATTTGTTGATACGTTGTACTCTAGTGAAGGACGATCACAAGGAGTAGGAAAAGGATTTCTGGAAAGTATAAAACTGAAAAATGTAAGAAAATCACAAAGTTCAGCTAGTTCCCAAAATTTAGTAGCGATGATTTAGACACCGTCCGAACAATAATGTTTTTTTTCTTCTATCATTTCGGATTCTTGGAACACAATACGGCTACTAAGTGTACTTTGACCAAAACCATCCATTAATTGAATGGAGCTGGCTCACAATATAAAAATCGATTTAATATAATCCATCTTTTGAACCATAAAGCAGATTTTGGAGTTTTTGCTGAATGGCACTATTATGCTACCGCTCATGATAAAGGCCCTAGTCATGGCCTCGGGGTACTCTAAAACGGTTAGCAACTCGTAAAAAAACGGTACATTCAAAATAACCCAATAAATATTCCTTGAACAAAAAAATGATTAAGGTATTAGCTATTTGAAAATTGCGTGAAATTATAAAAAAAAAAATTAATTATTTTTCACAACATCAGGTAGTAATTATTAAAAAGTGCTCCTGAGTGCTTCTAGTATATGCGGCGAATGAAGCTAATGTAGGTAATCTCAAATACTCAAAACTTTAAAATTCGATATCTCTGGAACGAAACATACTCCTTTCTGTCGATAAGTGATTCTTATGTAAAATTGGCCGGGGAACACGATGGTGAGGTCAAATCAAAAAAATAAGATGGGGTGTTTTGAGATACGACCGTTTAAAGTTTTCAATTGCGCAACACAGGTAAATAAAATAAATTAATCCAAATTTTGATCTCGGAAATGGATTCTACGTCCAATTTCCTTCAAAATTGAGTCTAAGACCGACCTCCTAAGATTTGTGGTTCCTGAGCTATCACCGTTTGAAAATAGGGGTTTCGCACAAAAATCGCCAAAAAGTCGATTTTTTGGGGAGGTACAAAAATGGAGGGGGTGGTCCGATTTGGATGAAATTTGGGATTTTTGCATGTTTTGATAGTATCAACAACCCTGCCAAATTTGAGTAGGATCGGAGAGGGTAATTTTCAAATTTGCACTTTTTCGTGCACAGTTGAGATGGAATGACCCATATGCATTATTAGATTTTTTTTAGATTTGTCACAAATAACCGTATTATTCGAAATTACTCCAATTTTCAAAAAAAAAAAAAAATCAATGTGGGTATCAAACGAAGCGAAATTTTGTTTGTTTTACACTTTATTCATGTTTTTTTTTTGTAAAATATAAAATGTTTCACAAAATACCGTACTTTGAGGAAAATACTTATTTTTTTTAATCAGCAAAAAAGGTATCAAACGACAACACAATTGTATGATATGAAGCATTAGGGTGTAATATCAAAATCGATTTTCCAGCACAGCAATTTTTCAGTTCCTTTTGGGATCCTAAACAACTCCCCAAAGTTTGGGAACGATTGGTTTAGTCCTCGCATTGCGCAAAGCGATTCAATTTCCATATAAATTTGTATGGGAAAAATCAAATTGTTCAATTTTAATATTTAAAAAATCCAGGTTTAACGCTGTACTAAAACCATATTCGGATGCTCTGTAAAGTGCTCTACAACTTTTCCGAAGAGAGTATGGTGCTAGCTTGTCCCTGAAAGAAGATACAGCGTCCTCAAAACTCGTCTAAAACGTGATTTTCGAGCAAAAAACACGTTTTAGACGAGTTTTGAACACGCTGTATCTTTTTTTAAGAGCAAGTTAGCACCATACTCTCTTTGAGAAAGTTGTAGAGCACCTCCTAGAGCATCCGAATATGAATCCGGTTTCAGTACAGCGTGAAACGTGGATTTTATAAACATCAAAATCCAAAAAAATGGTTTTTCCCAAACAAAGCGCAAAGCGAGGACTAAACCAATCGTTTTCAAACATTGGGGAGTGGTTAAGGACCCTAAAAGGAACTGAAAAAATGCTGTGCTTGCTAAACTTGGACAACTTTATTTTTTTCCATACAACCATATTTAATATTTAATGAAGCATACACAATTTCAATATATGTTCGAATCATCTTAAATTTCATTGCATTTGATACCCATATTCCAAATAATGTAAATTTGAATATTTGCGACAAAATACGGTATTTTGAAAATAATTTTGAGTCCACATTTAATATTTGAAATTTACTAAATAAAAAAAAAAATATTTTAGTGAAAGCATAAAAAATTAAAAAAAAATTGACTTTAGAATTTTTTTAAAAATGAGTTATCTTCCATGGAGTATGATTATCGCCGATATAATTATCGAAATAACGATATCGAGATCCACTATCGTTATCGTCAGACGATAATTTTATCGACGATATTTTTTTTTGGGTTTTGCCTGACTTTTAAAATATTTGTAAGTTTTTTCAGTCTGTTAAAAAAAACTATTCTTGCTTGTTGTAAAATATATTAAACTGCCGTCAAATGATCGAACCATTTGTTCATTCGACCTTTTGGCATTTGACCTTTTGTCATACATTCTCAAACTTCCTACCCTGAAAAATTCTGAAATTTAAAGGGTTCTTTCAAAGTTCTTCTTTTTAATGCTTTGTAAAGAGAACACACAGTGATTTTTTTAGATCGAATAAAATTGAAATAATAAAAAAATAAATTTCAATTAATTTTAACTATCAAAATTCTTAAAATATTTTGCAATACAATGAAACAAGTAACAACCAACAATCCATCCTTGAGATATCCCATCATCAAATTGAGAAACTTGTTTCCGGTCAATTTCCGTTCCGCAAGACGTGTGCCATCACAGCTCAGCTTTCGAAGCCCCACGGACGAATGTCGCTCGTTTTCGGTCCGATGTAATCAATTTCCTGGAATGTCGAGCATGTGAAACGAGAACGAACATGTTATGCATCCTCAGAACGCTCATTAGGGACACGGTATTTCATATTTTTTTTCCTCTCTCTGCCGGTCCTGTTCGACTTTTCCCAGAAATTGTCCCATCATCCTTATCGTTGGCGGTGGTGTGTAGCAGCCAACATTTTTTTCTCGTCAATTTGTTTTCTTCCCGAAAACTTCCCATCTTCCTCTGCCAACATCAAGTTGAATGATTGCAGCTATATCCTCGAAGGATTACTTATATCCCTTGGAAAGAAGAACTTGCGCAAATAAATATTGCAGCAAATGAGCAAAAGAAGTTGGGTGTGTAATAAAACTTCTGCGTGGGTGAGGAAAAACGAGGAAAATACTTTTTTTATTTTCTTTTTTTCACTTGACGAGGTAACGAGCAGTCCCAGTGCGCTTTTTAGTCGGGCAGTCACACTAAGCGGCCATCCGGAAGTTGACGATATGTGAACTTTGGAAGGGCTTTCCGGTGGAGCTCATTTTTTTCTAGCTTGCTGCCAGTTAAGATCCTTGGGCGTTGCCTGGTGTCCACTTTGCGGTAGGTGCTGGAAAGAAAAAGTTGACAAAGTTATTGCCTATGAGAGTAGTCGGGCACGATGCTGCTGAAGATGGAAGTAATTTGACCAAAAATTACAAAAAGTAAATGGGAGCAATTATCTGAAATTTCGCTGCCTTTTTGCATAATCAGTTTGTCCAAATAATTTTCCATACAAATTTGGCAGCTGTCCATACAAAAATTATGTATAAAAATTCAAATATCTGTATCTATTGAAGGAATTTTTGGATCGATTTGGTGTCTGGCAAATTTGTACAGTATGTAAAAAAAGTATTTACACCCCTTGGGCACTATGCACATTTTGAGATGAAACATGTAAAAAAATAAAGTTTGACAGGAACCTAGTACTACGTTTTGTTCAGAAACTCATGCCAAACATTTTGCTACAAAAAGCTCATGAAAAGATGATTTCTATAAAAAGTTATATAACAAATACTGATACGAAAATAAAAAAGGTGCAAAAAAAGTTTGTACACCTTTCGAAAAATTAACATTAATAATGTTATTTGTTGACAAATCACCATAAATCCTGTCTCCCAAAGCCAAATAGGCATCCTTGACTGATTAAAAAAATAATTTGGATTGAATATAAAGTTTACTAACTACTTAGTATAAAAGTTTATATAACTCTGGAAATTCTATATAAAACTTATCTAAACTTAATTTTGCAAATTTTTAATTCAACTAAATGTCAATATATTGGTACGAAATTCCAACGAAAAATCTATTCTATCGATACAAATACCCCCAAAACGGTGTTATACCCACTCCAAAATGTTTATTTAGCATTTCTATGGTAATATATTGACATTTAGTTGAATTAAAAGTTTGCAAAATTAAGTTTAGATAAGTTTTATATAGAATTTCCAGAGTTATATAAACTTTTATACTAAGTAGTTAGTAAACTTTATATTCAATCCAAATTATTTTTTTAATCAGTCAAGGATGCCTATTTGGAGTTGGGAGACTGGATTTATGGTGATTTGTCAACAAATAACATTATTTATGTTAATTTTTCGAAAGGTGTACAAACTTTTTTTGCACCTTTTTATTTTCGTAATAGTATTTGTTATAAAACTTTTTATAGAAATCATCTTTTCATGAGCTTTTTGTAGCAAAATGTTTGGCATGAGTTTCTGAACAAAACGTAGTACTAGGTTCCTGTCAAACTTTAATTTTTTTACATGTTTCATCACAAAATGTGCATAGAGCCCAAGGGGTGTAAATACTTTTTTACATACTGTAGGTAATGATAAGGACTGCACTAAAAAAATGATGTACGGTATTTTTTGTGATTTTTTATTAAACATTTTGTGATTACTACTTAATTTGCTACAAAAAAAAAAACAATTTTTATTTTATTTTTAATTTTTTGATATGTTTTAGAGGACATCAAAATGAAAACTTTTCAGAAATTTCCAAGAATGTGCAAAAAATCTTTGACAGAGTTATGAATTTTTGAATCAATACTGATTTAGAAAAAATCGAAATATTGGTTGCGGAATTTTTTCAACTTTATTTTCTATGTAAAATCGAATTTGCAATCAAAAAATACTTTAGTGAAATTTTGATAAGGTGCACCGTTTTCAAGTTATAGCCATTTTTAGGAAAATAGTCACAGTTATTTTTTTTTAATTAGTGCCCATGTTTGAAAAGAAAACTTTTAAAAAGCTGAGAAAATACTCTTCTGATTTCAATCCGCTTAGCAACAACACGCTGATCACCTGAAAGATGCTGCCAAATTTCTTGTCATAAAAATGAACAAAATTTTCAAAAATATCTTCAAAGGTGTACGCATGAAAAGTACTACACACACGCGCATTAAAAATCACCCAGCCGGTAATTAGGTTCTGCTTTCAACACGATCATTAAAAGAACAAAAAAATAAACAAACCTAGCCGTGTTGCCACCCGCCGATTGACGTTTGAACATAAAACACCTGCAGCAACTCTTGGCAGGGAGGATCACAGGCACAATTTCCGTTTGCTCTTAATATTTTCTTTGTGTTCACGCGGTTTGAAAAATGCCGAGATTTATTTTTAATCCCGTTTGGCGTGCGACACCGACATCCACTGATGGACAGCTGACGTGACTGTGGTCATCATCTGGCACAGAATTCACGTGTTTTTCGTCAACTTTTTTTCTTCTCTTTCGAGTGCTTTGAGAATTTCCCCTCTCTACAAAAAAGCAAGTGCGCGCACGGAAAATCTCGGACAGACCGCGTGGCGTGGCAATTTTTTGGGAGGTTTTCCAAGTTTGCTGCATTATGTAATCGAACAGCTGAGTTTTCTGTGAGAGCGAAATTGTGGGTGACATTTGGCCGTGCCAAGGATATTTAAAATTAGTAATGACTGAATGGAAATTTATGAATCAACATTGACAACTCTGCACAAGCGACGTTCTGATTACAGAGAACCCCCCTTTTCGGACATAATCAAGTTCAAATCACCATGTTGTGTTATTCCATCGAACTCGAACCTAATCCAATCCCGGAGACTCCAAGTTCTGACATTGGCACAACCGAGGCATAGTGCGGTAGTTGCACACTTGTCAAAAGCAGCCACCGCTGCTGACGGCTCGAAATCTGCAGCTCACGACAACTCCGTGAATTCATCAATCTCCATCAACACCATCTAAAGAGATCGGGGGAAAAATCGGGTCGTGACCAGAAGGAACCATGACGGCGGGAGAAGTTAGAAGTGGGATGTGACTAGGTTTGAATCCGTCCAACGCTCAAATCTGATGCTGAGGTATGATTTTGCCTTTTTTTTCCTTGCCACTGCAGTCTCTGTGTTGATATCGATTGAGAATCAACACTAAAATGTTACGATGGGAAAATGTTGAGACCATAGGCAAGTTATTGTCAGGGTTGAATTGGACAAAAAGAATTTGAAAAGTTATTATTTTTTTCACAAAATAACATAAAGTTTGTAAATTACAGAAAAAATGCAAAATACTAGAAAGTAGAGGTGGGCCAAACCGCTGTTTTTAGAAGCCGCTCATTTTCAAGCGCTCATTAAAATCAGCAGCTAGGATGTTTTCGAAATTTCCTATCTAAACGTTCGAATGATTGAATGGGGAACTTTAATATTTGAATTTGAAGAACACTGCTATGGATTTTTCAAAATTGCGTTGATTTCAACTCAAATTAATCAAATGCTGATATTTTATGTTGAGAAAATATTCTGCTTACTCTTACTACATTTTATTTTGATCGAAAAAGTCTATGAATCCAATAGTCTAATCGAAAAAAAAATGATTTCATTCATTTTCAAAATCGTATGGGCTTTTAATTAGAAAAACGAAGTTGACTTTTATAGCTGTCGGCCACCATTACTAGTACCAACCACTAGTGTCTTCCTTTTATCGACAAGGACTTCGCCGCCCTGGGCTCCTAAGTGTATGAAAGTATGGCACGGAGCGACGGCGCCGAATACCCATATTTACACAAAGAATTTTAGAGCGCCCGCCGCGGGATTCGAACCGGCGACCTCTGGATTGTGAGTCCAGTGCGCGGTCCGATTGATCCACACGGGTGGGGTGACTTTTAATTAGGGCTTTGGTAAAATTGTCTATACTAAGCGTTTAGAAATCCTCAAATTTGTGTTCGGGTAATATTTTTGAATGTATTTTTATAATCAGTTCAGTTGAGGAAAGTTTTTGGTTTTGTTTAGAATTTCACTCACTTTAAGAGTTATTTAAAAATATTGGTTAGAAAACTTATATGTTCAAATATTGGTATAAATGCTATTAATATGTGAATAGATAAGAAAATTGTAATACATTTCTCAACGAAACTTGTCGAATCACCTCAAAAAATTCGGGAATTATCCACTCTTTAGCTTCCCATTTTTTATTCAAAGTTCTTGAAAAAGTAAATCTTGGGACAATTTTGACGAATGTTAAACTAATCTTTTTATATTAATTTTTATTATGATAATATTACAAAAAAAACACAAAACTTTTTTGTCTAGTTATGAAAACATGATAGGCTTAAATTTTCTTAATCATTATTTTCATAAACTGAAAAAAAAAATGCAATTCTCTTATTTTAAATAATATAAGGTTCAGATCGATAAATTCATTGTTCATTAAATTTGTAGTTGTTTAATATTTTCCGATTTTGATTAACACTGGAACGCCCATCGCATGTCCGACTTACACGGATGCTCAAGCCTCCCAAAAAAGGTGGAACGATAACTTCAACTCGCTGGTTCTCGGGCCTAACTCAACCAATCAAGATGATTCTTCCTTCCAGTGATTTGTTAGGATGTCTAGATTATTCTAGAACTTCGCAAAACTTAATTTGAACAGATCTGTAATTTCTGCGACCGAAAACATCGTTCCACCTTTTTTTAAAAGACTGCCTCCAAATTAAGTTCTGCAAAGTTCTAGACATCCTAACAAATCACTGGAAAAAAGAATCATCTTGATTGGTTGAGTTATGCCCAAGAACAATTGAGAAGAAGTTACTGTTCCCACTTTTTTGGAGCCTTGGGCGTTGGAATGTTAAAAATGCATATAGATTTTAGTTATCTAAGTAAAAACCTTTTCATAACGGCATTTCTCTGTAGGTTTTTGATTTTTATTTTTTTTTTATTTAAATGTAGCTTTGACCAAATCTCTATGTCAGATGGCTGCAAATTTGTATGACCCAATCTAACCACAAAACTTCATGTCACCTCTGATAACGGCATAGAAGATGTAGGGTCTAGATGGCAAATTAAATAGTTAATAAGGTTAGATTTTCTGAAAAAAGTTTAGTTTTTGGAAAGCATTAGAAAATATGTTGGGCAGGTAAACTTTTCCTTCATATCATAAATGCGGAGATTTTGAGGAAAGCCGAAAAATTAGTGTAACTCTTTCTACCATTCTTGCAAATGATAAATTTAAAGCAGGTTGTACAGCAAAATTTTAACACTTTTTCAAGACATTAATTCAAGAGAAAAGGTAAAGTCTAGGATAAAAAATAGGCAATCAGTTGAATTGAGAAATTGTTGTGAATTAAATAATTTCATTCATTTGTATAAACTTTAGTCACGTTTTTCTCTAATTTCATGAAATGTCTCAAATCAACCCTGTCTTGCAAGTCTGTTGTTCGTAGTGAAGTTATTCTCAGGAATTTTGCATTTTTTTTTTCAAAAATAAGATTTATTTTTATTTTGGTTATTTTATTTTAATTTTTAAGGGTAAACTTTATCTACGTAATCCCTATGTCAAAGGCCATTTTGCATCATTAGTTTTTCCATTTGTAAAAGTGTTCATACAATTTTGGGGGCTATTCAAACAAAATGAGCAAGGAAATATTTGTAAAACTGTAGATATCTTGAGATTTTTTTTTCGTCCCGTCAAGAGATTTCCTGACCGATTTGATGTATTTAGCCAAGTTTAAGTTATGATCAGGACTTTTCTGAAAAATAGGCACACGGAACAAAAAACTCATCATCACGCCTCACACATGCACCAATTTTTCCTGAAAAGTCCTTATTAGTGCGTTTATCCCGAAAATTCCCTGGACAATATTCCATGGATTGCCAATATGCGTAGCGCTTTTAATATTTTCAATTTGATGAATATATTTAAAAAAATGAGTTTATTATTTTAAATTTGAAAAAAATATTTTTTTATTAAGGCACTGGCATCTGCGGCAAATTCGGAAAAATGTGGCGAAAACGAATAAAAAAAACGCCGTTGATCAACGCCGTTTAAATCAACCACTCCGTTGACGTTGACGACTAAATCAACGATGGCTGCGATTACGATTACGTTTAAATCAACGATCAACGACATCGATGATATAAACGCCGTTGATTTAAACGGTTAACAGCATTGATAGCTGGCCAGTTTTTTTGCATTATGTTTTGTTTTTTTTTTTGATTGATTTCGAGTAAAACAGGAAAAGAACCAAACTATAAGTGCACCAAATTCTAAATTCATTGCTCCAAAACCTTCTGTGAGTAGTTCTTTGCGAAATCTGTCTTTTTTTTTAATTTTAATTTTTTTAGTTTTAAATCCAGCTGAAACTTTTTTGGTGCCTTCGGTATGCTCAAATAAGTCATCATTAGTTTGTCCATATAATTTTTGATACAAATTTGGCAGTTGACCATACAAAAATTATATATGCAAATTTAAAAATCTTTATTTTTTGAAGGAATTTTTTTTATTGATTTAGTGTCTTCGGCAATGTTGTAGGTATGAACAAAGGCTACTCTGAAAAAAAACGATACACGGTAAAAAAATTGGTAATGATCACCAAATTTCACTTTTAACAAAAACATGATCTGCAAAAAACACTATTTTTAATTTTTTAACTTCATTTTTCGATGTGAAATCAAATTTGAAATCAAAAAGTACTTGTATTGTTATTTTGGTCAAGTGTACCGTTTTCAAGTTACAGCCATTTTTAGGAGAGTTTTTTCCAAACAATCGCAGTTGTTCATTTTTTTTAAATGTTTGCAACTCTTGAATTTTTTTTGAAATGCTGAGAAAATTCTCTAAATTTTGCTTTTTTACACATTGTTGATACGATCCTTAGTTGCTGAGATATTGCCATGCAAAGAATTAAAAACAAGAAAATTGATGTTTTCTAAGTCTCACCCAAAGAACCCATCATTTTCTAAATTATATACCTCAGCAACTAATGGTTCGATTTTCTAACATTTAAAAAGGGTTAAACATTCATTATTACACTCTTTTGAAATGTGATTATTGATCTAAACATTTTGAAAATATTGTTTTCAAATTTTCAAAATGAGAAAAATATAAACAAAAATAGATTTGCGAAAACGCAGAGAACTACACAGTATATTTATTGCTTGCACTCACAGTTATATGACATTTTCCATCAGAGCCCTGGCTCTCGAAACAGGTGAAACTGCGGGCTTCACTCCACAGAGAGGGGGTGCGCCAGGAAGAAGTGCTGGCAGAAATCAATTATTTCCCAGCAACAGCAGCAGTGCTGTCGAGCGCGTACAAATTTAATTATATCGCGGGCTGGAAATCTAGACTGCTCGGGGACAGCATCGATGACGAGCACGAGCATTTTAATGGGGATGGAAAAACAAAGACCTGCTGACTATGGGGGAAGGGAGATTGGGGGGCTATCCCATGAAAATTGACGAAAGGTGCCTTGTCTGGTGCACTGCCAGCTGTTTGTGTGCTGCTTAATAACTAATAGATCCCACACAGACTCCGCGCTCCGCTGCCATTATTGAAGAAACGTGAACTAATTGGTCGATTAGATCATGCTTAATCGCGGTGTGTGAGCTCATTTTTGCTGGTTTAGTGGTGAAGGGAATTGTTTTTTTTCTTGCTGGATGATGAAATAAACGGTATCTTTTCAGGTGTTGATCGATTTATTAATTTAAGCTGGTGAATCATGAGCTTTTAAAGAAAATTAAAAAAAAAACAAAAAAAAAACGGGGAAACGCAAAACCTTGCGCAAAAATGAAACATTGTAACTGTTTGATTAAATGCATGTTTGCAGTAATTGCCTGCTTGCCAACATTTTAAATGCATTTCCAATCGAGTTGTCAGCTCCAGGACGCCCTGGCCTGCAGTGATTGTAGGATATGTGTATGTTCACTACGAACCACTCCCCTGGAGCTAGTCCAATCGAAAAGTGGCAGACAAGTTGGGCTGGCAGGTTGGCACATCACCCCACCACCCATTTTCGAAACCTATTTGCACCTTATTTTCAATATATTCCAAACGAAAAATAGACAAATCTAATATGTTTGCAGTGGGGCGCGCGCGTTATTATCGACCGGTTTTGCCAGCCCTCGAGGACCGGCAGGTGATCACACACAGAAAATAGAAATAGAAACAGGAAAACCAGAAGCTTACAACATCCCTTCCCCCCCACTGGACAGCAAATCGGGGGAGGTGTGAAGGTGGTGGCGGGTGGCCAAAAGTGGTTGGTGACCAGAGCTGGCCTGGGTTACCGTACGACCGAACCTATATCGGGCTAGATGGGAAAGAGAGGGCAGCGGCAGTAGCAGAGTAAATGTTGGTTTCGTAACAGACATCCAACTGAACCGAAACCGACGACCAACCGGTAGGGCAGAAGCTTAGCTAAGCGGTAGCAGCCGCAGCAGCAGCACTTTAGTGGGAAAACATGTGCCAGTGCACGTTTTTCGCGCGAGTTGGTTGGGTTGGGTGGTGTAATAAGTGAATATTGATTTCATTATCAAATTTACCTGATTTTAGGTGTTTTCAAAATGATGATTTCCTATCTATTTTTTTATTTTTTAATCACATTTTATGCTAATTTTCAACTTTTTTGAATTAAGATGACTTGTACGACAATTATTCCAAAGATTATTCAATTTATGATATGGGTAATTCTCTACCAACTCACACGAAATCGGGAAAAGTTGCCCCGACCCCTCTTCGATTTGCGTGAAACTTTGTCCTAAGGGGTTACTTTTGTCCCTGATCACGAATCCGAGGTCCGTTTTTTGATATCTCGTGACGGAGGGGCGGTACGACCCCTTCCATTTTTGAACATGCGAAAAAAGAGGTGTTTTTCAATAATTTGCAGCCTGAAACGGTGATGAGATAGAAATTTGGTGTCAAAGGGACTTTTATGTAAAATTAGACGCCCGATTTGATGGCGTACTCAGAATTCCGAAAAAACGTATTTTTCATCGAAAAAAACACTAAAAAAGTTTAAAAAATTCTCCCATTTTCCGTTACTCGACTGTAAAAAATTTTGGAACATGTCATTTTATGGGAAATTTAATGTACTTTTCGAATCTACATTGTCCCAGAAGGGTCATTTTTTCATTTAGAACAAAATTTTTCATTTTAAAATTTCGTGTTTTTTCTAACTTTGCAGGGTTATTTTTTAGAGTGTAACAATGTTCTACAAAGTTGTAGAGCAGACAATTACAAAAATTTTGATATATAGACATAAGGGGTTTACTTATAAACATCACGAGTTATCGCGATTTTACGAAAAAAAGTTTTGAAAAAGTTACTTTTTGCGTTTCTCTTTGTTTCGTCGTCCGTGTCTGTCGCGGGTGACCATGAACGGCCATGATCGATGACGACCAACTTTTTCAAAACTTTTTTAGTGTTTTTTTCGATGAAAAATACGTTTTTTCGGAATTCTGAGTACGCCATCAAATCGGGCGTCTAATTTTACATAAAAGTCCCTTTGACACCAAATTTCTATCTCATCACCGTTTCAGGCTGCAAATTATTGAAAAACACCTCTTTTTTCGCATGTTCAAAAATGGAAGGGGTCGTACCGCCCCTCCGTCACGAGATATCAAAAAACGGACCTCGGATTCGTGATCAGGGACAAAAGTTACCCCTTAGGACAAAGTTTCACGCAAATCGAAGAGGGGTCGGGGCAACTGCTGTGTGAGTTGGCGGAGAATTACCCATATGAAAAGAAAAATTAGCTATCTTCAAACACTGTAATTATTTACACGTAAAAATACAAATTTGTGTGCGGATTGGAATGTAACAACTATCACTTTGATTAATTAATTAATTAATTAATTAATTATTATATCTAAAACTATCAAACAAAGAACTTAAACCACAACTTAATTTAGTTATAAGCAATTCTCTGAGATTTCGGTCATTCGATTTTTTTTGAATTTTTTAATCGGGCTGAAACTTTTTTGATGCCTTTGGTATGCCCAAGGAAGCCATTTTGCATCATTAGTTTGTACATATAATTTTCTATACAAATTTGGCAGGTGTCCATAAAAAATGATACATGAAAATTCAAAAATGTGTATCTTTTGTAGGAATTTTTTGATTGATTTGGTGTCTTCGGCAAAGTTGTAGGTATGGAAAAAAACTACACTGAAAAAAATCACTTTTTGTCACTAAAACTTTATTTGCAAAAAAAACATTTTTTTTGCCTGGTTTTCAGAATGCCAACTTTCAAAAATTCATAACTTGGCCGAAGATTTTTACTCGTTCTGGAAATTTCTGAAAAATGTTGATGTCCTCTGAAACATATCAGAAAATGAAAACAAAATCAAAATAGTGTTTTTTTTGCAAACCTAGCTTTTAAAAAGTGAAATAAAAATTCACAAAAAAAACATTACCGTGTAATTTTTTTTTCAGTATATTCCTTATCCATACGTACAACTTTGCCGAAGACACCAAATCGATCAAAAAAATCCTTCAAAAGATACAGATTTTCAAATTTTTATTTATCATTATTGTATGGACACCACTTCCTATCATAACATTTTGTCTACCTGTTTTTCATATTTTTAAAGTCACTTTTTCAATTTTTGGCTTGTTTTCACATTTTCTGCTATAAAATAGCACCATTATCATTTAATCTGCTCCTAACGAGAAAGTTAAGAACACAGAAATTTGAAATGATAAATATAAACGAAAAATCCCTTCGAAAGATTGGCTGCGCTAGGGTCCGATTAGATTAGAATAGATTAGAATAGATTAGATTAGATTAGATTAGATTAGATTAGATTAGATTAGATTAGATTAGATTAGACTAGATTAGATTAGATTAGATTAGATTAGATTAGATTAGATTAGATTAGATTAGATTAGATTAGATTAGATTAGATTAGATTAGATTAGATTAGATTAGATTAGATTAATTAGATTAGAAAATGGCACCATTATCATTTAAATTCTGAAAAAAATGCGTAGAGAGATAGTCTGGGACACTACAAAAATTACTGCATACTTCTTTCTACTTAAATCATAAGAAATGTTAGTAAAAACCACAGCCAAAGTTGACCCTAGAAAAAATAACATTTTTATAAGCATTGACAAAGTCACATAAAACAAGTTAAACTTCCAACCCTAAAATTTTCTAACATTTTATTAGTTCTTCTTTCCCACGCTATTTTTTAGATCAAACATTGGTCGATAAGTGGATTTTTTGAACCGAAGCCCGTCTATAGGCGGGGTTGGGTTGTAGAGGGTTAAGGAATGCTTAATTCAAATAGTATAATTACTTCAGTTCTTCGAAAGATTTTTTCCAGATTTAAAATTGTTTTAATCAAGAATTTATCACTTTCTTTTCAAGTTGCGTTTTTTGTTATTGAATTTATGAAATTGCAGTTCCCAGATTATTTTTGTCTCGTTTTTGTGATTTGCAAAATTCAATATTTATTTATAAAATATTTTTATTTAAATTCACATTTTCCCCTTTTTTTCATTGGAAGAGTAAAGTTGTATGAGCAAAATTCAAAGAAATAGAGAATGAAACAAGACTATGTAATTTAAAAATTTGGACAGATTAACGATTATTTTAAAAAAATAAGTTGAAAATCACATACATCTTGAAATTTTTGTGAAATCTTGAAGAAAATACCCAATTATTGAGAGTGACCAAATCAAGATTTGTATTGTTAGAATGGATTAGTAAGCTTCCGAATCTTTATTTCTGGAGTTTTTTTTAGAGGTCCAATAAACCAAATTTCCAGTTTTTGCTTTTTGGCTGTTTTTGAAACCGTCTTGAGTCAGAGGTATTAAAAAATACCCAAAAAGCAAAAACTGAAAATTTGGTTAATTGGACCTTTTTTTTTAAAAAAAAAACTCCAGATTTGTAACCATTATTTCAAGAATTTTCTTGTTTTTGGTTGATTTTTACACACAGCATACACAGAGCATACACATCTCGCAGTGACCTCAGTGTCTTGCGAACCTTCGTGGTGAACGGACACTAGAGCTGCGGTATTTTTTACTACCTAAGCTCAGAGTTATTTCAAAACAAAATTCACAGTCTTTTTAAAGACTACCTGAGTTATTTTCCAAAATTCTAAACAGTCTTTTCAAGACTAACCCCGCCTGAAATTTTGTTGTATTTTACAAACGAAGCCATCTTTTTAAGAGAACTTTGCTTGCAAAATGCGTCAAAACAAAGGTAAACGCAAATCTTCTGAAGATTTGGTCGTTACGTCGGTGAAGCGTTTGAACGCTAAACCGGCTAACGGGAACAGAAAAAGAAAACATCCTCTTCTGAGGTCTGATTCTGATTCTGAATGTGAGGTCAATCCTCCAATTCCATTGACAAACAGTTTCGGTGTTTTATCCGAAACTGATGACAAGGAACCTTCTCCTCGTACTGAGCCTTCTGCCGTCGAGAAACGAGTAAAGGCTCCGCCAATTGTAGTGACTTCCGTCTCCGATTTGGCCAGCTTTCGAACGCAACTGAAGAATTGCAAGGAAACTTGCAATTTGAAGGTTTCGTTCCAGCTTGGTCGAAGAGGAGAATGTCGCTTGTTGACGGAATCTTTACAAGATCACCAAACTTTTGTTGGTTATTTGAAAAACTACAAACACAATTTCTACACGTATGAGACCAAGAATGCTCGGCCATTCAAGGCGGTCTTGAAAGGTCTCTCCAACGACTTGTCGGTGGATGAGATCAAAAACGAACTTAAGGTGTTGCTTGGCTTTGCCCCATCCCAAGTAATACCAATGAAGAAAAAATCAAACGGGAATATTTCTCGCTTTGGTTTGACTTCACAATTTTATCTGATTCATTTCAACAGAAATGAAATCAACAATTTGAAACTTTTGGACAAAGTTCAGTTTTTGTTCCATGTACGGGTAAAGTGGGAGCATTTTAAGAAACATGGCGGTAATGGCCAGAATCTGACCCAGTGCCGGCGTTGCCAGGCATTCGGTCACGGTACTGATCATTGCGCCATGGTTCCAAAATGCATGGTTTGCGGGGATTCTTCTCACGACAAGGACAATTGTCCCGTGAAAGAAGTCACCCAATTTAAATGTGCAAATTGTGGTGGAAATCACAAATCAAATTTCTGGGATTGCCCCATCAGAAAAAAGGTTTTGGATTCTCGTGCCAAGCATCAGCCGAAATCCAAACCGAAATTTTCTCAAAGTCAGGTTGTACCTGCATCTTTAAATCAAACGTTCGTGCTGTCTCACTCGAACAATGCTAGAAATACCCCTACCGTGGAAAAGTTAGGTAACAACAATGGCATTTCTTATGCTAACGTCGTTTCGGGTTCGGGTTCATCCACGAATTTTAAATCCTCTACCAATCTTTTTGAAATTGGGCAGGTACCTCAAATCTCATTTGAAAATTTTTCTGCTGGCAACGCTTTGGGATCTTCTGATCTCGGCGATGTTACGTTTGAAAAAATGACTTTTTTGCAAAACTCACTGTTTGGTTTGATTCAAACAATGAGTAATGCTACATCCATGATGGAAGCAATCCAGATTGGATTAAAATTTGCGAATGATGTTGTTCTTACCCTGAAGTTTAATCATGGATCTAAGTAATTCCATCAATATTATGAATTTTAATGCTCGCTCTTTAAAAGCGAAAGAAAATGAATTTTTCAACTTTTTACGAGTTCATAACGTGCATGTTGCTGTTATAACCGAAACATTTTTAAAAACTGGCACTTATTTGAAAAGTGATCCAGATTATAAAGTTATAACTAATAACCGAATGAATCGAAATGGCGGTGGAGTTGCAATAGTTATCCACCGTAGTATGACTTATAGCACGTTACGTGACTTTAAGTTAAAAGTTATTGAAAGTTTGGGCATTGAACTTGAAACTTCTTTTGGGAAAATTATGATTGCAGCTGCATATTTGCCATTCCAATGCACTGGGGAAAATAAAAATTATTTCAAAGGGGATTTGAATAAACTTACTCGGCATAGATCTCGATTTTTGATCATCGGTGATTTTAATGCCAAACACCAATCTTGGAATAATTCAAAAGTAAATTCCAATGGTAAAATTCTGTTCAGAGATTGCACTTCTGGTCTTTATTCGGTTTTATACCCGAATGGGCCAACTTGCTTTTCTTCTGTTAGAAATCCATCAACAATTGATTTGGTGTTGACAAATCAAAGTCAGTATTGTGGTCCTTTAGTGACTCATGCTGATTTTGATTCTGATCATCTTCCAGTAACTTTTTCACTTTCTCATGAAGCAGTTACCAGACCCAATAGTTCTGTGTTTAATTACCACAAAGCTAATTGGGACAGGTATCAGCATCATATTGAGAATAATTTAAATCATGATTTTGTTTTAGAAACCAAAGCTGATATTGATTCAGCCTTGGAATCTTTAACTAATGCAATTTTGGATGCTAGGAATATTGCTATTCCTAAAGTCCAAGTCAAATTTGATTCTCCCATTATTGATGACGATCTTCAGCTTCTGATTCGTCTGAAAAATGTTCGCCGAAGACAGTATCAACGTTCTCGTGATCCTGCACTGAAGCGAATTCAAAAAGATTTGCAAAAGGTTATTGACCACAGATTCACTCTCCTGCGAAATGAAAAGTTCGCAAGAGATGTCGAACAAATTAAACCTTATTCCAAACCTTTTTGGAAACTTTCAAAGGTTCTTAAGAAACCTCAAAAACCCATCCCTTCTTTAAAAGATGGTGATAATATTCTATTAACTAATGGGGAAAAAGCTCAAAAACTTGCTCAGCAGTTTGAGAGTGCTCATAATTTCAACTTGAATGTTTTGAGTCCTATTGAAAATCAAATTTCAATAGAATTTCAGAATATTGTTGAACAAGAATTTTCATCAGATGAAGTTTTTAATACGGATCTGAATGAAATAAAATCTATTATCAAAAAATTTAAAAATATGAAAGCCCCTGGTGAGGATGGCATTTTTTACATTTTAATTAAAAAATTACCTGAAGCAACTTTAAGTAGCTTGGTCAAAATTTTCAACAAATGTTTTGATTTGGCATATTTTCCCAGTAGTTGGAAAAATGCCAAAGTAATTCCTATTTTGAAACCGGATAAAAATCCTGCTGAAGCCTCAAGCTATCGGCCCATAAGTTTGCTTTCATCTATTAGTAAATTATTCGAAAGAATAATTCTTAATAGAATGATGACGCACATTAATGAAAATTCAATTTTCGCTGATGAGCAGTTTGGATTTCGCCTTGGGCATTCAACTACTCATCAGTTGTTGAGAGTTTCAAATTTAATTCGAAGCAACAAATCTGAGGGCTATTCTACTGGCGCTGCTCTTCTAGACATAGAAAAAGCATTTGACAGTGTTTGGCATAAAGGTTTGATTGCGAAATTGAAAAGGTTTAATTTTCCGATTTATATCGTGAAAATTATTCAAAATTATTTGACGGATCGTACTCTGCAGGTATGTTATCAGAATAGCAAATCTGATCAACTACCTGTACGTGCTGGCGTCCCTCAAGGAAGCATTTTGGGTCCAATTTTATACAATATTTTTACTTCTGACTTGCCTGATTTGCCCCCAGGATGTCAGAAATCACTTTTTGCTGATGACACAAGCATCTCCGCCAAAGGCAGAAGCCTTCGTGTCATCACAAGAAGATTACAAAAAAGCTTGGATATTTTCAATTCTTATTTGAAAGAATGGAAAATTACTCCAAATGCTGCAAAAACTCAACTTATTATTTTCCCTCACAAACCAAGGGCTGATTTTCTTAAACCAAAAAGTTATCACATTATAAAGATGAATAAGGTAAATTTAAAGTGGGAGGATCAAGTGAAATATCTTGGACTTGGTTTTGACAAAAACCTTACTTACAAGGATCACATTGAAAGTATCCAGGTTAAATGTAACAAATATATTAAATGTTTGTATCCACTTATAAACAGGAATTCTAGACTTTGTCTCAAGAATAAACTGTTAATTTATAAACAAATTTTCAGACCTGCCATGCTTTATGCTGTGCCGATCTGGACAAGCTGTTGCTTAACCAGGAAGAAAAAACTTCAGAGGATTCAGAACAAAATTCTGAAAATGATTCTGAAACTTCCTCCCTGGTTCAGCACCAGTGAACTTCATCAATTAGCCGAAGTTGACACTTTGGATGTTATGTCCAATAAGATAATTGATGCATTTCGACAAAAATCATTGCAGTCTTCAGCTGCATTGATCCGCTCTTTATATAGTTTATAAGTTAGTTTTAAGGTATCCCTTTTCCCTTTTGTACATGTAGGACCTCCTACATTTGAAATCACTGAATAGCGAAAGCTACAATATTTCATGAATAAATGAAAGTTGCTAGTATTTAAAATTGAGGTGAAAAGTCATCGTTTGTGATTGGACACTCAATAATATTTTAACTGAATGAATGTACATGGAAATAAAATTTGAATAAATATAAATTTAAAAAAAAAAAAAAAAATCTCGCAGTGACCTCACCAATTTGCCTGAAATTTTTAGGGGTTTTATGGACATATATAACTAGCATCTAGGCTAAATATGAGCACTTTTGCTCAATGGAATATTTTGTGAATCGGGACACAACTTTTCAACTTTTGAAAATCTCAAGTATTAAATGTCTGTAGCTAAGGCAAATTGCAATAAAATCTCAAAATTTTAAAAGCACCTGAAGGGGCTCAAAAATGCATTCAAGTGAAAGATGAATGATCCAAATTGGAAAATCCTTAGATATTTATTATAATAAAAGTAAAAAAAAACAAATTTTTATTAGAATAAAATAATTAAAAAGGGTTCCATCCAGATATCAACTCAATTCGCCCTGAAGCTTGTAGGGGACATCTGAGCAACCATTTGAGACTGGGAATGGTTTGGTTAAGGCAGTTTAGCATATAAAATTGATTTTTTAAAGTGAATTTTGCAGGTGTGAATGCCTGCTCAGTAGACCTCTCAGTTCCCATTTTCTGGAGATAATTTTATGAAATTGAAATTTCTGACCCGATTCTACAATTGGAACACGTTTAAAAAATGTTAGTTTTCAAAGAATATAGAACTATCAAAAAATACTTGACTATCCAAAATATCTGGAATCCATGAAACCAATTGCTTTATTCGGTCACATATCTGTTCAGTAAAAAATGAATAGCCAAATTCATTAGTACGAATGCTAAAAGGTTAAACCATTACCTCCTTGTCATCAACTTTAATATGCATAAGTAAGCTGAAGACCTTACAATTCTTGCTTTGCCACTATTTCCTGAATCCATCGTTACCTGGCCCTCCCAACACAGAACAACTGTCCCCCAGCATCACAACTCTGCCGTACGAAACAGTCATTTTTCAACACTGCAACCTCCAAGCCCTTTTTCCTCGTCATCACACACACAGTAATGGAACAATCAGGCAAACTTGTACAGCTGGAGCACAAGGAAAAAAGAAACGAAACCCTTTTCCTAGTTCAACCTCCACCACCTTCATTCAAAGGGTATCCCATTAATCATTTCTTCCGGGGGACGACGACGACTGTGTTCACATAATTCCTCGGACGACAACGCGTTCAAGTTCTATTCATCTATGTGCGCTAAACCAGAACGAAACCGGTTCCCTCCACAAGCCGGCCAACCGACCGGCTGTGCGGTTTTCATGGGGAGCAAATGACCATGCAGCTCCATTTATGGAAAATTTCCTTTTAGAAGGAGGTCGGTTCTGGGTCTTGGTTCTCTGTGAAAAAAAAAAAAAACTAATTGAAAAAGTTGTATAAGATTTAAAAATTGAATTGTAAAATTGAAGAAAGTTTTTTTTTCAAACATAATTAAAAATTAAAATGTTTAGGTAAAAAAATCTGAAACATTTCAAATGTTCTAGAAAACTTCACAGCGATGAATCGCTGTGGCAGTTTGATACCAACCGTCCATGGCAAACAATTGGGACGTCAGTTGGACGGTTGTTCGTTCGGTAATGGCAGCTCTTGACAGGTGTGTTTGCCTTAATGAGTAATGACACCCACACGTTTTTGCCACGGCCGTTTTGAACGTTGTTTGACATTGATTTCTAACCCCTTTGGCAGAGGTTGTGGCAGTCATGTGGACACAAAGGGTCGACTTTTTGTAATTTGATTCAATTGTGTAACGCTAAATTCGTGTTAAAATTTAATTTATTTAAATTACGGAATAAATTAAAACATTTCCAAAGCAGTGAACATCCTCGATTCTGCTGAAACTGCAATCAACATGACACCATATGGTTTCAATGGTGCAATCGGATGCATTTCGTTTTGATTATACGGACAATAATTTAATGCAAACAACTTCCACTAGATCGGCTGTAAAATAACCGATGTTTATCATTACATGCACAAACAATGCTAGCCGGTGTTATTTTTTTCCAAGTATAAACTAGAAAGAGATAGGACAGATCATATGGCTTCACCTCACTGGGGTGGCGAGAGGGAGAGGGAGCTAGTCATGAAAAACTAGACAGACAGTCGCCACGGTGCGATCATATGGCAGTGTACTGTTCTTATTTTGACGTGAGCAAGAGAAGAATATTGAAATTGTTTATTTTAGAAAAAAAACCCAAAAAAAAAAATTAAAAAAACCTTTCGTTAAACTATGGAAATCGTAAACAAAAAATAAAAAAAAAAATCTTTAAAAAAACAATAATAAGAAAATTTATTTCAAATGTATTATTTTAAACATCAAAAACAATAATTTGAAGAACAAAAAGAATTCATCACTTTCTAATTATTTCCTATTCCATCATCCGACCTTCTAGGTAACCGCGAACGTTGAGTGGAAATTTTCCAACCCAGAATTCAGGAATTTTTACACACATTTTCCGTGCGTCACACAGATGTGAACCGGTGTGTCTAATCAAGTATACCTCTCTCTCTCACGGGGTAAATTCTACCGGGTAACAATCATATGAGTGTGTGCATACCTGACACACGAGCCAATTTTTGCCAAACAGACAGATCAAATAAAGCACTTTTGCCGCTCACATGGTGCGCTGCTGTTCCGCGAAAACAGTAATTGCCCCCCAGGAAACGAGTTCAGCTGAATAGAAGAACGGAAAAAAATTGAGCGAGCTGTGTGAGAACAGTGGTTGTTAGTCTTTGTCTAGTCTTTTTAAAACAATTATTGAAATAGTTTATGTTCACCAGCTTCCCCTTTAAATTTAATTTTAAATTACTACACATAAATTCAATTGCTAAGTTTGTCACAAAATGTTTATAATACGCTGATTTTTTTTTTCAAAAATTACTTGTGCTTTTATATAAAAACAATCTAAAAAAAAAAACTGTTATTCATTTTATAAAAAAATGATAAATTAATAAAGAAAATCATTTCGAATGATCATCGAATTTAAATTTACTTATATATTTTCATGTTGGTAAAAATTGTTTTGAAAAAAAATAATTTTTCATGTAGTTAACTCACCCTGGTTTTTTTTTTAAATATATTCTAATCTAATCTATTGATCATTTATTTTGAAAACATGTTGTTTTCAAGCTCTGCTTTTCAGTGATATAAAAACATTGACTGATTAACTGACAACATATTTTATTTCTAATCACAGCTGTTTTTAAGTAATTGACAAATGCATATATTTACGGATTAGGGTTTTAGACATTTTTTTCACCAGTTCTCTCTTTTTATGACACATTGAGTCGAAAAGAAATGTTGTTAAAATTAAAAAAAAAAATACTGTGTTCTAGTTATATCACTAAAAGTTCATTTATAAAAAAAATATGTGTTCCTCATTGAAAAAAAGTGTTCATATTTGTAATCCTTCGAATATATTATTTTCGTTAAGATCAAAAAATTTTCAGATATAGCTTTGCTCAGCTTGAAAATCATATAAAAAAGTATTTTAAAATGCTTTTCATTAGGTCTCAATTTTGGATCTATGATATGTTGAAAACTATTTATCCGATTTAAATATCAAGAAGTTAATAATTCCAATAAACATTCTCAACGATTTGTGATTTTCAGTTGTTATTCCATCGATTCGCATATTGCGAATTATGAAAATTTCAGTATCTAAAAAAATCGATCTCTTGTGAAAATTTTAGTGATTTGCAAAAAAAAAATTCAGGTAAATTTGCATTCAAAATTTCACTTCCTTTGTGAATTCTGAAAATTTGGGTATTTTCGAAAAATGCGGAATTTGCGAAAATTTTAGTATTTAAACAAAAGAAAATTAAAATAAAGTGAAAACGCGTACCAAATTTCTCATTGTTCAAAACCCATATTGCAAATTTTGAAAATTTGAATGTTTTCGAAAAATGCGATATTTTGTGAAAATTTTATGTCGCTTTGTTTGATACCCATATTGCAAATATAGAAAATTATAGTATTTTCGAAAAATTAAGCCTTTTTGCGAAAATTTTAGTTTTTAACAAAACTCTTATTAAAGAAAAATGAATACAAAATAAAATATAGTGAAAACGTGTACCAAATTTCGCTTCGATTTATACCTACATTTCAAATTATGAAAATTTGGGTACTTTCATAAAAATACGGAATTGTGTAAAAAATTTAGTTTCCAACAAATAATAATAATAATAAACTCCAATGAAGTGGAAATGCATACAAAATTTCGCTTCGTTTGATACCTGTATTTAAAATAATGAAAATTTAAGCATTTTCGAAAAAAGATATTTTGTGATATTTTTTGTATTCAAAAAAATAAAATAAATAATAATAAAATAATGAAATATTAAAATGAAAAAGCATACAAAATTCTGCTACGTTTGAAACCCTCATTGCAAATTATGTAAATTTTCGGTGTTCATCTGAAGGTTCTTGAAATAAGTTATGCGAAATTGTAAATCTTCGACTTACACAATCCACTTTGTTAAATGAGGAAAATCGTTGACAAAAATTCAAAAAGTTGAAAAGTTTATGAATCATCGGCCATCAACAACAATAAGAACATTTATTTCATATCTAATAAATCTAAACATCAAACACATTAATTTAGGATTATTTTTAAATTTTATACTTGCACTGAATACATCACTTTGAAAACATTTCCTATATCATCAATTTTTTAAAATTATGAAAGTTTTAGTATTTTTTAAACTAAAATACGGTATTTTCGGATATTTTTGTGTTCAAAAAAATAAAATAAAATAAACAATAATAAAATAATGAAATAATAAAATCAAAAAGCAGACATAATGTCGCTACGTTTGAAACCCAAATTGCAAATTATGTAAATTGGAGTATTTTCGAAAAAATACTGTATTTTGTGAAAATTTTAGTTTTTACAAAAAAAATCTTATAAAATGAAAACTTTCACTTCGTTTGATACCCATATTGCAAATTATAAAAATTTGAGATTTTCGGAAAAATATGGGATTTTGTGAAAATTTTACTATTTTGATTTGATTTGATTTGATGTGATAACCAACAAAACCACAAGGATGACCTATGGGGATTTGTGGAAATTTTAGTTTTTTACAAAAAAAAAAAGAACTAGAAATAGTTGTAATGACATTGAAATTTAATAAGGTTAAAAGGGTAAAATAATAATTGTTGTTGATTGTTAACTATTTGAAATACATTATTTATTGATACCTTTTTTATTTCTAATCAACTAGCGCAATTTTATACTTTTGCAAATTTTAAATTTTAGGACAGCAAATCAGAAAAAAAGCTTTGAACAAAGAACTATTTTCATAAATTCAAAGATATTTTGCAAATTCTCGGTAGAAGCATAAGTTTTTAAATGTATAAAGCATATTACAATACTTTCTGCTTCCAAATTTTGAATGTTTGGCTTGAATTTTTTTTTGTCTCTCCCTCAACCATGATAAGAGCCGAGGGTCAAAAACTTTAAAAACAATTTGCACAAGCCTAAACATTAAAACGAAAAATACTTACGAATGAGACTCATTTTTATAATAAACTTTTTGCTCAATAAATCGAATATTTAGACAAACAAGGCATTAAAATAAGCATGAGCTTGCTATTATTTTTGTAAGGACGGTTTCCACGCGAAATCGACCAAAAAAATACGATTTTGAACCTGACCATTTCCGATCTTAATAAAACTTGCTAGATCGTTTGTCCTACTCAAATCAACAACTCCTGTTCACTCAGCTTAGTAATTCACAATGGCATTTGAACTTTAGGATTTGCTTTAGTTTTAAATTATTTGTAATTTCGTTTAGATTGAAAAATTCATATCTTTCGGAAGAGATTTTCAAAAAAATCGATCGAAAGTGTGTTTTAACGGAAATAGTGCGCTCTTTCCAATGAAAATATTTTCAAAAGCCTTAACTTTCATTTTCGACCTAGAAACAACCAAAAATCTTTTGTTTTTCGAAAATCAGGCTGAATACACCCTTTAATTCAATTTTTGCCATTACTATTCGAAAGAGCGGAAAATTTCCTACTTTTCTTCCATAGACACCAAGTTGGAGCGAAATCGTTTTCGAATGGTTTTTAAATAAAAACCTTTTTTGGCTTTTTTTTATTTTTTCCAAAAAACCTAAATTACATGTTTCATGTCAAATTTTATGTGTCTTAATCAATTTGAATGCAATCTAGTTGTTTAATTTGATTAATTGAGTTAAAAAGACAGAGTTTTCTTTTAAAATTAAGATTTTTTTTATTTCGGAAACGTAAATAGTGGATACTTCAAGACGGATTTTTCTGTTCAGTGTATGTGAAACAACAACAATATATATCGTTTAACTTTTATTAACAGTGTTACTTCCTGAACATAGTAAATTCTTTAGGAGCTTCAGTGCTAGTTGAATGCCTTTTTGCTACAATTTTGTTCTGAGAGACTGGCAAAAATGAATGGAATGATTGAGTTCCAGGAATGGTTTTAGTTTTTGCATAAAAATCTTCCAATTCATCTGATTTTACATCGTACATACTATTTGATACAAAACAAAATGAAATTTTTGTGATAGCTTTATCGGTTTGTTTTACAGCCCAATCATACAGCTCCTTAGCACTAGTTATTGAATTTGAATATTCTCTCGCTAGACAAGCTCTGGTGGCCATCCGTTTAAGTGTACCACCAATCGCATCACACGGACCTTTGCCGTGAGACGTGGCAAAAAAATGCCACTCAACATCTACCTTATAACTGTCTCTAAAAATACATAAACTGGCAAAATTTTTCCGGTTTTTGTACTGAGCAGCACAACCATCTGAAAAAAATGTAATTTTGTGAAGCTCCATAAGTTTTTTGACAAAAATAATTAATTGATCAATAAACAATTGAACGGCTATCACATCATGTTTCATTATACCAGAAATAACAATAAAACTTTTGTTTTTAAGTAACCCATTATCTTTGTAGTAAATTTCAAATGGATGAATAGTTGCTTGGTCGTTGTTCCAGTGGTAGCCCTGAACTAATAAAAAAATGACTAATAAAAAAATGAAAATGGAAATGAAAAATGAACTGAATTTTGAATTATAAAAGAATAATTCTCAGCAAAATCACATATTACGATTGCTTCCTTTTCCGCCAGGTGTTCTTTCTTTTGTTTGAGAAAAGCAGCTTGACGACGTTTTATAAAGTCATGAGTTATCAATTCATCAACCTTCCCTATAAGGTAACCTACAAACTCATCAATTGGTTTGATCAATGTTTCAAGATTGCATCTGTCGGTTGTTAACCATTGCTGGAATCTAATCGAATCTTCATTATATTCATCAAGAATATTCGATATTTCTTCTTCAAGATCTTGTCTTTCGGGACAGTTTTCACAGCTCCTACATATAGTAACAACTTTCAGTTCTAATATTCTGTTCACACAATAATCTGGAAAAACAAAACTGTAGGTCTATGTTGTGTTTTTTCAAAGGAAGCAAGAGAAGTGTTACATTATCATGGCTAGTACAAACACAAACATTATGTAACCCATTGCTATTCAAAAGCTGACAGTGTTTCGGGCGCAAAGATGCGAAGGAACTGAAGCCTATCGTGATTCCAGGGTGAGTTTCTTTGAAAGAAAGAAAACATTCCTTAAGTGACATCATCAACAAACGCTTCTGTACACGCACTCGTTTCCCGTTCACAAACTCAGACACATAATCGTTGATACCTGGCATTGCTCTACTATAATCATCATTGTCGAAAAACATCAAAACCAGCTGTTTCACTGTATCACTTAGTCCTTGGCCTAGCCTAGCGTTAGGTGTGCTCAGAATCCCTTTTTCTTTGACTAGCTCTTTTGCTTGTTTTGCCATGTACAAGGTGGAATTGAACTCTTTTTGTATTTTAGTTGCTGTCCAAGAATTAGGCAAAATGGTCAAAATTCTAACTTGTTCACTTCTACTAGAAGTTGAAAGGGAAAACTTTGATTTCAGTTGCTCTATCATTTCATCAAAATCGTTCGCTTTAGAAAGCTGGTCAGCATCACTCGATTCAGTGTCTGGCAGTGAGAATATTTGTTGCCGAACAGCCTGCACTACTTCGTTACATTTGGTTTGACGGTATTTCAAACTCTGCTTTCGCTTTTTAGACACCGGGGACAAATGCAATACATCAGACACTGTATTGAATCGATCAATATTGTAAGGCACTAATACATCGTTTGTCAAGTGCGCAGAGGCTGTAGTTGCAACTGACACAGACGATGTGGATGCCTCAGCAAGCTATAAAACAATTCAAATATTTACATACACTAAAATAAAAAAATAAGCTATCAATACATACGTCTCGGTCACTAATTCGGCTATCCATGGAAATATGGGACGTCGAGCTTGGAAGGTCTGGATTCTATTTTAAACAAAAAATGTATATTAGAAATAAGTAACAATTGAAATAACGTCATCACGTACGATTTCACCTCCCGGAGCAATGTTTTTCAAACTGGCACATTTTTTAGCTAAATTTATTCGGCAAGTGTCACATAATTTTGAAGAATGAATATCTTCCACTTCAATTCCAATGGAATTAAGTTGCTGCACGTTATTCCACGTTAGACGACGTAATTGAGTTTTACACTTTGTATGTTTGGATAACGGTCTTAGACATCTTATAGTTATTCGTGGCCTCGATTCCATTGTGGAAGTTTATAGTTTTCGACGTGATTCACGATTTGACGGTACCATCGTGATAAGATTTATCACCATATCAGATAACACGCACACAGTGTAATACTAAATGGATATAATAAAAGTGGTCCAGGAAATGTCATGTGCACCTTTTTCGGTTATCTTTAGTAATTATTTTGTTTCTTTTATGTGTATTTATAATAGTTACGTGAAGAAAAAAATCAAAAACACGGAAGCAAAACTTTGTTTCATGTTCAAAAATGAGATCTGTTATAAAATTTGCCATAAACCATGTAATTTAGTTTTTTTGGAAAAAATAAAAAAAAAGCCAAAAAAGGTTTTTATTTAAAAACCATTCGAAAACGATTTCGCTCCAACTTGGTGTCTATGGAAGAAAAGTAGGAAATTTTCCGCTCTTTCGAATAGTAATGGCAAAAATTGAATTGAAGGGTGTATTCAGCCTGATTTTCGAAAAACAAAAGATTTTTGGTTGTTTTTAGGTCGAAAATGAAAGTTAAGGCTTTTGAAAATATTTTCATTGGAAAGAGCGCACTATTTCCGTTAAAACACGCTTTCGATCGATTTTTTTGAAAATCTCTTCCGAAAGATATGAATTTTTCAATCTAAACGAAATTACAAATAATTTAAAACTAAAGCAAATCCTAAAGTTCAAATGCCATTGTGAATTACTAAGCTGAGTGAACAGGAGTTGTTGATTTGAGTAGGACAAACGATCTAGCAAGTTTTATTAAGATCGGAAATGGTCCGGATTTTGAGTGGTCGATTTCGCGTGGAAACCGTCTAAGCTTAATTCAATATTTTTTTATTCAACAAGAACTGGGCTAAGGGCCTCGTGGCGCGGTGGTTAGCGGCTTCGGCTGCCGATCCCTAAGTTGCTATGGGGCGCGGGTTCGATTCCCGCCTTATCCTCCTGGCCTTCTATCGGATGGGGAAGTAAAACGTCGGTCCATTTTGCGTAAAAGAGGTTTTGAGTGACTCACCACACATAACCTTAGTACGCCTAGAAATGAGCAGAAACTTGCAACAGAGACCACAAAAGACCCGGGGGTCGTTAAAGTGGATTGCTTTGCTTTTTTTGGGCTAAGAATGCCTGATAAAAGCCAGTCCTACACATTTTACTCTGAATCATTGCTTATTGAGAACTTATTATCCAAAATCATTAAGTTTACAATCTTACGTCACTAAAAAGCAGAGCAAATTATTAAAATATCACAATCAAAATTGATGAGGCTGATTCTAATTCTATTGAAAATTATGAAAAAAAGTATAGAAATTATTGTTTATATGTTTAACATGAGATTTGACCTCTTCACAATTTTTAGCTAAAACTTAGAACGAAGTTTCACGATGTCCTGTGAGTTGGGTGGAGAATGACTCAATTTTTTGTCTCTTTTGCGAAAATCATGGAAACTGCTCTAAAGCATTTTTGAACTGATTTAAATGGCAAACAAAAAGAAATATTTTCAGCTGATTTAAATGGCAAACAAAAAGAAATATTATCACAAAATTAAAACTAAAAATATAAATATTTTTTTAAAGAAAAAAAAAATAACTGATTCACGATGAATTTATATGGAAGTTTTTGTTAAAGTTGGAGTCAATACCGCTGAACCGCAGCTCTACTTTTTCAAACAGGGCATTTGAAAACTTAAGCACCTCGGTTCGCTCCGCAATAGAATAAAGAGAATCAACGCTCATTTGATTTTCGCTTGAAAGGGCTTCATTATATGTGCTGTGCAAAACAGCTGTTCACGGAAAGAGAGCGTTTTTCATTGCTGCCGAGATAAAAGTAATTCGCGAAAAAAATGTCACTCTTTGATTTAAATTTGAAACCGGGCTCGGCTCATCGTTGCGCTAATTCACGCCTAGTTTGCATTCTAATCGTGAGGGGCCCGGCATCTGCACTCTTCAAGCTTACACGCAGCTATTAGTGCTAGGCTGTTAGTGTGCTGCTTATAATTGATTCAGATTGCACAGCGTGCCTGACAATGGCGTGGACGTTTGCCTGTTTAGACGGCACTTTTGACAGTCATTAAATTTAATTATTTAGCAATCAGTTCTCGTTCACAATGCAGCCAGTTTATAGTGCGCGTACAGCACATATGTGTAGTGCATGATGATCACACTTGGAGTGACTCATTCCGCATGATGTGGGCATCAAATGGAAAATTACCAAGCGTTTCAGGGAGGTTTACAAACTGCTGGAACTTTGCGACAAATTTGAAAGCTGTCCAGAAACTGTCAAACAACCCCATATCCACTTGACTTGAACTTGAAACAGAGAGAGAAGAAAAAAAAAATAGCCAGCCTTTAATAAATAGGAAGCTTGATGCAGTTTCAAGTGCCCCGAAGTGGGGACGAACTTGAAGAACATCGCGCGAAGGTTGCGTAAGAACACTGGGCTGTGATCAATGTCGAAACTAGTGATAACAGCGCGGATTTAATTACACCGTCGAGATCTACGTGGACTGTCGTCGTTGACTGGGCTTGACTCTCATCACATGGATCAGCGCTGCCCGCGAGGAACAGCTGATTTTGGAACGTGACTTTCGATGGAGAGCAATGCAATTACTGGCAGGTGGCTGGTGGCTGTATCTGGATGGGAACATTCGCGTTCTTGAATTCAAAGTGGGGCAATTAAGATGATTGATTTGTGCAATGTGTGATAATTGGTACGCGATAAAGATGTCTCGGTAATTAAAGGTTTTTGCAGGGTGGAGACTTGAATAGTAGATAGTGTTCTATCTTCGCGAGATATGATTTGAAAACAGAATTTTTAAATGATCTCACCACTGAGTTTTTTGATGACTTAAATACAATTATAGATTTTATAAGGTTTAAAACATGAGTTGATGAAAAATTCAAATAGATACTTGATTTAATGTTCTAAGGCTTTACGCACTTAAAAATATACTGATATTAAATAAGGTTATAAAATTATAATTTTTTGGAGCATCTTGGTTCGGCTTAAATTAAAACGCGTTTAACTACTTCCAAAAAAATTGTGTCGAGAGGTATATAGATAACCAACAAAATCAGCTATCAATTTTTTGTATGGACTCTGGATTTTTGTATGGACAAATTGATAAGGGGAAGAGGAAGCCTCTGATTTCCAAAAAGTACCACGTGGTTCTGGATAGTCCCCATGACCAATTAAAAAAAGTTTAAAGAATTATGATGGTTTAACGGATTTGTAGGCCACAAAATGGTTCTATCATTGTTATATTTTTTTATTTTATTTCGATTTTAATCAATTGGCAGAAAATTAAAAATCTTCAAAATTCTGGCACAGAAAATAATTTATATTTATTCTGGCTGACACTTGAAAAATCTGAAATTCCCAGATTTTTCTGGCAACCCTTCCTCCGACTTAGCTTTATATTACTCAATTTCAGTCCAAAACGACTACTAGAACCATCAAAAGATTGATATGCAAACATTAGATGCTCGATGGAATTATAGAATGTTTCCGCTAACGATCATTAGGAGACAAATTTTGTGTTATTTAAATTTAATTTAACTTTTGATTAACTTTGCGTTTTGAGCATTTTTGCTATATGCTTTCATTCAGCGTAACAAAATGATATTTTTTTATGACAGATGGAATTGTAATCCTTATATCAGAATTGAGCCAAATTAGAGAAAATTTGATTTTCATCGCATGTAGATTTGCTATAAGTGAGAGTGTAAATATTTCTTTCTTAGCCTGTATCCTCATTTTGATAGTTTTAATAACCTTTAACTATCTAATTGGTTCACTATTTCTACAATCAACTGAGATTTGATGACACATTTTTATGTTTACTAACAACCACTCTGAATTCATCAAGTTTGATGAGATTTATCGAATATGTTCTTTAAAGATTGTATATTTTTGTGTTTTTGTACACATTATATTTTGATGTTGTAAATATGTTTTTCAATCAATCTTTAAATACATTAGTAGACATACAATAACCTTTCTGGGAATTTATTTTATAATTTTGGAAAACTTTTAAATATATTTCTATATGAAAAACATTTGCAACGGCTCAATAAAATTTTAAAATTTTGATTTTTTGCAGCAATAATTTGAAGCTTTAAAAAATATAAGGGTAATTCTCCGCCAATTCTCCTCTAAAAAAAAACACTGAAAAAGTTTAAAAAAAACTGCCATTTTCCGTTACTCTACTGTATATTTTTTTTGAAACATGTCATTTTAAGGGAAATTTATTGTACTTTTCGAATCTACATTAAGGGGTTACATACATGTAAATCGGCAAAAATGTCAAGGGTTGGTATTGGCACACACTCAATTTTTTTTTTAATTTGTTTTCAGGACATAAACGTAAACATTTTTAACTATAATCAACATAAATTTGAAGACATTTGGTTGCATCATTGCTGAGATATAGCTAGTTGAAGTTAGCAGTTTCAAAAATGGGTGCCAAGATATCTCAACACTGCTTCGACCAAATTGGCTCAAAATTTTGGTGAAGACTCACTAAACGAGTACCGTGTGCATGACGAAAGCCGATTTAAAAAAAGTTTATTTAAAAAATAGGTAAAAATATTATAGTGTTTTTCATATAAAAAATCGTCAGTTTTTGATTTTTGTGTTTTTTTGAAAAGCAAAATTTCAAAATCGGGCTTCGTCATGCACACGGAATATGTCTTGAGAGTCTTCACCCTAAATTTCAGCTAATTTGGTCCATCCAATCTCGAGATATCGTAGCACCCGTAAATCAACTCGTTGTTCCTAGAAAAACGCTCACAAAGGTTGACAGTCTGCTTTACGCATGGCAAAACTTTACGCTTAAATCGTCTTCTACTTGCTTATATCATGACATATCTTCATGAAACTTTCAGGAGTGATTGGAATTCATCTTTTTAAAGGATTTAATAAATATTCGGAAATATGAAATATTGAGATTTTCCACATGTATGTAACCCCTTAACCCAGTAGGGTCATTTTTTCATTAAGAACATTTTCATTTTAAAATTTCGTGTTTTTTCTAACTTTGGCTTCATCCATAAAGTACGTCACGCTAAAATCAGCCAAAATTTACCCCCCTCCCCCCCTTTGTCACGCTTTTCCTATACTTATAACATTGAATGTCACACTTGCTCAAACCCCCCCTCCCCCCCTAGAGCGTGTCATACTTTATGGATGACGCCTTTGCAGTGTTATTTTTTAGAGTGTAACAATGTTCTACAAAGTTTTAGATCAGACAATTATAAAAATTTAGATACACAAACGTAAGGGGTTTGCTTATAAACATCACGAGTTATCGCGATTTTACGAAAAAAAGTTTCGATAAATGTTTCAAAAAAATTTTACAGTTTAGTAATGGAAAATGGCAGAGCTTTTTATTTTTTTTTGTGTTTTTTTCGTTGAAAAATACTTTTTTTCGGAATTTCGAGTACGCTATGAAATCGGGAGTCCAATTTTACATAAAAGTCCCTTTGACACCGTTTCACGCTGCAAATTTTTGAAAAACACCTCTGTTTCGCACGTCCAAAAATGAAAGGGGTCGTACCGCCCCTCCGTCACGAGATATCAAAAAACGGACCTCGGATTCGTGATCAGGGACTAAAGTTACCTCTTAGGACAAAGTTTCACGCAAATCGAAGAGGGGTCGGGATCCCGAGCAGACGGAAATAACTTGGGAATAACATTTTTTGATATTTGAAAATACTAGGCCAATAACATTTTATGTTATTTATAACAAGATTTTTTATTCGTCGTTATGATTTTTTGTTATTGGGTTGTTATTGTAATAACAAACTAATAATTCAGTTATTTTTCGAACAAATCTTTGTTACTATTTTTTGTTATTTTAACAACTAGTCCGATCATCCCAATAACAGTTGAAGTTATTTTTACATAACACAAAATTTTATTCCAAGGTTGTTTTGACTTTCAGCCAATATCAGGCCAATAACAAATTTTGTTATGATAACATAAACTGTTATTAAACTCTTATGCAAAAATGGATTTTTCAAGAAGATTCCATAACACTTTCTGTTATTTTAACAGTATTTGTTATTGAAATGGCATGAATTTTGTTATTACCGCCTGCCCGGGATAACTTTTCCCGATTTCTCGTGAGTTGGTAGAGAATTACACAGATTAAAATCAGTTCCCGAAATCGTGAATTGTGTTCATGAATTTAAGGAATTTATTTGAACTATAAACGTTAATATATTTTTTTTAGGGATTCTTAAATTCATGAACACAATTCACGATTTCGGGGATTGTCTTTTTTCCCATAACAATAAACAAAGTTTTCTTTGGTTAAATATTTGAAATAATCTTATCAAACCCGACAATTTCTAAGCTCAATCATCCTGACAGAAAACAACCAAAACTTTCCAACAATCAATATCAAGAGAGAAAAAAAACACCTCCAAGGCCATCTGCTTCAATTCTTTCGCTAACTGATAAGGCAAACAAAAACCAATCCTAACCGGCAACCGGTGAATTTATTCCGGAAAGTGTCAGGTTGAATTTCTCTCCATCTAGTGCTGTTCCAGAACATGCCCCCGGGCCCGTTTGTAATGGATTATGAAATCAGTTCTATTTTAAGCCAACCGACTGCTGCTGCTGCCTGCAAGTCTTCGCTAGACTTCGAGAAGAAAGCTTATCTGGAATTAAAAAGTGTTTGCTGTTTTTGAACAACGACCACTTCACTGCTCGCGACGAGATATAAAACTTATTTGTTCTCTAGTCTGGAAGGGTAGTTGGATCAATAGTTGATCTTGTTTAATCTAAATTAAAAGTTCAAAATAGATTTATTTGAATTTGAGCATAAAACTAAACAGTCAAACTTCAAACAAAAATAGCTCCCATCACCCTATGTACACGTTAATTTGCTCTCACTTGTTTGTCGCGCGAGCAGTTGTTTACTTTGGCCACCGGCTACTGATAAGCTGTTATCACGTCCGACTTGAACGAAACAGTACACTTAAAAACGAAATTAGTCATAACAGGAGGTTTTGAGGGGAGCGAGGTTAAGCAAGGTGACAACTCGCACTGATAAGCTGGACGCTCCTAATTACTTCCTAGTTTTGTGTGCTTTGCTCGAGATTGTGTCTAATTGTTTTTTGCTTTTCTTTTTCCATTTTTCGGTTTTGTTTGTCACGAAGATTTGGTCGGTGTAACTTGTTTGTCCAGAACCAGAGCGCGCTACCAATCTTATCTTGTTTTTCCCCCCGTGAGTGTATGAAATTGAGATGCACCGTAAATAACTACTGTGTTTGTGCCACAAAGTTTTGTGTTCACTCTCTTCTGTTTGGCTCGGCAGATAAGGGCGAAACTTTTTAACCAGCTTCCATAGTCTTGGCCATGCGGTTTTTGTCCAGATTATTATTCTCCGGGTCTTATCTAGGCGGCGTGAAATATGATCAGTTTGTATACTGTCGAGTTGGGTTGCATAAAATGTACAAACTAAGTCTCCCTGGAGATTCTTATCCAGTGAGTGCGGTTTGAATAACAGTTTTGCAAAACAAGACTGTTTGCGAATTCTGGTTTAAAGTCAACAAACCTTGAAGAGTTATTTCTATCGTCAGCTTCCTTAAAATAAATAGGATATCGTAATAGTTCTTACTGTATTATTTATCTTAAAGTTTATCGAATGCTAACTTTTCCAATATTCATTTTAAAGCATATGAAAAATTATGTTTCAAATTATTGTCTTTACATAAATTCTATAAATGCTTATAATTTCTACCTGTCGACTATAAAATATAAAATATGGAACGGGACACTATGAAATTTTTCTTATGCTTATGGGACGCTGTCTTAATATTTTAATTCAAAATCCAGTGTACATAAGATTTTTTTTTGTTATTCAAACTAAACAAACTAAACAAATTCCGCATGGGAATGCTGGGTGTCAAAATTTATGAATTCATGAAATTTCATTATACAGCAATTTCATTTGAAAAGAACCTAAATCGAAAAAAAGTTCTCTGATCGGGCTCAATTTTTTTCTGTGGGTTCCTTGGTCAAAGTAATTAGACCCGTATTTTTTTGTTTGGCCATTAGGGTGACCTACATCGTGCTAGGGTGGTTCGAAAAATTGCAATTTTCGTCATTTTCCGCAAAAACTTTTTCAAAAAATCATATCTCAGTGCCATTTTATCCGATGTTAGCTGTCTAAGACGCATAAGGAGGGTGATTAGTTTGGCTATTTAGGAAAAATAGTAAGAATTTTCATAAATCTAGCTTAAAATTTGAAAAAGTCGTATGAAAACTTAAAAAGGCGTTTTGACCGTGTCTGGACCAAAGAACCTATGTCTGAAAATATTTTTATCAGATTCCTCGGAAAATTTCACATCTTCTATATATATAAAAAATTTCGACGGTTTTGTTCGAACGCGAATCAGTTCAGAACGGAGCGTCGGATCGAGGTTCTCTTTGTTGCGTTGGGTTCGTATAAGTCCAAGGAAGGTTCTTACGCCAAAAAGTGACAACTTTGGCCACTCTGGAACCGATTCCGGAGAATCTGCGGATTGTATGGGAAAAGTAGCGTAAAATCAAATTTCGATCACAGGAGGCTGAACAGGCAAACAAACAGAAAACGTCAAGAAAAGAAAAAAAAAACGGCGAAGTTTGTCGGGTAAGGTTTGTATCATATAAAAAATTTAGCGGAGACGCGGAGATATGATTTTTTGAAAAAAAAATTTTTTGCGGAAAATGACGAAAATTGCAATTTTTTGACCCACCCTAGCACGATGTAGGTCACCCTAATGCCCAAACAAAAAAAAAAAAATTACAGGTCTTATTACTTTGACCAAGGAACCCACAGAAAAAAATTTGAGCCTGATCGGAGAACTTTTTTTTCGGTTTAGGTTCTTTTCAAATGGAATTTCTGTATAATTACATTCACCACGTTTGGCTCGTTTAAATGTATTTTAATGTTTCATTAATGCGTGATCAAGGGACCGAAATAAAATCATAAATTTTTCAATTGTAACGAAATTGGCCAAAAATCATGTTGAGTTGACATTTAAAACATTTAAAAAAAATATATTCAGGAAACTTCAGAGTATTTTTTTATCATAATTAAGCAAAACTACAATTAATTTGAAATTGTTATTGACGATCGTGGAGATTTCTACAATTCTTATTTTGATTTACACAAGGCTTGTTTTGATTGAAAAGGGTAAGGTACTGAGGGATTTTTTTTTGAATTTAAAGAATAAAACGATTTTTTTTTAAATGCGCTTCTTATCGAATTAGAAGAAATTTCAGTTTAAAATTTAAGATTTTTTTTTATTTAAAGGTTTTATTACAAATGAATTTTTTGAATGTTTTTATTTTAATATAAGAATTATTTTTTTTTATTTGAGCAATTCTTTACAAAAAACGCGAAATGGATTTAATTTGTATTTTTTTTATTTGGCTTAAACTTTGTGAGGGCCTTCTTTATGTCCAAAGAAGCTATTATGTGTCATTGGTTCACCCATACAAGTCTCCATACAATTTGATAAAAAAATACACTCAAATATCAAAAATCTGTATCTTTTGAAGGAATTTTCTGATTGATTTGAGAACTGTTCAGACGGTACACGAAGAAAAAAATGCCAATTTCTAAATTATTTTTTACACTTTAGTATAGTACTATTTTTTTTCTAAAATGCGTCATTCTGATATTCTACATTTTTTGCCTGATTTATGGTGGAAATCTAAATATTTTATATTTCTTGTTACTGTCCTCTTTATTTCTATTTCCAAAAATATTTGTTTCAGAAATGTCCAAAGAATTTCACAATTGTTTTTTTTTCATTTAAATTCTTTTGATATACGACCTTTTTTTGTAAGAAGGTCCAAATATTTTTTTGCAGCGTAATAAAATATTAAAATGTTGCAAATTTACTTTGGTTATTATAATTGTGTTTTTATATCCTAAAAATATATAAATATGATATGAATTTTTGAAATAATCATGTTTCAAAAATATCGAAAACCTAGACATAAAAAATATAAAAAAATCATGTTTTAAATCATAATCGAAATTGCAATCAAAAAATACTTCACTTTTTCTATTTTGGGTACAAATTTCAGTTATCTTTTAGTTTATTTTGCATTTCAAAAATACTTCTTGAAAGAAAAGTACTACCCCCGGTGAAAAATAGTTTGGAAAAGCTGAGAATATTTCTTACAATTTTCTCGGGCATTAGTTTCTGGGATACAGCCTCACACATAGTTCGATTCGATGAAAACGATTTTTTTAAGTGTCACATAACTCACCTTTAAATTTAAATTGACGATTTACCGGAAATTATTGGTCCGATTTTCAATACTTTTTATTAATAAATGTAAAGTTTGAAAAACTTAACCTAAAAAAATTTTTTTTTGAGAAAGATTTTTATCAAATTTTCAGCTGATAAGACCATCCTAGGTGTTATCAGCTCTGCAACGGAACACACACACACACTTAAGTTCACTTAAGTAAACCAGTTTGATATTTATAGACGACGAGCAAAAGTAATCACGGGTAAACAAACAGGGTGCTGATAAAAAGTGCCAGCGTTCACTCGCTGATAAGAGCCTTCACCAGGCCCGCCGGGAGATTCTCCCCGCGGCAGACTTGGCGGCATCGGATGAAAAGGGGTTCGCTGCCGTCGGAATACGGCGCGGCGTGGCTTTGAACCGGTTCCAGCTGGATTTTGTTTTGTAACAACGCGAGACCAGCGTGACGATGGCGGATGGCCTATCTGGCCTGGGTGTGAGAAATGACTTAATCGCTGCGGTTGTTGTTAAATTTAGCACGTTTGATAATAAGTTGTTGGGAAGAATTGCTTTTCTTGAGACGTTTAGCAAAGTAGGAAGTTGAGAATGTAATGAAAATGGTTTTTGGAAAATATTTGAAATAGTTTTTTTACTAACTTAAAATCTTTGAAAATCTGCTAATTCGCGATGAATTCGCTTGAGGCAATTTATCATACTTTTCAAGGAAAGGCAAACCGTTAGTTTGGATAATTTTAAACAACAAATAAATTTTAGGAAGGCAATAATCACAACGTGAAAAACTTTTTCATTGACATAATATTTAAATCTGAGCATGAAACGAAAATTAAATCAAGTTGCAGTCGCTCAACCGTTAACCCTTCATATCCGATTTCCATAAGCTTGACAACGTTGATAATATCAAACTGAAGTCGGTTGGACAGCAGCAGCAGCGCGGCAAGCTAAATTGAACAAATATTTCAAAATCATACCCTAATTAACGCCTGGCACCGTTCCCAGTTTCACAAAACATATTGCCGCACTCGGTCAGTCAGTGGCAAATTTTACAAAAATACGCGCTAGACCAGCTGGCCTCGACGTCAGTTTCGCGTGGAAACTGCCTTCGGCTTGGGATGGGGTGGTGGAATTTTCCTCGCAGGGAAACTGTGCCAAAAAGCGCACATTCTGTTACTTGCAAATAAATATAGCGATTTTTTTTTCGCCCCGTCTTATTTTGCTCTAATGGGTTGAGGATGGATGAAGGAGGGTTGAAAAAAAAGATGCCGTTTTGCAAATTACTGGGTTTTCCCAGTTGGCAAAAACATTCGGCTTGAAGAGAGAGAGACACACGACGAAGGTGGTCCGAGCTAGACTGGTTGACGTCCTTTTTATTTATACCGTTGGCTATTGCAGAGAAAAACATCATAAAAAAATAATTCGAGATTGTTCAAACAACTTGGAGCAAAGTAAATGTGATTGATGGTTTCTTTGATTTATTTCAAGTAATAATATTTTTAAGTAACTAAAACAAAATTGGATAAGTTTTCCCCTCGTAACACTAACTACCCCACTTTCTAACAATCCGTCCGTTGGAAAAGGAAAATCTCTCGATAAATCTGTCCTCGCTCGACAAGGACGAAGCTATCCGCATGAAATTCAATCAGAATAAGTAAAGAATGAAATTTTCTCACTTTTACCCCCCTTCCTCTCCGCTCCAGATATATATCACATCTTGGTCCAAGGCTCAAACAACCAGATCCAGATACAAAGACTTTGTAGGAAAACGGCGCGCCAGAGGAGGTGCCTCCGAAACATTCCTAAGATGTCTAAGCTCCTTCGAGACCCCGTCCCAAGCTTTTTCTTTGGAGCTTTAAAGCAGCTTGTCATACGTATCTCATTTTTTTCCTCTTCTTATTCTTTTGCTCGAATAACCACCGATCCAAGGACGAGAAACACGCTGAGAGTGATTCTCTGGGAATTTATCGTACTTTAAAACATATGTTATAAATGAGTATTAAAAATAAAGACACCCCAAAAATTGGTCAAAATACTTTTTTTGAGTCAGTTTATCATTTAGATTTAAACATAAAAAATTTCAGTCAATTTTTTTTATGTATTTTTAGATTGTGGTCTGCCTTAGTGAGTCCATCCCGGGGTTTCCCGGGTCAGAATTCCCTGGAATATTATTATTGTATTATTTTTTATTCTTAACTCAAATAAAATTTAACATTTCGATGCTTCTGTGCTCTCTTGTACTAAGCTTACTGGTTTTCCTATCTTGTTAGCATAAGAGAGAACATAGGCTTCGATTTACTGGCGTGTCTTTTTTCTTGATTTATTTTATGTTATTGATTGTTTTGGCAAACACATTTTTTTTCGTAAAACTCAAAATTTCGATGAAAACTCAGGATAAAAATCTTTTTCGCTGATTTCTATAGTATTTTTTTAAACTATTGATTGCAATTGAATTGTACGGGTGTTTTATGCATTTTACAACAAATTTATCAATCAAAATTTAAAATTGTTTCTTTTCATTTAAATATTTATATTTTATTGACAAAAACAATTTTTTTTTTATTTTCCCAGGACAAAAAAATCTAGTTTACATGTTTAAATGTTCACATTTAAAGAAATTCTAAGAATATCAAAATTTAATAAAATCCTTTAAGAATATATTAACAACTTATGGCCGTAACAATACAAAAACTTGAGGAAATTCTTCAAAAAAAACTTCTTAATCATTTTTGCAATATAAGGAAGACTCACATGGAATTATTTAGAACATTTTTGTAGAGCTTAATTTTGAAAACAAGACCAAACATATTCAAGAACAGCTCCTGATTCAAACATTGTGAAAATTCACATGGTTGAGTAAATACAGAAGCACGTAATATAATACTCAATAAAAATAATATTATTTAAAAAAAAACTTGCTAGTTAACAGATTTTTTTTTTATTTTTAAGGAGTTGCTCATTCTTGAAACATTAGTTTATCTTTTTTATTCTTTATCCACTACACAATTCGGAGAAAATTACTTTTTCTTAAATAAACATTGATAATTTTGTTATGTTTTTGATATGTGTTTAAATACCTTATATAACCTTCGGGAACAAAAATGCTGTTATTAGGTATTTATTCAAAAAATCAACGTTCAGAAAAAATGTTTTGTGCTTTAATGTTTCAAAGGAAGGAATTAGATTTTTTTTGCAAAAAAAAAAAGATTTAAATTATTGAATTTCCGTTGCATTGTAATTCCCTAATAAAAATGGCTGAATTAGTTCCATGGAAGAAATTCCTTACCGGTTGCGAAACACTGGTCTAGAGGCAGGATAGGATTTTTATGAGAAAAAAACTGCTAAAAAGGTATATTGCAATATGACATAAAGTAAACTAAAAAAATTGTAAAGGTATTATGAACTTTTGTACTTATGTACTTTTATTTCTGTTTAAAAACTCCATAATCATTGCGCAACATTTATAATAGGAAATAACAAGGTTTTTTTTTAAGTTAAAAATATGACTGAATGACTGAGACTGATAAAATGGAAAAGTTGAAAAATTATTAAAAATTCTTTTTATAATTTTGATTGATTGCTTTCTTGTTGTATGTAATAGTAGTTTATGCAACTGCCCAAGTAACAATTTTTTCCAAGAGTTCTACAAGAGCTCTTCAAGATAGCTACAGCATAGCAGTTTGGACCGCGGTAGGATAAAATTCTCTTAAAAACTTCTTCAGGAGTCTGGAAGAGTACTTGAAGAGAGTTTTATCCTACTGCGGTCCAAACTGCTATGCTGTAGCTATCTTGAAGAGCTCTTGTAGAACTCCTGAAAAGCAATGTTACTTGGGTGGTTGCAAAAAGAAGATTTTTTCAGCAGCAGAGTCGTACAATTATCCAACGAGATTCAACGAGTGCGAAAATTAAATTTTTGTAACGATTTCCATACAACATTTTTTGCAATTCCGAAAAACACCCTTTGAGTGAATTAATAGTCAAATGTTCATGTATTTTGTCAATTAATCGTTTAAATAAAAAAAAGTCAAAAAGTATGACTTTCCGAAACAAGTACTGAAAAGTTCAACTTTTCAGAATTCATTAAGTGTTGAAAAGTAGAACTTTTCAGCATTTAATTTGGTTCTGCTATTTTTGGTTACAGAAAAGTAGGCTTTTTCGTCTTTCAAGAATGAAAAAAAAAGTAAGTAGTTACACTACGGAATTGCAAAAATATAATTTAAAAAAAAGTTTGATTAATTACTTTGGATTAGATTTACAAGGCTTGCTTGTAAATTTGAAATTGAACTAACTAGTTCTAAAGTAACTCTCTATTATCAGCATAAGAAAAATCTTCGTGACAGTTGCGAATTTCAAGAAGAGTCCCAGAACGGAACCGATTTTGGGTGCCACGGGAGATTCTCGCTGCCTACAGATCGTCTCTGGCTTGTGGGCGTAAAAAGATAAGACCAAGCCCCTGGCAGAACCGGCTTCGCCAGACAGCTGATTGAACGGCTGGCTGGCTTACTTTCAGAATTTGAAGGTGCTGGAGTAAAATGGACTTCAATTTAAAGTGTAGACAAATTTATATAAGGATTGCGGGAAAGTCACTCTAACAATAATTGAAAAGTTTAAATTTTAACAAATGAATTCAAAATAACTATTATACTCCAAATGTCCCTCTCGAAACCGGTAAAGCTCATCGCCTCTCAAAGTCCCCGCGATTGAAGGCTCGACCGGAGGTGGAATTTGAAGACAAAAATCCTCCTCCTGCACTCCGGTCGGTTGAGAAGTGCTGGCGGCCCCACCCGAAAAACAATCTAATTGAATTTTCAAGCCCACCGCCCCCGTGATGGCATGTCTGGTTTAAGAGAAGACGAAAGCAAAAAAAAAATAAAAAATCGAGAATCCATCGAAGATTGCTTGCTAACTTGGGTTTAGCTAAACTCACACACGTGTGCGATTTGTAGTCGTTGAGCTTTTACCGAATTAGCAGGGAGATGTGATTGATTGATTTAATGGAGAAGTACGAAATCGAAGTTATTTTTTTAATAGTTTTTAACAATGTAAATTTGACTAACCTGAAACTATTAACAAAAAGTAGGAAAAGTCAACCAAAAATCATGTCAACCAGAAATGCAGTGATAAAAATGTCTCGAATTTTATATCTTTCCCGCACCATATTTTACATAACATTTAGAAAGGCCACCTCGGGTCATCTGTGATGTAAAATTGAGTGTCAGCACACTTCATTAGCACGTCGTTATTCGTGGTATTTTCGTATAGAGGCACCTATATTTTCCACAAAGTTTTCCTTCTTCCCCGTTTTGTTTTTCTTTCCTCCCTAACCTAGCAAAGGCAATAGTGTAACGTTTATTTTGGGTTTCTCGGTGTGTGTGTCTCTCTCTCTCACTGTCACGCCATCAGTCAGTTGGCACAGAATATTAATATTTTGCTTCATATATTTTCTTTTTATTTATAATGAACTTTGAAAGGCAAAGCAAGAACAGCTGTTCGTGGTCGTTTGGTTCTAGGGTGAGGGAGCAATTTTTGACATTGCTTAAAAAGTTGTTTATTTTTAGTTTTTCCATATTTTCCTGCAAAATTATTGTCAAACTTTGAATTATACAAATAAAGCTTTGAAATTTTACCCTAATTGCAGTCGATTTTTACGTATATACGGTTCACGTTTTGTGGACATTTCACTTCCTGTGGGGGGCACTCTCGGCGAGGCCAGGTCCTCTGGTCGTGTTACGCAAATAAACGTGACGACCATCGAACGGTCATCCTCCGTTCGTGTTACGTACGTTCTACCTATATGTGAACGACGGCGGTACAAGGGAAATGCCCTGCTAGACTTTTTGTCGGCGAATGGAGACACCACCGCGTCTGAAAAAGCCACAATTTGTAACCACGGAAAAGTACTGTCGTAAAAAAAGAGAGGGAGAGGGAAGAGAGAGAAAGACAACATGATTGATCTCGTTAGCGGGGAAAATCCAATTAAAAATTTTGTCGCTAATTTTCAAGCGAAAAGCGATGTTCTTCTTATTTTCATTGACGTAAATGTACACTTGTTTTTCGACATTTTGTGTTTATTAATTTGATGTTCCCTATCTCATCTTTGGCTGCGGCAAACCGGTGACAGTTCGTGCTAGTAAATACACACACGTTACACGTTAATGAGAGGTTGATGAGATCATGACTTAATTCATTTGCTTCAAATTTGAATGAGCATTGACAATGTTTCTACATTACTCTCGAAATGTATCATTTATTATAACTTCAAACAACTGACCAAATGTAATTTCTAGATTAAAAAAAATTAAACTAGATTTAAAAAATTCTAATGTCTAAAAAGTCTGAAGCTCTAACTTAATATTCGTAAATACTACTTTATCATGGCTTTTGCTACAAATTTTGTAACTCAAATAATTAAAATTTCATGGTTCTTATTTAATGAGTCATCTCGCAAATTTTACTCAAAATTCACCTGGTGACCCATATTTACCCACTTTGGCACACTATTGCTAGTCATAGCAATACCGTTTTAGCCAATTTTCGGCTTACGAGCCGGAAAATAGCCATGCAATCACGAATCATAAATTATCACCTTAGCAGGTGAGTCTGCGATATATGACTCACACGTTTGCCAAATTGTTACAATTTTGGGCATCAAAAAATAAAAATTAAAAAGTGAAAAAAAAGCAATCGTGCCTCACAGCACGCGGTGGCCACTCATTAGCGAAAGAGCCCCGTTGCTAAATGTGTTTTAACCTTCTCAGTTCCAGATTTTTTATCATGATATTTTTTCAATAATTTTGTTTAAATTTAATTTTTAAATTCTTATAAACCCTACCTCGACTTTGATGTCATTGTAATTTTTACTCTTTTTTTAAATTTATGTTTTTTTTCTCATGATTCAAATTTTAACTTTTTTTATCATTTTCTAAAATTAATAATTCGGAAACAAAAGGGAAAAGCACACTGAAAGGTCCACTTGGCAACAGCAACCACCAAGCCAAAGTTCCAGCCAAAACTGCAAGCGTCAGCAGCCGGGCTAACGTGGTGAACGTGATTGCTCATTTCGGAAAGTACCGCTGCCGTCGCGGCTGTTGTCATCATGATATCATGTGGATAAACAAACGCACACACACACATTCACACATGGGTTCACGAGAGACAAAACCCCACGTCGTAAGTGACATTGGTGCAACAGCTGTTGCTGCTGCTAGCCGGTGGTCAATGACATTTGGAGAACACGGTGGGTCAAAAATATCAGCATAAAATAAAAAAAAAGTTGGACAATTTTTATTTATTTCATTAAATTTTGCCTCCCTCACTGAGGTAAGGCTATCTTCCTGCTCTAAAAATGAACCTTTGATTAATAGCTCGAAGACCCACCTTCATGTAAAAATAACGACTCAGAATGTGAAAAAACTGAACACATGTCTCTGTGTGTGTGGGTGTGTATGTATGTAAGTATGTGCCAAAATTTTTGCCAAGTTTTCTCAGCACTGGACGCACCGATTTTGATCAAACCAGTTGTATTCGATTTGGTTTAGGGTCCCATACATCGCTATTAAATTGTTTGAAGTTTCGATAAGTAGTTCAAAAGTTATGTATAAAAATGTATTTTCACATCTATCTGGATTTCAATCCTATCCTATGCAACGAGTCTAAAACATTGAAGATCTGGCAACTATGTCTTGAGTTATGACCACTTAAGTGATATTAATGTACTTTTTTGAAGCCGCTTCTCAATTAAAAAATAGCTGAAATTTGTGTCCAAACCACTCATGTTACCCAGTGCTGGTAAAAAGTGAGAAAGGCATCATCCGCATAGGTGGATTAGGTTAGTTTTTTACATAAAAATATGTAAAGATCATTTAATTTTTGTCGATCTTTTTGCTTGTTATTTTTTCCAGGGCTGCGGAGTCGGGTCATATTTCAAACGACTCCGACTCCAACTCCGACTCCGGCTTTCTCAGATTAGCCGACTCCGACTCCGACTCCGGCTCCGGCTTTCAACAAATGGTTGGCTCCGACTCCGACTCCGACTCCGGCCAACCAACTCTAGCCGACTCCGACTCCTACTCCGACTCCAGCTTTCAACAAATGGTTGGCTCCGACTCCGACTCCGACTCCACATATTTTTAAAATGTTTCAAAAGTTAGTTAACTATTATCAGTTAATTATTTTTAAAACATTGATAAATAGGATTATTTAAATACTCTCTAAGCGTCATGTTTTTCTCAAGAAAAATAAGTTAAGTAAAAGTGAAGTAAAGTAAATAATCGGAAAAAAGTATCTAGGTTACAAATTTTATACGTTATGGAAACAGAAATCAAAAAATATCTTCAGTTTAAGAGGCATTTTGAGAAGAACCGTTTTGTAAGAAAATTTGGATTTATTGCTTAACCTCAAATTTGAAAATATTTTTTTCAAGGCTAATAAATTTAAATATTAAATTGTTATTTTTGAATGAATAACTAAAAGAAACCTGGCCTTAATGATCTATTGAACAATAAAATTCAATTTGCTCACTTTCAGGCTGACATTTGTAAGAAGCACAGTGACAGGCACCTTGTTTTTTAAATGACAATTTTAAACGAAACATTTTTTTTAAGACGTACATGGACATCACGCCATGGCTGAAGTACAATTTCTTCGTGGAAAGGACGCTTAAGATGTCCTTTTCAAATATCTGTCACATGGTAAATTTTTTACCCTGGAAATTTTTAATTTATTTTAATTTTAAAATTTTATATACTTTAAAAAGGAGGTTCCCGATACTTCGTGAAACCTAAAACGAAGCTTTATGAATGATCTTGCGCCTCCATCAAAATATATGAAAAAACTTAAAATATAATAAAAAACAAATATCCACAAGTAAAATATTTTCTAGGTCACAAATATTTTATTTTGTTAAGGTACATTGATTTGCAATGATTATCACCTTCCGTCATAATGGCGTGGGACATACAGTATGAGAAAATTCGTTCCAGTTGATAATATTTTGATTCTGTCTTTTTATTTATAATATTTGAAAAATAAATTAAAATCCTATATTTTGTTCTATACATTTTTTATTAGTTTATTTTTGTACTGAATTCTTGAGATTTGTTCAACGATAATTTGCAACGATATCAAAATAGTTTACCTAAAATCAACATCAACAATCAATGATTATTTCAAAATTTGTTGCAACTTCTTTTGATATTTTTTTATAGTTTCAATTATTTTAAATGCAACACTTTGATTTTCTTGTACTCATAGTGTAATAACACAATTAGAGCTTTTCAATCACAATTAAAAGCTTCAATAACATTATGGCATCTGATAAATCAATTAAAAATAAAAGATATTTTTTAAATTAAGCTGTTCTATGAGAAAAAACTGAACAATAAAAAAAATACATATTTTTGTTGAATTTAAGATAACTCCGGCTCCGACTCCGACTCCAGGTTATCAGAAATCTTCGGCTCCGACTCCGACTCCGACTCCAGCTCTTAAAATTTAGCCGACTCCGGCTCCGACTCCGACTCCAGCTACTCGAGTTTTGACGACTCCGACTCCGACTCCGACTCCAGGTCCCCAAAATGACCCGACTCCACCGACTCCGGCTCCGACTCCGACTCCGACTCCACAGCCCTGATTTTTTCTTCAAAAAAGTATGCAGCTGCTATGAATATTAAATTCAAAAAATATTTTCAGTATCAAAAAATAACTGTTTAAATGGACCGTAATCATTTCAATTCAGAATATTTTTTACTGGGTAAAGAACCCAGAATTCACCCTTTGAAGAATTTGAAGAAAGTTCAATTAAAAAATTAAGATTTGTTGTAGAACATTGGTAAACTGTAAGGTTTTTATAATTTATGAATAATAAAATAATATTTTTTTTCGGATTAAAAATAAAAATATATCGGATATATTTGAAAATTGGAGGTGTCGACCCGTACTATTCCAAGATATTATTTGCACTAACTATGTGTTTTCAAATTATTTATAGTATAGCTATTCTATACTAACATTTGTGTTTCAAAAGGCTTTATAAAGTTTTAAATGATCTTTTTAGGCTGTGTCAAACCATCAGATCACAAGGGATGCATTGTTTGATATATGAGAAAGTTAAACAGAATAATGCTTACAAATCCCGGTTAAAATGATGTTATAACTGTTAATTTGTTTATTTTTTAATTTTAGTTCTATGTTCTTTTCATGATTTTTCAAGAAACTGAAAATGAAAATGATATTTAAAACAAATCTGAATTTACAAGATCCCTCAGAAACTCAAATAGCTTGAAGAACTATAAAAAAAACTTAAGAACTTTTTTCAATCGTTACTCCAAGACATGCACATCACGGTGTATTTTTCTGAGAACATTAAGAAAAAAAATCGGCAAGTCTGATATTTGACAACATGAAAAAGGGCTCTTTCCCGACATTTTGCGGGGTACAGCAAAATATTTTTAGAATAATTTTTTTTATTTATTTTTTTTCGATTTCATAGGATTTTTCTTCAGAAAAGTCGATAGAAATCGATGGGTTCATGTTCATATTCATCAAATATCTTATGAATGTGCCTTAAGAGACTCTTAATTACATATTTGATCTCAATAATAAAAAGTTTTCAACCCAAATTTACCAGACTTCTTGCCTTTTTTGAAATAACCCAAAAATCCAAGCTGGAAACCACAAAAATACTAAATAAAAATCGTTTCTTTGTACAATTTGTCCTGAAAATACAGCAACAGATTGCCGGAATACAAATTTGAGCTTAAAGCATTGCTTAACTTAGAGTATTTCATTTAAAAACTATTTATTACAAAAAAGGTTCAAAATCACATTGCAGTTTATGTGAAGATGAACCCTTTTGGGAGTGGATAGAGTAGTCAAGAAACTTTGCTGCATATTTTAAAACTTTAACAAAACTTGATAAGAATCTGTGGCATGTGATTTGTCAAATGGGCTCTAAAAGCTTAAGTTCCGTAAAAAATTAGGATTTCTCAGTGTCATTTAATTAAGCTTATTTTTTCATCTCGGAAAAAATTGAATCGATTTTCAATGATAAAAAATTGACTTTGAAAAATCTTATGCATACTAACAAATAAACTAGCCCACGATCCACATTGGTTTTGAGTTATAAAGTGTATTGGGTATGTTCATTTATATTGATGAAAATAAAGCGTATATTTTCTCAATAAAAATAACAAATGTTTGATCCTTGATAATTATTAATCTATTAATTTCAAAACTTTAGAAAAATTTCCATTGCGTTGGTAGTGAAAAGTGTTATTGAAAAAAACTTTTTTTGCAATTTCCAAGAACTTTGCTCAAAAATAATATGTATCCGGAATTAAGTATTAAAATTTTAAGTGAAAAGTCACCGATTTTGATTGGACGCTCAATATTATTTTAACTGAATGATTGTATATGAAAAAGACAATCTGAATAAAGGTAAATTAACAAAAAAAAAGATTTAAACTAACCATCGCCATTATAAAGTTAAAAAAATATGTAAAATCCACTGTGAGGGGGCAACGTGCAACGATCATCGTACTACTTAAGCCAGCTTGTAAAAACAAAAAGTGTGAAAAACAAACAAAAAGCCACTCGCGTCCGTCGTCCATCCATCCGTACAATCTGGCCCATTCGAGGGGGGTCACCCGCGAAACCCCGCACTCCGGTTGACAACAGGCAAACCGTTTCTTTGCGAAAACAATAAAATTTCTGCTGCAGTTTGAAAAGTCTCACCGTCGTTATTGCTCGTTTTTTCTGTGCTGTGGTGCACTGCCAAGGTTTGGGTTCAGCTGGGTGCGGCTGCCCTCTTGAGACAATCAACCGAAAAACACGAAAAACAACTTATTTTTCAACCTTAAACTAGATCACGGTCAAGGCGCTGCCGCTTCGGGTTTCGTGGTCGAATGTTTGATTTCCGATAGCCGTTATCGGCAGGCTGGCCTGGCTGGCTGTCAGTGACAGTGATGACAGATAAGCGAGTCGCGCGACACGTCCTCCAAAAAAATGACGTCAATCACTGCCCCTCTGCTGGGATGGGTGGGGCTTCATTTGGATTACGTGCTGCTGTGTGTTTTCATCTTCTTAACCCTTGACTTGATTTGTACAAAATTGTTAGTTTCAAAAATATATGTATAGGCAGGATAAAATTCGTTAAAAGATGATGAGGGATAACTTCGGAAGATGAACGCGTTTCTAATTACTCGTCTCTATGCGAGAACGGAACGCGGTTAGACCTTCTACACACTGCTGTGTTCTGTTTACTTCGATGACGGACGAGGCGGTAATCAATCTTTGACCACTGTCTTGGTGTGGTGGCGAACCTGTTTGTCTCTCGTCTAGAACTTGTGCTGCTCGGCCGACGCTGGTGTACGTGCAGCAGGTCGCGTGCTGATAAAGTTAAATCACGGACGGAGGAAAACAAAACGATGCCCAAGCAGGCAGGGCAGTTATTGGACGTGACCATGGTTGCTTCTGCCCTGACTGTGACGACAAGAAGATGTGCGAGCTCACGCACATCGGACGATTTTTGTTTTTCTCTCCTGAGAATATATTGCATATAAAGGTGATGCAAATTAGCGACGAGATGTGTAAATGTCAACTCGAGCGCTCACGGCAGACAGCAATGAATGTCAGTCTGCGAACATATCAATTGCATTTTGGCATAATTTCATTGGCCTTTTAAGAGTGAAGAGTAATGACAGATAAATTTAACTTTTTGGTAGACAACATTTCGTCTGCTATATTCCAAAATTGCGTAAGGAGGAAAACTTATTTTAAAAATTAATGTATTTGGGGCTAAGACGGCCTCACCTTTTTATAACATTTTACAGAGTATTACGTTAGGCCGTTGCAAATATTTTTTCAAAATTCATGTCGCCCCCTCCCCCCCCTTCAAATTGGTCTGAAAAATCAGGGGGCAAACCATTTTTTCAAAAAAAAAAAAAAAACAAAATTTCCATGAAAATAAAAGTCTTATCAACTGAAAACAGTCTAAAATGTATTGTTCTGCATTGATTCATATTTAGCATGTTTGGGTTTGTTTAAAAATGTTTTGATTTTTTGTGAAATTCCAATGTACAGCACCGCATAAATTTTATGTTTCGCAAAAAATAAAATTTTCGTCAATACTTAGATATTTTGGAAACCAATGATGACAAAACAACTGGACAGGTGAATAATGCATTTAAAAACAATAGGGCTTTTGTTAATTTGATTTGGTTAACCGCGGTGGATTTTCTTGAAATAATTCGAACTGTCAAAAATCCACCAAAGCATCTTCCGGTGGATACTTTTCTACCACAGATTTTTATGCGAACAATGTGGTAGGTGCTTTGGTGGATTTTTGACAGTTCGAATTATTTCAAGAAAATCCACCGCGGTTAACCAAATCAAATTAACAAAAGCCCTAATGTTTTCATTAAAATGTTGAAACTATGGCTCGTAATTTCAATTTTTATACTTTTTTTTATTTTTTTGTCTCCCCCCTCGACTTTGGTCAGAGTCGGGGGACATAAACTTCAAAAAATATTTGCAACGGCCTTAGTGGTTGATCATAATAAATATTTGAAAAAAAAAATATAAATATACTATTGATAATTTTATTTAAAAACCCACAATTAAATTTTTGTTTGTAGTATACAACTTAAAATAAAAATCATGAAAAAAGATTTTTCAACGAAATTTAAGTTTCCTCCAATTACCTTCAAAGGTTATATACCAATTTTTAATTAGAGTTTGAATTTCAAAGACTTGGTATTTTTTAACAAACTTTATCCGATTTTTAAAATTTGTTGTGTGCAATTCCAGCTCAAAACAGGTTTTTTTTTGGTACTTTTTTCACGACCCTCTCCGATTTCAATGAAGCTTTGTAGACATCCTATCCTAAACTGAAGTTTCACTCAATAATGACATTTGAGAAGGGCGTTAGTGTTTTAAATATTTTTGTAATTCGGAATTTAAATATTTCTGTATCTCGAAGCCTTTGCATCGTATCAAAAAGTAGTCAAAGACAAACTTGTAGGAAATTTGACGAGCTTTCCGAAAAAAAAACTTCAAGGATATGTTCACAAATTAAATATCATATTTTATTCTGAGTTGCCGTTTCAAGGATGAAAAAAAGTTAAAAGCTAATCATATTTTCAGAAGAAAATTGAAACCAACTATCATTTAACTTAACAAAAAAAGTAATACTTAAACTGTTTCTAATTTTAACTGCAATTAACCCACACAATAGGTCATAAACAAAACCAAACAAAGTTAAATCCATCAAATGTCAATAAAACTTTTGCAATTTAGCGAGGTCATCGCTGGCAGTTTTTTTACCCAGGACAATTTTTGTATTGTCTTGCAGTTGAGAGCCTCCAAAAACGGCGTGACTCAGAACGGTGTGGTCGTTAAAATCAAGCAACTTTTTGCTGCCGAAAACAAACCTCGACCATTTAGTCGCGAATGCATTCGTCAAAAGTTCACAACTGCATACTTAAACTTATGGTAAGCGGCATCTCAAGGGGGGTCCAAATGTTTACTGGACAAAACAGTACAATTCACGAAAATGATAGTTGTGAGTTAAAAAAAACATCAAAGGTCACCTCCATCCATTTAGTGCAGTAATAACTATAAAGTTTATTTCCTCTTCGTAAGCAAATACACGCTAAATTATGATGCAATAAATGCAGACTATTTCGCGTCAAAACCGGCTGATTTGTCTATAAAAATTTGCTGATGTCGTCTGCAGTAAAAACAAAGTTTGAATTGCACGAATTTTAGCTCGACCGCTTTTTCTTCCCGCCCCAGGAATTGATGGCACTGTGCCACTTGGGAGAGTCAGCTGTTATTTGTCGGCGAAAAACCGGCCGCCGGCAAGCCAGCGATCAGAATTACATACATGATGTCAGGGTTTTGCTGGGCTGGGCAAAAAAAACTGCTCTAGTCACAGCTAAATTAATGACTAGCCGGCCGGCATGATTTGCCGTGGTGTGCAAATTTAAGTGCACCGATCAGCTGATGGATTTGGTGTTGATGATGGTGTTATTTTACGGAACAGGTTCAAATTGGGCAGTCGTTTGAGCCGTTTTATGGTGGGACTTTTGTGAAACGAGATTTAGATGGGTTGAAATATGATTTTTTTATCTTTGATTTTTAAATTTGTTTAAGGGAGTCAAACAATGCACTTTTGTGTTAAATTTAAAATGGTGTAACATTTTGAACCGGAGTTTTAGATTTTTGAATAAGGTTTTTTTTGAAATTTTGATAATATCTGAAAAAATTGTAATTTCAATTTTGGTACAAAATAAAATTCAGAAATTATTCCTTAGAAAAATCCATGGTTCATCAGTAGTTAAAACATACATACAATTTTGTCAACTGTCCCTACAAAAATGTCATTAAATGGTAAAAATTGAAAGCCAATCATAACGATTTTGTATCTTCTGCCAATTTGGGATTATTGCTATGAACTTTATTAAACAATTTAAGCGTTAAAAATTACTTATTGTTTTTAAGCGAGGATGAATTTGCACACAAAAAACCAAGATTTATGATTTTGATTATTGGGAATAAGAACACGAGGTGATTAAAAATAATTTAGCAAAGGTGCAATTTAATTTTATTCAATTTAATTTGAGATTTTTGTTTTTTGATTTACACTTTTTGATCGGTGTTTTACTTTTCAAACATTTTTAGACAGCTATTCCAAAATATCTTGAATTCTTAATATTAAAGTCATTTCAAACTAACAAAACATGTGTATTCATGAATTTATCATGAATCAATAGTAAATATTTGTCCTCTTCTTGGCTTGTCTTGAATATTTTTCAAAATAATTTAAAAAAAATTTCCAAAAAATCCAAATTATTGAAATTCCACCAAAAGTTTTACAGCTAAAATTTACTTAATTATATAATAAAACAGAAAAAAAAAATAATTCGGTTGTTAATTGTGTTCATTCAAATAAAAAAATAAAATGACTTTAACATTTTTCCTAATTAAATTTTACTATTTAATGCTTAACTAGTTTTTTGACTAACCGGTTAGTCAGTCCCCATACAACCCTAGTAACATTTTTAAACTTACAGGTTTTATCATGGTTTTGAAAACCCTCATACGGCCTAAATAGGATTTTATGGCCTACTTAAAACCTAAAATGTTACTTGGGAAGTCTCCACACAATATTGATATGGCCCAAAATATGCTTTTTTTGCCCATTATACTTTAAAAAATTTCATAAATTTAAAAAATAGGATTTTGGGAAACTGAAATACCTTGCAAAGTTTCTGTCGCCCCCTTTTTATATCAATCCGAAACATCAGGGGGCAAACATTTTTTTTTTCAAAAAACATGGAAATTTCAATGGATATAGAAGTCTAATAAACTGAAAACAATCTGAAATGCAATTTTCTTCATTGATTATCATAATTATCTTTTTTGGATTCGTCAATAAATATTTAGAGTTTTTATGTAATTGCAATGTACAACACCGCAGAAACTTTTTTTTTTGTAAAAAACTAAATTAATCCACCTATGTGGTTGGTGCCTTCTTCACTCTTTGCCAACAATGGGTGATATGCGATATGATGGCTTTGGACACAAATTTCGTCTGATTTCGTTAAGTTCCGGAATACAAAAAACACACATATCACTCAAGGGCTCATAAGTGCAATCTTAAGTGGTCAGGGTTGCTCGATCTTCAATGTTTTAGACTCGTTGGAAAGGTCTTTCGATTACCTTACCAACGATGGGTTGGATGGTGGATCCGGACATTGTTTACATACATTTAAGTGCGATCCGGCTACAAAAAAGTACATAAATATCACTTAAGTCGTCAGAACTCGAGACAGGGTTGCCAGATCTTCAATATTTTAGACTCGTTGGAAGGGTCTTTTGATTACCTAGCCAACTATGGGTTGGATGGTGGATCCGGACATTGTTTACATACATTTAAGTGCGATCCGGCTACAAAAATGTAATTAAATGTCACTTAAGTGGTCATAGCTTGAGACAGGGTTGCCAGATCGTCAATGTTTTAGACTCGTTAGAAAGGTCTTTCGATTACCTTACCAACGATGGGTTGGATGATGGATCCGGACGTTGTTTACAAACATTTAAGAGAGATTCGGCTACAAAAAAAGTACATAAATATCACTTAAGTGGTCAGAACTCGAGACAGAGTTGCCAGATCTTCAATGTTTTAGACTCATTGGAAAGGTTTTTCGATTACCTTACCAACGATGGGTCGGATGATGGATCCGGACATTGTTTACATACATTTAAGTGAGATTCGGCTACAAAAAAGTACATAAATATCACTTAAGTGGTTATAACTCGAGACAGGGTTGCCAGATTATCAATGTTTTAAATTCGTTGGAAAGGTCTTTCAATTACCGAACTAACGATGTATAACATGATGATGTTTGGTTCAGTTTACTGCCATTTATTCAACTTCAGAAAATATGCGAAAACACATTTTTATACATAACTTTTGTACTACTTATCGAAACTTCAAAGAATTCAATAGCACCGTATGGGACCCTAAACCAAGTCAAATGCAACTGGTTTGGTCAAAATCGGTTCAGCCAGTGCTGAGAAAACTGCGTGACATTATTGGTCACATACACACACACACACACACACACATACACACACACATACACACACACATACACACAGACATTTGTTCAGTTTTCGATTCTGAGTCGAAATGTATACATCAAGGTGGGTTTTCGAGCTTTAATTAAAAAGTTCGATTTTAGAGCAGGATTATAGCCTTACCTCAGTGAGGAAGGCAAAAATAGTTTATTCGTTGATAATTTGATATTTTGGAAAATTATGATTGCAAAACTACTGGACAATTGTATAAAGTTTATAAAACGTTTTTTTTTCATTCTGTGGCTTGTTATTCCAAATTCTGGATTTTTTTTTGAAAAGGTCCAATAAACCAAATTTGAAGTTTTTGCTTTTTGGGTTTTTTTGAATACCCCTGATTCAAGGCGGTTTCAAAAACACCCAAAAAGCAAAAAAATGAAAATTTGGTTTATTGGACCTTTTCAAAAAAAAAAAAAAAAAAGCTCCAGAATTTATTTCTTTTATTTTTAAGGGCGAGTTTTTCACCAGTGTGTAGCAAGTTGTATCGAGGTGCTCCGATTTGGATGAAGTTAACGTTGTAAAAAGTTTGTTATAGAAAAATCGTAAATCTATGAGAAAAACTGCGATTGGCCAAAAAGTTAATATTATAGGCTTATAGTCCATAAAATTACCTACCTTTTGACCTACAGGGGTATGGATTTTGGAGGCTATTGCCAAAACATTTTTAAGGTTTTAAAATAATCCATTTTAACAGTAACTTGCAAAAACTATGCAAAAAAGTCGAAACAATCTTAGATGTATATAGCACAATTTAAAGTGCTTCAAAAGACCTTTTGAATGCATCTAAGAGAGTTGGAATTGATCAAGTTTTACGCGAATGGGAACAATTTTATGATTTTTCATGTTTTTTGGACCTCAAATTTCAATGCCCGTTTTAGCCCACTTCCTTTTGTCGTAGAGGGCTCATATTTGGCATGAGTTCATCTCATGTATAGGCAAACAAACACTGAAAGTTTCATCCAAATCGGAGCACCTCGATACGACCTCTAGAACAAACCGAACAAAATCTACAAATACTGCCTCTGAAGTCTTTTAATAGTAAAGTTTGAAATTATTTTGAATAAATTATGAATTTCATTCTCTTTTTTTTCTGGAAGATTGTTTCAATCATCGTAAAAAAGCCAAGCTCTCAAATAAAAACAACACCGATCAAGCAAATCGCAGCTAATGCATAAAAGCCCAATTAAATCAAAAACTAACTTAATCCACCTGTGTGGTTGTTGCCTTCCTCACTTTTTACCAACAATGGGTAATATGAGTGGTTTGGACACATATTTCAGCTATTTTTTTAGGTCCAGAAAAATAAGTACACAGATATAACTTAAGTTGTCATAACTCGAGACAGGGTTGCCAGATTTTCTATTATGTGGACTCGTTGGAAAGGTCTCTTGAATACCTAACCAACGATGGGTCGGATGATGGTTCCGGACATCGTTTACATGCATTTAAGTGAGATCTGGCTTCAAAAAAGTACATAAATATCACTTAAGTGGTCATAACTTGAGACAGGGTTGCCAGATCTTCGATGTTGTGGACTCGTTGGAAAGGTCTCTTGATGACCTAACCAACGATTGGTCGGATGATGGATCTGGACATCGTTTACATACATTTAAGTGAGATCCGGCTTCAAAAAAGTACATTAATATCACTTAAGTGGTCATAACTCGAGACAGGATTGCCAGATCTTCAATGTTGTGGACTCGTTGGAAAGGTCTCTTGATTATCTAACCAATGATGGGTCGGATGATGGATCCGGACATCGTTTACATGCATTTAAGTGAGATCCGGCTTCAAAAAAGTACATAAATATCACTTTAGTGGTCATAACTTGAGACAGGGTTGCCAGATCTTCGATGTTGTGAACTCGTTGGAAAGGTCTCTTGATTACCTAACCAACGATGGGTCGGATGATGGATCCGGACATCGTTTACATGCATATAATTGAGATCCGGATATATGTGAAAACACATTTTTATACATAACTTTTGAACTAGTTTTCGAAACTTCAAACAATTCAATAGCGATGTATGGGACCCTAAACCAAGTCGAATGCAACTGGTTCGATCAAAATCGGTTCAGCCAGTGCTGAGAAAACTTGGCAAGATTTTTGAACACATACATACATACACACACACACACATACACACACACACACATACACACACACAGACATTTGTTCAGTTTTCGATTCTGAGTCGATATGTATATATGAAGGTGGGTCTTCGAGCTTTTAATAAAAAGTTTATTTTTAGAGCAGGATTATAGCCTTACCTCAGTGAGGAAGGCAAAACTGGAAAATACCTCAAATCGTTCCAGCACCGAGCCAGCACACATTCTGTCAATTAACTTGAAACTGTTCCTCAGCGGGAACCCGCAGAAACAAAAACTCAGCACGAATCGGCCCACGTTTGGTTCTCCAAAATTAAAGTAATAAGACGGGAAAGAGAAAAAAGGCACAACTCCACAGTTGCTGGCCGGAGCAATCCCGTCTAATCGCGGTTATTCCGTTTAAGACCGTTTAGAAATTCATTAGCCCGACTCCACTTTGGCTCAATTTGAACTCCACAATTGGGCAATCCCCCACCGTGTGCTGCTGAGTACGTGGGGTGGGGGGAAACTCACCCCACTTCCCCACCTCCTTCCCACGTGTGCGGTGCGAGAGTGGGTCTGGGCACGTGCTACCCTAAATTCAAGTCTGGCCACTGTCTGAGGCTTCCTCCGGTTGATGCTGCTGCCCATATGGTGATTATCAAACAAGCCGGTAGTTGCCCATTTTTTATGGTCTTTCCTCACTTTTGTTTCTGCTTTTTCTTTGATTTTTTTTCTTTTTCGAGAGTGTTGCTGGTCAAAGAGAAAGAAGAGCTAAGAGAAGGAAAAGTGACCGAAGGAAACTGCCTGCAATTGTTGTGCCCACCGCACCGAAGTACATTATCCATTTATCACAAATTACAGGTGAAAAGCAATTTTCTGTTTCGAGTGATGTTTCCATGTTCCGTACAACAATCGAGAGATAAGGTTGAAAAGGTTGTTGTAATACATGATTGACTTCAGCAACATATAAATGTTTTTGAGTAAAGTGGTTTTCCCAAAAATAGAGAAAATCTTATTTATAATGTTTCATTATTTAACATATCACACAAATTTTTTATGTTTTGCTGGAAAAAATAAATTATTGTCAACAATATTTTTTTTGCATTATTAAATCATTTTTTTTTATTTCGAAAATGCAATCTACATAATGGATTCCACGTTAAAACTATTTCCGCTCTTTAACAATACTCAGTTCCCTAGCACGTCCTAGCCACAAAACATGTTCCAACACCTGGACTTTCATCCTTCCGAAATCGATTCGGTGGAGTTATCCTCGAATCGTCAGCAGCATGTGCAAAACAGCAAAACGCAACCCTTCCGAAATTCTGTTGGAATTCCAGCGAACGTACTCCTCCCCTTCTTACCAAAAGGATCCGGCCAATATGCTACAGTTTGAAAAAGCAGTTCTAACCAAATTCCCCCGAAACCGTATGCTCTCGCTCACAAATCGAAAACTTTCCCGAAAAAGTCATTATGCCAACAAAAGCAATTATCGTACTTTTACCCATCCAGGACACCCGTCCTGCGCGCTGGCTCAGACGACAAATGTTTCCGATCGGGGCTTATTTCGGGCCGGTGAGTCCTTTTGATCCTTTTTTGTTTCCCCCGGTAACAAAGTAAACCAGCTGAGCTGAGCTCGGAAGGACGTCAGCGGACGGCATTTGGCTGAAATGAGCATGAATATTTCACTCGAGAGAAGGAAATTCTGCTCCGGCTGTGGGTCGACGTCGTCGTCGAACATCCTGTCAATATTAGATCCCTGGGAATCGATTACCTTTGAGGAGCAGCAGCAGCGACTGGCAATCTGGTGAGTTTGGTGTGGCAAGGTCGTGTGCAGAGGGATGTTCTAATTTGTATACTCAACCTACTAATCTTTCAACACTCTTTTTGTCTGGTAGAAAACAAATATTCTGATCTATTTTTTTTCTATGCAACAAACTGTTCTTGTAACCAAATCGACATTTCTTTGTAATTGTAAATTTATATGAAACTTTGAACATGCATTTCCTATGTGAGCAGTTCTCTACGAAATCAATCTTTTTTTTACTTTAATTTTTGTATCTTTTAATTCGGCTGAAACTTTTATGGTGCTTTCGGTATGCTCAAAGAAGCCATTTTGCATCATTAGTTGGTCCATATAATTTTCCATACAAATTTGGCAGCTGCCCATACAACTAATGCGTCTATCCCGGGAATTCCCGGGACAAAATTCCCGGGATTTTTCCAAAACCGGGAATTCCCGAATCCCGGGATTTTCAATAGTTTGTCCCGGGAATTCCCGAAATTGAAAAAAAAAAAACAAATTTGAGTCTGGAAATTCAGATTTGGTGGTGGAAATAATTGACAAGTTGAATACTTAATAATCGATAAAAATTAAAATTTAAAGCATTAAAATTTTTATATTATATCAGCATTAATTTGGCTTATTAGGGAAAATTGTTAAAATTTTAAAATGCCTGACGTTTCAATTTTGTTTCCATTCTATTTTATATATTTTTGAAAGACAGGGTAATATTTTAAAGTAAATTCATGATTTTGAATTTGAAAAAAAATACATTATTTTTCATCAAACACCAGAAACTGGGGCAAATCACGACAAATGTAACGAATTATCACAGCTATTTAAGTCAATTATTTTTCAAAATGTTTTAAATGGCTTCGATTCGTTGGAACAGAAACAAAACTCGATTATCAGAAGTTTCAAATATTCAAAGTTCGATTATTTGAATGTTTGTACAGGACTTCAGATAATCGAGTCACGAAAAAAATGTTTCCTTATATTTTCTACCTTAAACAACATGAAACTAGGATTCTGCAACCCAATTTTAGTAAAATTTGAATGATTGATTGCCTTAAAGCAGGGGTGCCCAACCTTTTGGCCCTGCGGGCCAGATCTGATTTTTCTAAAGCAGAGGCGGGCCGGAACTAATGTTGGTGAAAGTAAAAAACAGTAAACATTTTTTTTCATAAAATTTATTTAAATAGTTTAATTCAAGTAAACAAATACAAAAACAAGTGTTGCAAATTAGATTCAAATAATTTGTTTTGAAGAAAGAAATATAAAGATTACTTTCAAAGATGTGTTTATTTGATTTACTTTTATTATGTTTTGGAAAAAAGTGTATTGTAATTGTTTTTGTCGATTGAAATTGAATTCCCTGACATCATCAACTTAAAAAAAATATCAAAATTTCGTCGTTGCAAGTTTTTTTTAAGTTTGAAAAATCAACGAGACAAGATAAAATTTATTAAAACGAAATTTGGATTCAAATCTTCTCTAGGAAAAAAATATTTTTGCGTTGTTGTGCACCTATATTCAAATATTTTACAAAACATTTCAAAATTTTTTTAAAGACATGAAATTTTAAAAAAGTGTATACATTTTTTTTTATTTAGGCATTCAATTTAGTTATTGAATATTTTATGAAAGGCCGGTCATAGAACTATTTTGAAAAGCCTTCGCGGGCTTCAAGGGCCGGATCCGGCCCACGGGCCGGACGTTGGGCAGGCCTGCCTTAAAGGATACCAAATGCATTTTTTTAAATATTTAATCGTTGCCATTTTGGTCGCCATCTTGGATTTGAAAATTCGTCCTGTCGTCCCAATTTCAATTGTATTTTTTTTACAATTTTTCATTGACTGGTATCATTTTATTAATTTTATTTATTAGTTTTATTTATTCTTTATTAGTCTTTTTCAAAAAAAAAATAGCTTTTCTAGTAATATTATAAAAAATATATATAAAAGAAATAAATTCATGGAAGACTTATTTAATTTCAATCACATTGGATAAAAAAAAGCATTAACAAAAAAACAAACATTTTTCATTACTTTTAAGCTTTTAGAAAACTGTCGTCCTTGTATAGATTGAAGTGTAGATTATCACTAATTAATATTATTTAGCTTGTTCCATGATTTTAAGCTTGAAAACAAAAAAAAAAATATAATGAAATCATTATGAATGTTTCAAAAATTTCCCGGGATCCCGGGAATTCCTAGGATTTGAAAAATATTTTTCCCGTTTCCCGGGAAATTCAAAACCCGGGAAAATTGGACGCCCTACATACAACAAAGATATGTGAAAATTAAAAAATCTGTATCTTTTGAAGGAACTTTTTGATCGATTTGGTGTCTATGGCAAAGTTGTAGGTATGGATATGGACTACACTGAAAAAAATGATACACGGTAAAATGTTTATTGGTGATTTTTAATTTCACTTTTTGTCACTTAAACTTGTTTTGCAAAAATCACTATTTTGATTTTTTTTGCTCATTTTTCAAAAAAAAAATTAAGGCTGAGAAAACTTTCATTTTTTTGATTTTATTAACATTGTTGATACGACCTTTAGTTGCAGAAATATTAACACGCAATGATTTTAATACAGGAAAATTTATGTTTTCTAAGTCTCACCCAAGCAACGTCGATATCTCAGCTACTAATAGTTCGATTTATAAAATTAAAATATGAAACATTCGTAAAATTTTTCGATCTTTTCAAAAACAGTATTTTCAAAAATTATAAATTAAGACTGACATTTCAATAGGGCCAAACATTCAATATAACATCAAAGCGGTACATTTTATTTATCAAGACAAATATTGTTCAGTACTTTTCGAAAGCAATATCAATTTTTCTTAAAATTATATATTTTTTTTAATTTCTTTGTCCAAGTTTTTTTTATTTAAAAAATCGATTTTTCTTTGTATTTTATACAAATTTAAAAATAAAAATTTAAATTATAAGCCATGGCTTTAACATTTGAATTAAAAAAAAGTGTGACTTTCGGACAGTTGTGAAATCTATTCTCAATTCAATAAAAAAAATGAAGATCAGAACTGAAAAAAAAATTTGACACTGTGACTCTTTTTAGATGTAATAGTCATGTGTAAGCTTGACTATCTATGCAAATTTTATTTTTCTTTCAAAAACTATTAATTGAACCAAATCATGTTATATGGTAGCGATTGAACCTTTTCATATATTAGTGTTGGTTGAAAAATTTAGGATTTTTTTTTTATTTAAGAGATCGGACAATTTTACGATACTTCCATTTTGGACAAAGCATATCGGACGCATATTTTCTAAGTTATCGTTACTTAAAATGTCAACGCTGTTGTTTCATAAAATTATTTTTATTTGGTCCAATATTTTCTATTTATACAGCAATTCCCCACGAAAACAGCATGATTCGAAAAAAAAGTTCTCCGATCGAGCTAAATTTTTTTCTGGGGTTCTCTGGCCGAAATAATTAGACCCGTATTTTTATGATTGGCCATTAGGGTTACCCACGCCGTGTTAGGGAGATCCGAAAAATGACAATTTTCGTCGATTTTAGCAAAAACCACTTTTTTCAAAAGATCATACCTCCGCGCCATTCATCCGATTTTAGCTTTCTTAGGCGCAAAAAAAGGTGATTAGTTTGACTATTTGTGAAAAATAGTAAGAAGTTCCAAAAATTAAGCTTAACATTTGAAAAGGTCGTATGAAAACTTTAAATGCTGTTTTGAAGGTCTCGGGACCGAAGAGCCTATGTCTGAAAATATTTTTATCAGATTCCTTAGAAAGTTTTGCATGACATATTAAAAAATTGTAAAGTTATATTTTTAATACTATGAGATACGATTTATTGAAAATAAAAACTGAGTTTTTCGACGCGCCATGCGCAAAAATGGGAATATGACGAAAACGGGAAATAATCTACTTTTTTCACTAAAACTGCGATAACTTGAAAATTTCAGAGATGACCTAAAGACGTTATGGTACCAAAAGTTGCGTCTTTTAATTACGAAAATTTTGGTACACTTTCTGGTAGAGGTGGGCAAAAAAGAGCGAGCCGCTCAAAGAGCCGGTTCACTAAAAAGAGCGAAAGATCCGTGGCTCACAAAAAAAGAACCGCGGTTCTTTTTTAAACTTCCATCTTTTGAAAAATCCGGCTCGAAATGGCATGATTTTTTTCAAATTGCATAATTTGTAAAATATTACCAAAAATTTACTGAATAATTTAGAGATTTTGGAAAAAAATCCTTTTAGCAATTACAGACTTTATTGATTAAATCAGAATGTAGAAAAGAGTTCGCAGAATGTTTTTTTTTCAAATAAAATATCAGCATTAGTTCAATTCTTGCAGAAATAAACGCACTTTTAAAATTAAAAGCATTTTTTCCAACATCCTAGATTTAAGTTTGGATGTCATTCAATTACTTGAATGTATAGGTTCGAGTAGAAATCTTGACCTAGAGAACTCCAAGACCTATGGTTTTAAAGGGCATCTTCTCGTTGTCAGTTTTAATTTTTTTTATCAATTTATTTTTTAAAGTCCAATGTGAAATAACTTATAAAAACATACGATTTTAGAAAAACCTTTTCATCAAAATTTTGAAAAAGAGCGAAAGAGCCGTTCAAAAGAGCGGCTCATTTAATGAACGAATGAAAATGAGCGGCTCCTAAAAAAGAGCGGTTTTGCCCACCTCTATTACACGTGTACCTTTACGTGTATTCCTAGCCTTTCTTCCCATTCCGCCAGGAAATTTGTGATGAACAATTTAGAAAACATATCGCCACACGTCACCGTCCCATCCTCCCTCATTCTCTAAATCGACACGTCCCGAAACCCCACCTTTTAAGCAGCAGCCAGGGCGAAGGTATTTAAAAATTAAACCAAACTGATGAAACTGACGTCTGGCCCTGTGATGGTGGCATGAAAAATGACGACGTGTCGAGCAGATGAAGCGGAAATTTCATGCTGTTAAGCGTATCCCTTTCGGTTGCTGCGGGGGGGAAAACATCCTTTTAAGGACACACACAACACAAAATACAAAATGAATGAATAACGCAAGAAACAGAAACTCATCATCATCGTCATCTGCCCGGGGAATCCTGTTAGCTGGCTGCGGCAGAGTCCTGTACACACAAGTCCCACCAAATCTTCCCAGTAACGTCCCTGGACGATAAAACCATCCTTCAGGAATCCTTTCTTTTCAGCTCTTTTTTTGTGCTGTGGTGTGGGGGAGTCTGTGGAAACGGCTGTAAGATTAAAATTCATGATTTCATATACATTCAACAACACCGGCAACGACACGTTTCCCTCTTCAAGGGGGTGTGAGAAAAGGATTCCTGGAAACAGTATCACATGTTTACGGGCGCCTGAATGGGAGGAACCGTAAAAGTTTTTCATATTTCATTCTGGCCGTACAAAATCGAATAAATGATGTGAAAGAGTTGAATTTATGTTCAGCGTGGAAAATGCCGTTTGCCGTCAGATGTAAGAAATTCAAGTTTCAAGTCTATTTCAAGCTTTCAAAAAATGCAGCCTAAACTTTGGCACAATGTTCCGGTACGAAAGAAGGAAATTCATGTTTCCGAACAGATTTCCCTGCGGGAGATGTTAAGGTGTGCAACCAGGCCAGCAGGCCACATGATTAATTGACACAGAATGAGAATATCATTTTTGGAGCCTAAGGTTAAGAGCGGGTCGCACGGTATGCGAAAGAGCGGGGTTCTATTCCCCGGCGCGCCAGATGTGCGGTAGCTTTTTCCTCGCACTGTTAATTTCTGTACTCATTCGGCTTGAAGAATTAGCATGATAAATTAATTTTTGGAGCGTTGGCAACTGATGAACGCTTGGAAGCAGCTTCGTTATTCTTTGAAATTTGCACTCAAGGAGAAGGGGGAAAATTGTTTTGACAGCTGCTTGGCTTTTGACACGTTAAAGGTGATGCGGTTTTGAAGCGTAGTGTGCGAAGAATCTTTTCAGAAATTAGCGGAATTTGTACTATTCGTCTTGGTACGGTATATTTCACCAAATTAGCGAATAGTTATTCATGAGAGCAACTCATCCGGAAGGATTCTCGAGGGGTTTTCAAGCATCAACCAACTCGGCATTCAAATTAGAAAGTTTCAACTAGGCTTTGTTCTACTCTCTTTGTTTCCTGGGGCAAATACCCATCTAGATCGAAACTTTGCTCTCTAACTAGTTACTCTGGCTGTGTGTTAAAGTGTGTGTGTGTGTTCTCATTTGTGCCGCACATTAATTATGGAATTAACCAACGTAACGATTAGATTTGCTGCTTCCCGCCCGAAAACTCTCGACGTCTCTCGCAACCATTAATTAGAATTTCCTGCATAGTTAATTATCAGCTAGTGCGGGTCTCGTCGTGGAGTCAGCTGGGCGTGAACCGGGTTGCGGCCTCTTTGAGCCAGCAAGGGCTCTAGTAGATACCGTCGACACTGAACTCATTAGGTTATGTTGTATGGTCAAAACGTAAATTTACATGAAGCTTTGTACTTTTTGACTGCAAACTGCAGAACCTTTCATTAGAAAGGTAGTTCATCCCAGCAAAGGGAGAACCGAAACTTTGCACAAAATAAATAAATAATTCAAAAACCAAGAAAAACCAACACTCACTACCAACCCGTTCCAAATTATACCTTGTGTGTTCACAGACTGCAGATTATCGGATCTGTCCCACAACTCCTTCTGGATCAGAGCTCAAAAGGATGCAACATTGTTGCATCTCGGGATGTTTGCAAGCACCAGACAAGGAGAATTCATTAGGTGCATTTACATTCTGGACTGCACAGTCGTGGGCCGATCTTGTTCACACAGACACAAAGTACGGAATCAGACTCCCCGGTGCATCTGCTTCAATGCAGGATTCTGACGAAAATGCAACATCTGAGGGGGTTTTGGTTCTGCAAAAAAGGTTGTGTTCCTTGCTTCTGGGGTGGGGTTTAAATATGGGATTTGAAGGGATTTTGTGAATGGATGTGTAGATTTGGGAAATTGAAAAAGAGTTTACATTGTATTTTGTTTGGTTACCGGAGGGCATTTGCATTGAAGAATAAATTGTATTTCAGGCAAGATTGTTAGGATGCATTCTGTAGCGATGTAGCGATGTTACACGATAAGCTTATTTTTGAAAAAACTAACTTAATCCACCTATGTGGTTAATGCCTTCCTCACTTTTTACCAGCTATGGGTAATATGAGTAGTTTGGACACATATTTCAGCTATATTTTTAGGTTCAGAAAAATAAGTACACAGATATAACTTAAGTGGTCATAACTCGAGACAGGGTTGCCAGATCTTCAATGTTGTGAGCTCGTTGGAAAGTTCTCTCAATAACCTTATCAACGATGGGTCGGATGATGGATCCGGACATCGTTTGCATACATTTAATTGAGATCCGGCTTCATAAAAGTACATAAATATCACTTAAGTGGTCATAACTCGAGACAGGGTTGCCAGATCTTCAATGTTGTGGACTCGTTGGAAAGATCTCTCGATTACCTAACCAACGATGGGTCGGATGATGGATCTGGACATCGTTTGCATACATTTAATTGAGATCCGGCTTCAAAAAAGTACATAAATATCACTTAAGTGGTCATAACTCGAGACAGGGTTGCCAGATCTTCAATGTTGTGAACTCGTTGGAAAATTCTCTCAATAACCTAACCAACGAGGGGTCGGATGATGGATCCGGACATCGTTTTCATACATTTAATTGAGATCCGTCTTCAAAAAAGTACATAAATATCACTTAAGTGGTCATAACTCGAGACAGGGTTGCCAAATCTTCAATGTTTTGGACTCGTTGGAAAGGTCTCTCAATTATCTAACCAACGATGGGTCGGATGATGGATCCGGACATCGTTTACATACATTTAATTGAGATCCGGCTTCAAAAAAGTACATAAATATCACTTAAGTGGTCATAACTCGAGACAGGGTTGCCAGATCTTCAATGTTGTGAGCTCGTTTGAAAGGTCTCTCGATTATCTAACCAACGATGGGTCGGATGATGGATCCGGACACCGTTTGCATACATTTAATTGAGATCCGGCTTCAAAAAAGTACATAAATATCACTTAAGTGGTCATAACTCGAGACAGGGTTGCCAGATCTTCAATGTTGTGAGCTCGTTTGAAAGGTCTCTCGATTACCTAACCAACGTCGGGCTGGATGATGGATCCGGACACCGTTTGCATACATTTAATTGAGATCCGGCTTCAAAAAAGTACATTAGTATCACTTATGTGGTCATAACTCGAGACAGGGTTGCCAGATCTTCAATGTTGTGAGCTCGTTGGAAAGGTCTCTCGATTACCTAACTAACTATGTGTCGGGTCATGGATCCGGACATCGTTTACATGCATATAAATGAGATCCGGATATATGTGAAAACACATTTTTATACATAACTTTTGAACTAGTTATCGAAACTTCAAACAATTCAATAGCGATGTATGGGACCCTATACCAAGTCGATTGCAACTGGTTTGGTCAAAATCGGTTCAGCCAGTACTGAGAAAACTCAGTGAGAATTTTGGTCACATACATACATACACACACACATACACACACACATACACACACACATACACACACACACAGACATTTGTTCAGTTTTCGATTCTGAGTCGATATGTAGTCGATATTTCATAAAAAGTTCATTTTTAGAGCCGGATTATAGCCTTACCTCAGTGAGGAAGGCAAAAAGGAATAGTTTATCATCTTTATTTCGCATCTCTACACAAAAATTGAACTAATTTTTTGCAGCGATATCTTTCAAAATCTATTTTCTGAAAATATCCGGAGTTTGATATCGTAATGCTAATCACTTACCATATTCAAAACATTTAGTTGTAAGCAACTCCACCAGAATGCCTGTCACACTGAAAACCCATCCCAGACCAAGCATGATCCACAATGAATAAAGATCGTCAAAACCGATTGGAAACTCGTTGGGCGTTAGTAGCAACCTGAACCGTTCATCCTCAACTTCAAACAAATCGTAAATTTTTCGCCAAATTCCAGACTCAAACACAGCTCTCAGATGTTTCTCAAAAATCTTTTTCAACGGATGATTCCTCGCAAATCCGTAGTGGTTAGGAAATGGTCTCAAACGTTCTTTAAGGGTGAAAATCTGCTTCTTTTTCGACACAGAATTGATATTAGATGCGCTGCGCTCAAAAAAATGTGCAGTTTTGCAATAGTGAACTGTTGCATATCGAGTCAAGAATAGACTTTTGTTCCGATCAACGTGAAAAATAGCTACGTTACCAAATCTGCTAAGTTCTTTTTCCTCAACCAGCCTTGCAGCGAATATTTCTCCCCGATCAATTAATTCTTCCATCGTTTTTGGATCTGGGATGTACTTCATGTCAGTAAGAAACTGGATGGCTTTGGCCAAGTATCCTTCCATAAGAAAGAATTCAAGCAGTATGAAAGCAAACAGTATCAATTTGAGTTCAACTCTTCGCAGCAATAATCGAGCGGTGATGAACACGGCAAACAGCGCCCAAAGCTCAATCCTGAATGGTTTGGTCAACTGTAGAAACACCAACCGATCATAACGTTTTGGAACCACCACACAGATTTCGTCCCATTCTGGCAGATAAACCTGATCCAAAATTGTACGCTCCGCTTCGTGTGATCTTCTCAAGCTCATATCGAAAAAATCTTTTCCTTTTGGGTCATATTGTGCTGCCAGCCAAATACTATACTCCATTTTCCTTTCGTCGTACTCAACAGTAGCGTTTTGATGGTTTATGATGACCTCAACCAACTGTTTATCGAGACCAACTAACTTGTCATTCAAATAGTAAAAGTATGGAATCAGCATCTTAATGTGGACGCGATATCTGTAGCCATTTGGAGTAACGCTTTCAATGTTATCAAATAAATTTATGTTGTTGAAAATCGTGACGGTGATACCATCTCGTTGAAAAAGAATAAATGTTGATTTAAATACACCAAACTTTTCAAACATGGCTGCCGTACTGTTAATAACATTCTGATAGGAGCCACATTTTTCAACAAACAGCACAAATAAACCATCCTGGTTGAAGCATGGAATTTCATCGACCTAATGAAACGAAAAGAAAATCAATATTTATAAAATTTCAAATTTCTACTAACCTTAGTCGTACGAAGAGGCAGTTGAATAAAAAACGCTGAACATTTAACGTCTAAATCATATGACACCGAGCTTAAGATCAAAATAGCAGATTCAAATCCAAAAACATATTTGTTTAAAATGTCAGAGTCGACACCGAAGAAAAGTACATTATGATGATTTATTTCATTAAGTTCACCTTTTAAGCTTTCATTGCTGTAACAAACTGCCAAATATGATGCAAAACTAAATGAAAGAAAAATGACCAACTTCATTGCTTGATTTTAAGATACTGACAATTTTCTTTTAAGGTAAAAACAAAAATCATCAGTTAATTTGTTACTTGATCGAGTCTAATATAATTGGGAAGCACTTTGCTAATTGATGTTTACTAAGTATTGCAAAGACAAATTATCCTTAATGCTTGGGTGCATTATAAAGCTTTTATTTTTCCATTTCTCAATTCAAAAAAAAAAATCAAATTATTCGCTCTACAGCATTGCCTTGGCGTTCTCGATTGCGAGATTCCTACTTGAAACTAGGTGTCCCAAGGCTTGATCGTTGAGACAATTGCAAACCTCTTTTTTACACCTAAGCTTCCATCCACCCCGGGATTCGAACTGACGAACTTTGGATTGTGAGTCCAACTGCCTGCCAGCGACTCCACCGAGACAGGACCCAGGGAGACGACTCCTACACCTGGACTGTGCTAACGATCTAACCTCTTGGTTAGACCGGGGCCAACATTTACTTCCCCGTCCGACGGAAGGCGTGATCAGGCATATCTCGTCTCGAAAAATGCCACCGGGACCATCTGGCATCCACGCTTACCCATACACCATGGTCCCGGCTCAATTCAATAGCTTTATTTTTTGAACTGATTTTTTTCTGGAATTTAAGATAACTTTGTTGTTGACACCAATAATTAAATTTAAAATTACCTTGCACTAGTTCAAACAATTATGTAACATAATAAATAGTTTTTTTTTGATTGAAATAACACACTAAAAACATTTCAATCTTCTAGAAAATCTAAAGTAGGTTGATATAGCTGCTTCTAGGATGGTTGCTAGCTTGATTATATTTAATTGTTTTGATGGTCTGATTTCGTAGATTTTTTAACATTTTAAAATCAATTAATGCTTAGGAAAATACTTTGCTTCGTTATGGCACTTATGTCACATAGTCAAATCAAAGAATACTATTGATTTTGCATGTCAGGAGTTTTTTTTTTTAAAAGGTCCAAAAAATCAAATTTCCAGTTTTTGCTTGTTGGGTGTTTTTGAAACCGCCTTGGGTTAGGGTTATTAAAAATCACCTAAAAAGCAAAAACTGAAAATTTGGTTTATTGGACCTTTTTTAAAAAATACTTCTGATGTCAATTGTTGTTGAAAAACAATGCAAAAGGTTTGGTAGTAGCTGAAACAGTGATTTGAGTGACAAAATTGAGTTTTCGTAGGTAATTTTGAAAATTCGACATTTTTATTTTACTAAAATGACTGCATATTAGGGTGACAATTTGAAAATCGACATCAAGGATTCCCTCTGATTCGATTCCTTAGGAAAAACTAAGTAAATGTGCCAATTTTGAGCCAAATCGGGGTCGCTTTTTATTGTTGAAGTTTATATGGGTAAAATCGCAAAAATATATGGGAAAATACATCGCTACAGAATTTTGGCTGCAAATGATGAAGGTCTCGCCCAAAATTGTTCGAGCATGAGATTCTTGTAGAAAATTAAATTTCCTACAACTTTGTAGCAAAGTGCAAAACGATCCGAGTTGATCCTGATTTTTGGTATTATTTTTGTAAAAAGTATTTTCTTATTTACTTTCCATATTCCCCTTATATACTTTCAAGTATATAAGCCGATTTCTTTTCATCGCATTGCTAATATCTCATCAGAATCAACTCGGATCATTTTGCACCCTTCGAAAAAGTTGTAGGAAATTAAATTTCCTACAAGAATCTCACACTCGGACAATTTTGGGCGAGACCTGCAACATCTGCAGCCAAAATTCTGAAGCGATGTATTTTTCCATATATTTTTGCGATTTTTCTCACATAAACTTCAACGATAAAAAGCGACGCTGAACCTTAAAAGATTTGGCTCAAAATTGACACAGTTACTTAGTTTTTCCTAAGGAATTGAATCAGAGGGTACCCTTGATGTAAATTTTTAAATTGTCACCCTAATATGCAGTCATTGCAAAACTGTTGCATTGTTTTGCAAAAAAAAATGACATACAAAATCAATAGTTTTCCTTGATTTGACTATGTGACGTAAGCGCCATTACGAAGAAAAGTATTTTCCTAAGCATTAATTGATTTAAAATTTTTAAAATTTCTGCGAAATCAGATTATCAAATCAATTAAACACAATCAGGCTAGAAATCATTCTAGAAGCAGCTATATTTACTTACTTTATATTTTCTAGAAGATTGAAATGTTCTTAGCGTGTTATTTCAAATGGAAAACTATTTATTATGTCGGTTTCTAAATCTTATTTCATTGATGCTTATGTAACGTAAATGTTTTAACTTGTTCAGGGTAAATTTAAATTTGATTATTGGTGTCAACAACAAAGTTGTTTTAAATTTCAGAAAAAAATTCACGACGGAATTGCAAAAACTAATTAGGGACCGTCCATAAACCACGTGGACACTTTGGGGGGAGGGGAGGGGGGTAAGCCGATTGTCCACGCTCCATACCAAAAAGATTTTTTTGTATGGACAATTGTCCACGAAGGGGGGGGGGGGGGGGTCGGAGATTTCCAAAAAAGTGTCTTCGTGGTTTATGGATGTTCCCTTATTCAAATTGCGAAATTGTTCAGAAAGAAATTGTGTACAAGGTGATGGTATTGGCTTTGCAGGCATTTTTTTAGTTGGTTGTTAGAGAAATAAAAAAAAATGTAGGGGAAAGTGGGGCAAGTGTAACAAGCTAGGGATGTGCTCGCTATAAAAATTTGAAAAAATTGTCGGATTTTATTATAATCATCTTATTCTAGGTCTTGACTAAGACTTTGTTAGAACGAGTTTTTAAAAAATCCTGTTTTTAAATGAAACAAAAATGATTTTAAAATTTTTGATTTTCCGTACGTTCTACTCAACTAAAGGGGCAAGACGATCAACCCGTTGGGGCAAGAGGAACAATGCATGAAAAAAACATGTTAATTTGCTAACAATTGAACTGTTATCACTTAGATACATAAGATTAGAATATATTTGTAAGGTTTCTTCCATTTTTAAGATTAAATAATAATATTTTACTAAAAATTTTATTATTTTTACGAAAAAAAAATATTACTTAGATTATAAATAGTAAATTTTCGTAATACAGTGGACTCTCTGGCTGTCGATCTTCTCGATATCAATATTGCTCCAGCTGTCAATAAATTTTTCAGTCCCTTCAAATAGATTGCTTTGATTTTACATTCTATAATTTGATAACCCCCGCTCTCGACGGTCCCTTCAATATCGACAACGAGAGAGTCCACTGTATCACTATATTTTGTCTGGACAATTTTTTTAACAATTGTTTATCAGTTTTTAAGTACTTTCATGTATTTATTTCCCAATAAAATATGTTGTTGCAGCAATTCGTATTTTTTTGCATACTAGAAATCCATATGGTACACTTGCCCCACCTGAACAAGATTTTTTATAAGCTCTTAGGCCGATGCAAATATTTAAAAAAGTTTTTGTCCCTCGGCCCTGGCCGAGGTCAAAGGGGGGGGGGGGGGGCAAAAATATAAAAAAATATAAAAATTTAAATAACAAGCCATAGTCTTCACATTTAAATGAAAAAAGTGTTTTAAAAGGCATTTTACACTAGTTCAGTTGTTTTGCAATCATTAGTTTTCAAAAAATCTAAGATCTGACAAAAACAAAAATTGTATCGAAAAAAAAAGATTTTGCATCGAAAATTTTCAAAAAATCAAACATGCTAAAAATGATTTTAAACGCAGAAGAATGTATTTTAATTTGATTTCAGCTGGTTGCACTTTAATTTTCATTGAAATTTTGAAGTTTATTGTAAAAATTTTTTTTTTGCCCCCTGATTTTTCGGGCCAATTTTGAAGGGGGGGGGGGGGGTGACAAAAACTTTTAAAAATATTTGTACCAGCCTTAACAAAAATAACCAAACGTTAAATCATACTTTGTAAAACGTGCATGTCATTGGTAGGGACACTCCTGGTCTAGGAAAAATAGCATTTTGGTAAAATGAGCCTTAAAACGAACCCTAAGCCTTATTTTGTATTTTCCAAGTGTTATAAGAAAACAAAGGTTTTGAAAAAAAACTTCATTAAATCTTATGCCCCGAGGCGTTTACGTCGTTTCGGTGGTTATGTGGTAGTAGAATCAGCTAATTGCATTGCTAGCAACAATTCCTTATACTGGAAATAATTAAAATTGTAAAAATTACGGCCGTAAGAGCGATTGTTCCTCTTGCCCCATATGGTCGTCTTCCCGGGCAGACGGTAATAACAAAATTCATGCTATTTCAATAACAAATACTGTTAAAATAACAAAAAGTGTTATGGAATTTTATTGCATAATCCATTTTTGCATATGTGTTGAATAACAGTTAATGTTATCATAACAAAATTTGTTATTGGTCTGATATTGGTTGAAAGCCAAAACAACTTGGGAATAACATTTTTCGTTATGGAAGAATAACTCCCGTTGTTATTCGGATGATCGGATTAGTTGTTAAAATAACAAAAAATAATAACAAAGATTTGTTCGAAGAATAACTAAAAATGTTATAAGTCTGTTATTACAATAACATTCCAATAACAAAAAAAAATCATAACGTCGAATAACGAATCTTGTTATAAATAACATAATATGTTATTGGCCTAGTATGTTCAAATATCAAAAAATGTTATTCCCAAGTTGTTTCCGTCTGCTCGGGTTGCCCCACCTTCCCCTAATGAAAAAAATATTTTTCCACTACATTATGTTGTCAATGAAAAATGATGACTATATGGAACAATATGAAAAAAGAATATTATTGATGGGTCCCCTAACTATGATTAAAATTGAATTACAGGCAATTTGGCAAAAAAATGCCAAACTTTGAAGGCCTGTACCGAGCTCCAAAAATATTTTATTACTGGTCAAAACCTATTCAAAATTCAAATGTAAACTTGAAAAAAATAACGCTCAATTTCTAAAATGTTATCCATGTAGTTTCATCCCACCATACATACCATACATTGTCACTGTCTATTGGTCATAAACAGCAGGATCTAAATTTTTATCACTGTCGACAAATGTTCAATTTCGCCTGCCTTAATGACACCATCAAATCCACTCAAAAGCCAGCAGAAGGCAGCAGGCAACCAGGGAGGCAAGTTTCATCGCATTAACGGCTTAATGTATGCAGAGTGAAATAAAAATTACAAACAATCAGTTTCATCCAGGCCTCGCCCCCTCCACCTTCTCATCCCGCTCCTTAATACGCACACTCATTGAGTTGTGTTCGTACATGTGTTTTAATATAATCAGCGTTGTAGAACCAGCAGCATAAAAATCGTCCCCCCTTCCAACTCGCAGCATAATACAACCCCCGCCTCCCTCTCTTGTTTTGCCAGTTATCGACCTATCACATACACACGTGTTGTTCTGATGGCTCTCTCTCTCTCTTCAGAATAATATGATGATGGCTGGGTGGTGTAACAAAACAGTGTAGAAGCGGTGACTATGACACAAAAAATAGCAGCAGCAGCATGATTTTTTATGCTTTTATGCTGAGCCAGGAGGCCAGGAAAACAAAGAACCGACCCGAAATCGGGCCCCACCACCACTGGCAGTCAGTAACGCTCGAATTAAGTGCTGAATAATTGTTGTTTGCAGCAGCAGGTCCAAATCTGCGAAGGTGGATCGCGTTTTAATGAGGGTCGAAACGCCAATCGAACCAACATGCGGGATACCTTCGCTTTTTATTTTTTGTTTGTTTGAAGGGAAATGCGTGCTTTGTTTCGAGCATAATGGCTGGGCATGAAATGTAATGGGACCTTCAATGGGATCGAACTGAATGGGCTGATAGCAGTAGTGATTAATGTGTGGTGGCTGGTTTTTCGAATTGCAATTTATGATGTTTTTTAATTCTGGTGAATAATTATTTACAGTTAACAAAATGGATTATAATTTCTATAGAAGACTGGTAAGACATTTAACGAAAAGAAATAAAAAATATGTGAAAATCATCTCAACCCAACACTCCAGTATTGTTTCAATATTGCAGCTTGATACAAAATATATTCAAGCTGGAAAAAATGTCGATTAAAAGCGAAGAGTTTTCTTTGACCTGTGTATAGATTATTGTGTTTCAAAATTGGTTGAAACTGAATTGTTTTATTTGAAAAATAAAAAAAAACATAAACCAGATATTACTATCTTTTTCACAAAAGGTAGAATTCCCAAAAACCGTTTATTTAGCTTTACAGGGAACTTTAGTGCCTTAGTAAGTTTGTAAACATTTTTTTAACAAAATACTATTTAAAAATTGCTTATTTAAAAAAAAAATTAATCAAATTTTGTACTGAAAAATACTTCATTAATTTGTTTGGAATTTCTTTACCAAGCCTAACAATTAAAATGGTCTGAAACCACAAATTTGTGCTTATTGAGAATTTCCGGTCATATATTGAAATTTTGACAATATTTTATTCGAGTGATAGAAAAATTTCCAAAGCCTTCCTTTTTCAACTTTGATAATCAGACCAAAAGTTGCTGTCGTAATTTAAAAATGAAAGCTAATAGAAAATCACACAAAAAAAAATGCAATGTCCGAAAATAATATTTTAGGAATTATATCAGCACACAAAGTTTTTGGAGTGCTTTTTCAAAAACGTAGATCAGGTGACCAAAATCATTTTTTTATGTGTAAGAGCAATTATAGTAATGTAAGCAACAGGCCGATTTTTTTTTTTGATTTTTTGATTTGGCACTAAATTTGTGGGGGCCTTCCCTTTGACCAAAGATTTTGTTTCATTGGTTTACTCATACAAGTCTCTATACAATGTTGGAAGCTGTTCAGACAAAAAATGGTACGTAAATAATCAAAAATCCGTAACTTTTGAAGGAAATTTCAGATTGATTTGGTGTCTTCGGCAAAGTTGTAGGTATGATGAGGACTAATCAGAAAAAAAGGTACAGGGAAAAATTGCCTGTTTTAAAATCTACTTTTATTCAGAAAATGCCATGATCGATATTTGTTTATTTTATAATATGTTTTGAGTGACAAATACCGCAATTTTTGAGCCAAAGAGATGTCTGGAAATGTCTGGAAAACATTTTGCTGCCAAGTATTGATTTTTGAAAAAAAAAACTTTTTTGTTAGAAAATAAATAAATTTTAGTCAACAATTTTTCGTGATATTTTCAGAAACAATAGAGCAATTCTCTGAGTTTTCGGTCATTCGATTTTTTTTGTATTTTTTAATCCGGCTGAAACTTTTTTGGTGCCTTCGGTATGCCCAAAGAAGCCATTTTGCATCATTAGTTTGTCCATATAATTTTCCATACAAATTTGGCAGCTGTTCATACAAAAATGATATGTGAAAATTCAAAAATCTGTATCTTTTGAAGGAATTTTTTGATCGAGTTGGTGTCTTCGGCAAAGTTGTAGGTATGTATATGGACTACACTGAAAAAAAATGCTACAGGGTAAAAAAAATTTTGGTGATTTTTTATTTAACTTTTTGTCACTAAAACTTGATTTGCAAAAAAACACTATTTTAATTTTTATTTATTTTTTGATTTGTTTTAGAGAATATAAAATGCCAACTTTTCAGAAATTTCCAGGTTGTGCAAAAAATCATTGACCGAGTTATGAATTTTTTAATCAATACTGATTTTTTCAAAAAATCGAAATTTTGGTCGTAAAAATTTTTCAACTTCATTTTTCGATGTAAAATCAAATTTGCAATCAAAAAGTACTTTAGTGAAATTTTGATAAAGTGCACCGTTTTCAAGTTATAGCCATATTTAAGTGACTTTTTTGAAAATAGTCGCAGTTTTTCATTTTTTTAAATTAGTGCACATGTTTGCCCAGTTTTGAAAAAAATATTTTTGAAAAGCTGTGAAAATTCTCTATATTTTGCTTTTTCGGACTTTGTTGATACGACCTTTAGTTGCTGAGATATTGCAATGCAAAGGTTTACAAACAGGAAAATTGATGTTTTCTAAGTCTCACCCAAACAACCCACCATTTTCTATCGTCAATATCTCAGCAACTAATGGTTCGATTTTCAATGTTAAAATATGAAGCATTTGTGAAATTTTCCGATCTTTTCGAAAAAAATAGAGATGAATTTCCAAATCAAGACTCAAAAAATAAAAAAAAATTAAAAATAGTGTTTTTTTTGTAAATCAAGTTTTAGTGATAAAAAGTTAAATAAAAAAGCACCAATTTTTTATACCGTGTATTATTTTGTTTCCAGTGTAGTCCGTATCCATACCTACAACTTTGCCGAAGACACCAAATCGATCAAAAAATTCCTTCAAAAGATACAGATTTTTGAATTTTCATACATCATTTTTGTATGGACAGCTGCCAAATTTGTATGGAAAATTATATGGACAAACTAATGATACAAAATGGCTTCTTTGGGCATACCGAAGGCACCAAAAAAGTTTCAGTCGGATTAAAAAATACAAAAAAAATCGAATGACCAAAATCCTAGAGAACTGCTCTATTTTAGAAATAATATCAGCACACAAAGTTTTTGAAGTGCTTTTTCAAAACCGTCGATCAGGTGACTAAAATCTTTTTTTTTTTTGCGTAAGAGCAATTATACCCTAGTAACATTTTTAAACTTACAGGTTTTATCATGGTTCTAAAAACCTTCATACGGCCAAAAAAGGCTTTTATGGCCTACTTAAAACCTAAAATGTTACTAGGGTAGTTATGTAAGAAATCGGCCAATTTGTTTTTTTTTTGTATTTTTATATTTAGCTCTAACTTTGTGGGGGCCTTCCCTGTGACAAAAATTCTGTGTCATTGGTTTACTCATACAAATCTCTATTCAATGTTGGAAGCTGTTCAGACAAATAAATGGTACGTAAATAATCAAAAATCCGTAACTTTTGATGGAATTTTCACATCGATTTGGTGTCTTCGGCAAAGTTGTAGGTATGATGAGGACTAATCAGAAAAAAGGTACAGGGAAAAATTGCCTGTGTGGAAAACATTTTGCTGCCAAGTATTGATTTAAAAAAAACTTTTTGCAATAAAAAAAGTTATTGTCAGCAATTTTTTGTGATCTTTTCAAAAACAATGTTTTGAATATTGTATTAAGGCTTATAGTTCCAAATTGCGTTATAGTGACTGATTGGCTCTTTTATAATATTAGTCTTGATTTCAAAAATTTCAAATTAGTTTTTTCGAAAAGATTAAAAAATATTTGTGAAATTTCATTTTTCAACTTCGAATTTTTATTATTAGTTCCTGAGATATTAGCATTAGAAATGTGGGAATGTTTAGGTAAGATTTAATTTTTTTCATGATTCCATTTCATTTATTCGCTGTGTTTCAGCAACCAGATAATAATTAGTGTCTTTCAGGCATTTTTTGTTGGAAATTTTCTGAACTCTAAACACATTTTTTTTCAGGATTGGAAAATCAAGGACACTATTTTAAATCGAAGAACTGGAATTTTTCATTTAAAATTATTTGGCTATACCTTGAAAATGTTGTTCTTTATAAAAAAAAAAAAATATGTGGAGTGTTTATCGATTGCAAATTCAATTTTCCATTAAAAACTAAATTAATTTTTTTTGCTCAAATATATTTATATCTTTCCAAAAACCACAATTGATAAAAAATAAGGCTGTTGCAAATATTTTTTGAAGTCGCCCCCACCCCCTAATTATTAGATAGGGGGGGGGGGGGGGGGAATCAAAAAACTTCAGAATTTCAATGAAAATGGAAGTCTGATCAACTGAAAATAATCAATTTTTTTTATATATATTGATAACCAGATTTAGCATGTTTCGACTGGTTTAAAAATATGAAATATGAAATTCCGATGTTCCGATTTTTTTCGGAAAATAAAATTTTTCGTCAGTGCTTAGAAATTTTGGAAACAAATGATTCCAAAACAATTGAACAACTGTATGATGCATTTTAAAACATTTTTTTTTCATTCAAATGTTGATCTCATGACTCGTGATATGAATTTTTCAATTTTTTTTTGCTTTTCAAATAAGGCCATTGCAAATATTTTTCAAAGTTTAGATCACCTCCCTCCTACAAAATTGGTCCGGAAAATCAAAGGGTAAATCATTTTTTTTTTTTCAAGAAGCATAAAAAATAATGCTATGAAAATAGAAGTCAAATTAACAGCAAACAACCTTAATTAAATATCTGGATTTTTTTTTCAATTCCAATGTACAGGATCGAATAAACTTTTTTTCCGGTAAAAAAAAATTCGTCGATAGTAACAAATTTTGAAAACTTATGATTGCAAAATAATTGGACAGGTTTTTGATGATGATTTTAAAACACTTTCTTCAATCAAATACTAAAACTGTGGCTTGGATTTTAATTTTTTAAACTTTTTTGCCCTCCTCCCCCCCCCCTCCCTTCGCCTTTGGTCAGAGTCGAAGGACATATACTTCAAAAAATATTAGCAACAGCCTATGACCATGAACCTTTATATTTTATTTTGAAAGTCAAGATACCAATGCGCTTAAGTTTAATATTTCCCTAAAATTATATTCAGAAAATGTTTGGCAGATGTTTTAACTGTAAACTTGCATACGATTTTTCTTTTAAATAAGGTGTACAATTTTTAAACCTCAACTAGTTCCAAGTGATAAAAACTGTAATAAATATTTGCTATGGCCTAACTGAACGTGAACTGTCGCTAGAGCAAGTGGGATAGATTGTTTGTTTACATTCAAGGTTTCGCCCTTTTAGAAAAGTTGCTATGGATTTAAGCCCTGATCACGAAAAATATCACAATTTCCGACAATTTCTTGATCTGATTGCTTGTGTTAGCACAACACCCATGATAATGAAATGAAATGCGCATTATTTTAACTTCAAAAAACATAAACGGCCTGCCTAAAGTGGCCGCTGACGAATAGCAAACCCACCACCGGCCCCAAAGTGAGATCAATCTTTCCCCCGTTTGTTGGCGATGGTGCTAGTTCCAAAGTGCCATATATCACCTCGAATCCAGCTTTTGCTCCAGAATGGCTTTAGGAAAAAAAAAGTGCCCTGCTATGATGCTAATCACATTGGTTTGGAATTTTATGTAAAGTAGCGCGCGAATAGAAAAGAGCTTTTTCATTTCACCAGGCAGCTCCCGGCTTCTAATCAGTGGCGTAAATCAAAAAGTAACACTCTCTCGCCCCCCGCAGCGCGTTCCAGAACATACAACAGAACATTTGTTCTGATTGTTGTCAGCTGACGTAAAAGGGGGTGCAGGACTGGGATTACATGCAGCAGAAAGCAGCAGCACTCCACTCTGGTCGTTTCGGTTGAGCTCGCAAATCAAGCCGCAAATCGTATGTTGGTCGTGAATTACGGTACTGTTATTAGGAGTTAAGTTAGTTTTTTTCATCTAATTTTTCTAGTAACATCTTTTGTGATGAATAAAATAAGCTGTAGAAAGATTGTTCAAACTAACCCCGTATCACAGTAGCAAAGCAATCTACACCAGACCGGGAACAGCAGCCAGCCAGATTTCCAGTCCGGAGAGCACTCCGCACAGTGGATCTTGATTGTTTCGATTGAAAAGCTACCCAACGTTATTGCATCGGAACGCCATCATCAAGGTACGCTACACATATGTAGATGAGAACGAATTTTCATTTGAATAGCCACTGCCCTATAGAGCCAGAAGTCAACCGATAGAACGAACATAAATTAAACTGAATTACTGGGCAGAGTAAAAACATACACACGAGCAGACAGACAGAAGAACCCACAAAGCTAATTACAAGTCCCGAAATGGGCCCACGGTCTGATCCAGTACACAAAGAACCACTAACTAATGGAACGAGCTGGAGAACATACATGATGTAATGGAAAAGCACAAAATGAATTAAACACTTCTTTCCTGTTTACATACCTTGTAAACCATTTTATTTTTAATTTATCTAAGTGATGCTGTCGTAGTACTGTTCAAATTTTGAATAAATAAATATAAATATAAAAAAAATAAGCTGCATACATCCTACAACATCTATTTGCATTGACAACAAAAGATTTCATGGCAAAAAACGGAACAAAAATTCATTTCAGGTGTAATTTGTCGCTCAAAGATCCAAACAACAACAGCAACAGCAGCCAGCAAAAGTAAAACAAATTTTCAATTCACCTGAGGATTAGCCGGGGCTTTGTGTGGAAAATAACGAGACTTTCTTTTCTTCTTCTTTTTCATTCGATGATGTTCTTCTTGCTCGCATGCAAGGATTGATGAATAATGAGCAAACTTAGTGCACGAGAGAGCACGTTCGTTCAGAAGAAAGGTCTTCCCATCACGCGTTGTGTGAACCCTTAATTCGTTTGCTCGGATTTATTTGGTCTCTTTAGAAAGAAATAAAAACGAGCGATGAAATGAAGGCAGCAAAAAGAGAACGTCAATTTATTCGGTTTTTAGGTTGGGTCCTTTTGTGTTGGGTGCTCGTCTCGTGTACGAACGGATCGGTTTTTTGACAATTAGAGCTCTGAGCCCATTGAAAATCACTGAGCTGTGAAAGCAGCGAAGAATGACGAGTGTGAGAGAGAGGGAGTTGAGCAAACTTTAATTTGGACGTTTTCTAGAACTGCCATCCAGCAGGGGCCAGACTGCAAAGTTGAATGGTAATAATTTAAATAAAACCCATTTTAATCATCTTGGGTGGGGGGGAACCTTGAAAGAAATCAAACCTCGTACATTTCCACATGTATTCATCGCCACATAAATTCGTCTCACGTGTGGTGTGCAACCAACGAACCAAAAATGTGCATCAAGTGACTGAAATATTTATAGACTCTCGAGGTTTTCGTTCAGGGAAGTCTTACCACGCCAGAACGGGAGTTTCCCCCGGTCGAGGAGAAGCTGTACCATCCTTCTTCTTACACTTCACATACGAGAATGTGTGTATACATATTTTTGGAAATTTATGAAAGGAAATAATCATAGCAATAAACGAATATGAAACACATGTGCTGCACCAGAAAAAAAGAAGTTGCACCCTCGGTTGGGCTGGCAAACCGGGATTGTGAAAGTCACTTTTAATCAGCTGAGGAATGATTCATTTCGTTTGCCGTGTGGCAGTGACAAGTTTAATTGCCTCCGAGCGTTTAAGGTTTACGAGCTGGGCAGGACGGGGAGGAGCCCAACGGATTTCCTGTCTTGGACGAGACAGTTTGAAAGTGTATTACAGATATTTAATCTAATTTAAGGAAAAAATATCAAGCAAAACCAATGAATTGCTCTAATACAAAGTATGTCATATTTAGCATGTTTGAACTTGCTAAAAATTTTGGGATTTTTACATAAATACAATTTGTTATTGCAACGAATGCAAGTTTATGGGAATAAGATCATTTATGGACACCCCCTGACCATATTTTCGAACGTATTTCTGAGGAGGAGTTGCCCCATGTTGCCTCACCCTATGCACGCTAGTGCTGTAGAGTCAATATGTGCTCGATAGAATGACGTACTGTTATCCTGAAAATTATAATGTGCAACTTTTCACAATTTAATGAATTTCAAAATATTCCACATGAACTATGGACGACCCGTCGATACAAAACTGCCATAAAAACTTGTCGGAAAGTTGCAGTTCTCCACCGGTAGATACGGCACCGTACAATTCCCCTTTTTTGAACCTCAAGTTCCAACCACGTAGCACGAGGTATTTTTAATATAGTAAAGTGTATTAAAACCTTTTTCCAAAAACCAATCTACAACTTGCTAAAATTTCTAAACTCTTATCGACATATTTTAGAAACAGAGAAATTTATATCAATATCAATTAATCTCAACATTTATTTAATAATCACTTCTTGGCAAGGATACTATACTATTTTTTTGACTATACTATTTTTTTGACATAAAACTTTTTTATAAATTGTGACTGTTTGATTTATTTTCCTATGAAAGTTGACAGCACGGAACAAAATATGTATGCAGCGATTGTATGTGCTTGTTTGAATTTTCGAAAATAACTAATATTAAATTCATATGTTGGACCTAGAGTGTCCAATTTCCTCGGGATTTCCCGGAAAAAAATATTTCCCGCTCCCGGGAAATTTGTAAAATTCCCGAGAATTCCCTAAATTCAAGCAAAAGTATACATATTCTAAACCATTTGGAACCAATTTTTTGTTAAATGCTACTAAAAAAATATTATTATTATATTATTGTTTAGTTCATAAATCAGATTATCAGATTTGATATCAACATTAATTTCTGATATTATCAATTTTTTAAACTACTGGAAATAGATCTTGCCTTATGAAAACGATTTACTAAATGTATGTATGCTGGTGAATATTATTTCACGCAACTTATGCTACCATAACGTGTATAGGTCATCGCTAAAATTTTAAAGTATTCGCACTTTTAGTGAAAAAAGTCGTTTTTCCGGTTTTCGTCATTTTTCCATTTTTGCGCGTGGCGCGTCGAAAAATCCAGTTTTTATTTTCAGAAATCGTATCTCAGAGTATCGAAAACATAACTTCACCATTTTTTTTTTAATAAGTTATGTGAAATTTTCCGAGGAATTCGATAAAAATATTTTCAGACATAGGCTCTTTGGTCCCGAGACCTACAAAACAGCATTTTAAGTTTTCATACGACCTTTTCAAATTAAAAGCAAAATTTTTGAAACTTCTTACTATTTTTCCCAAATAGCCAAACTAATCACCTTTCTTTCGCGTCTAGGACAGCTAAATTCGGATGAAATGGCGCGGAGATATGACTTAAAAAAAGTGGTTTTTGCGAAAATCGACGAAAATTTCAATTTTTCGAACCAGCCTAACACGGTGTAGGTCACCCTAATGGCCAAACAAAAAAAAATATGGGTCTAATTATTTCGGCCAAGGATCCCCTTGAAAAAAATTGAGCTCGATCGGAGAACTTTTTTTCGAATCATGCTATTTTCGTTGGGAATTGCTGTATATTAACCCCTTACTGCCAAAGTAAAATTAAGATTTTTTTTTACATTTTTGTTTACCATGATCAAATGAGATGAAAATCGAATTGATTTCGTTAAACATTTCAAAAAGCTTTTGTGCAAGATTACCTAGTATTAACCATATTACAATTTGAAGTAAAAGAATTATGGAGCACTGGTGCAACAATGGGTGTTAGAAGATTAAATGTTGAACAATGGAAGACTGATTGTGGACTGTGTTAATTTATCAAAAAATTTAAATCATGTTTCTGTGGCATGAAAAAACATTCAAACGAAGTCAATTAAAAACCTGAAAAAACAAGTGGTAGCCAAAAAAATCATTGAAAAACTACGTTTGGTTTGAGAGCCACTCAAAAAAATGAAAAAATATATATGAAAGGTAATACTAAAAAGTTTTACCATTTTGTTTAAGAGCTGAAACCAGTATGACTTATTATATTTTTATAAAAAAATACATAGTTTCTGCCTGTTTTTTTTTTTCATTTCAAATTTATGTGTCAAACCATACTCACACAAAATGGTCCCAGAAACAAGTTTAAAAGAAATTTTATAATTGTGGAGAATGGATTCGTTTTACTCACTGTTTAAACACTTTTGTAAAAAATACTTCCCACCGAAAAATACCTGAGATATTTTTTGATTTGAAATCAAAAGTCAGGCTGTTAATTGATCTTACACTTATTTTAAACATTAAAGTCGCTGTCCTATACAATTTTGATGTATAATAGTACCGCATTTTCCAACAGGTAAGGTTTTTCTTTAAAACATGTTCTGGATTAGGTCAAAGTCCATGCACTGTTTTGGAAAAAAAAAGTTTTATCAATAGTGTTTAGAAAAACAATTACGTTAAAAATTCTTAGTTAAAATTCCGGGGTGACTTTGATAGTCATAGTTTTTCTTGTTTAAATCATATTTAAGATGTTCATGTTTGTACTTTAAATGTACCATCACTAAAGTAGCTAATATTTTTTTAAAGAAAAAATCAATGTTTATATTTGGTTAACTATGTTAATAAGCTTTCATATAAAATACATATAAATTTTATTTTAAACTGATAAAAAGTCGGAATTTTGCCTGAAATTTATTTTGTTTATAAAATTATCGATTTATATTGCATTTTATACTAAATTCGAAGCACGAATCACAAGTTTTAATATTTTATATGAAATGTGTTCAACTGAAATTGCCTATAAATTTGGAGATTTGTTTTTAATTGTGTTCCAAAAACACATAATATTTATTACTTACAATTTTATTTGACCTTCTCCTAGTGGAAAATTGTCCAAAGAATCCGAAAATGCATTCCGTTTTCCGATTCAAAGTTCATGTTCATTGAGAAAATATTTACACTTTGAGAAGTTTAAAATAATGATTTTCATCAACATTTTCTTAACTATAGTTTAATAACTTTTTTTAACACTTCAAAATTTTATGAGAAGTCCCTCTTGAGATACTTTGAACACTTCTCTACCACGATCAGTGTGATTCTAATCCATTCCGTACGTATTTTAATTGTACTCATCATTTTGCGGAAAATCGTAAATCTATCAAAGTCACCTCGTTTTACGGTAATCAGAACCAAGTTCTGAACAATTTTCTACATATTTAAAATTTCCTGGGAATTCTCGGGAAATTGAACGATCTAGTTGGACCTACTATTGTTAATTATTTGATTCTATACAAAGTCTTAAAAATTCCCTACTCTGAATTGAAAAACCCGTATAAAAAATTTAACACATACAAATTATTACACCGGTAGAGATGATATACCATTCCGTATTCATATCTACCTGAAAAGTCAACCATCAATCCTTCACCCCCGTTCGATCGATACGGCAGACGGCAAAAGTTTGAAACCCTTATCAAATCAAATCGATAGAATCCGCAGCCAACCGCACACACACGGACGATAACGATGATGGAAAACTCCCTCCAGGGAGTTTGTTTGCTTGTGTGTCGACTCGAACTCCTCGCCGCTGCCTTTCTCTCGAAACTTTCTCTGTTTTGACATTCTTCTCGCTTGCCAAATGTCACTGTGGGCTGAACGGAAACGGGATCAAAGAATCGGGGGGAAATAAATCACCAATTTATAACCACCTGACGGTGCAGCGGACGTCGGTGAAAGGAGGTAGGAAGTAACTTGAAAACAAATTTCTTGAAGATTCTTACATTGGGTTCCAGGACCAGTCAGTCAACCTGGTAGTGCACGAGCCCATAGTGAAAAGTTGATTGATTGAAAACCACGAGGTGAAACCATCATCGGAAGCACCTCTTCCCAGAAGTACCGGAATGTGCTCCTTGCGATTACGAGGGTAAACTGTGCCTCAACCAGGCTAGAGTACCAGCAGAACCATCTCCGAGGATAAAGTTCCTTATTTGTTCAAAGTTTTACGTTCACGGCAGGTGAATGTGATGATAACTTTTGGGGAGTTAACATTTTGGGGTGAACAAGTTCGACTGAGACCATGTACGATGGGGAAATACCACCATTATTAGGTACTAGGACAAATGATTGTTAGGTTGCTCAGACACTGCTTCTCAGCATTATCTATGATTTATATTTGGCAAGAAATTCAGAGATCTGTTCAGTTTTATTTGGTACGCAAGTTTACTTATTTAATTGATGTAACTTATCAGCATTTCAAATTCATTTGATTATTTTTAAATCAAATAACTCTCTAATCCAATCAGGTTAACGCATCCATGCTCTTAAACCAATCAATTTTTATGTCCGCTCTGTGCACTAAATTCAAATTAACACACCGCACAAGTACTTAAAAAGCCAACCAGTAGAGTCAAGTACTAGTTTTTTGATGGCTCGTGCACAAAACTAATTTAGCTGATGGCATATATATATCCACTCGACCGTTCCAGTCCGATCCGGTTTCGATTCGAGTCCGGACCCACTCAACTCTTGCTCTCGCCCAGTCCACAGTTCCACTCCAAAAATCATCATATCCAGTAAATCATTGTCGTGTTTCAATCAATCAAATCCTTGCACGCCTTGTTGCTCTCAGATAAATTACATCAAAAATTTAGATTACATTTCCATCCCCCACCACTCACGGACTAGATCAGGACCAGCTGCAGGGTCCACTGTCCACTATCCCTCCCTCTCATGTGGATGATGTGGTCCGGGCTGGCAGTAAAACGGTCCGATCGAAACTTTGTCGTCGTCGGAGAGCTGTCAACGTGCAGTCAGCAGTCTTAAATCAAATAAAGCATAGCAATTTTGTTGCTTGCTCGCTCAAACTACTGGATTTGGAATAAATTTCCGCACTTCATGCTCATGGGGTGCCCTTCAGATTTTTTTTTGGCTTGAAATTACTATTTGAGACTTTCTTTTCAAATTGTTCAAATTAATAAAATTTAAAAAAATCGAAAACTTTCACAAAAAATACAACCCTTCCCAAAAGCATCATCCGCAGCAGAAATCAGTTGCCCATTTTCGGTTTCGCAACTCAATTTGTAATTTAAATTTCAATTTCAGTCCAGCGAGAGCTGGGAGAGCAAAAGTAAAACTTCCATTTCCGTAGCCGGTCGCTGCTGCCATCCGCCCCCCTCGGGGCATTCCGTCACTGCCTGCACCAGGATTGGCAGGGGGGAACCCGGGGCAGGGAACCAGAAGACGACGGGGACCAAGTAGTAGGGTAGAGGACCCAGTTTTCGCCCTGCTCCAGTTTTCGCCCACCTACTGGATTTAATCTGTATTTAGCTAACTTATACCATTTTTTGGTTGAATTTATTATGCAGGTTTGCATATTCATTCATTTCTAGCTCTAATTGAAACATTCCTAGTGAATTACTATTGTTTATTAAGTTTTTATAAGCATTTAAAAAAAAGCCTTATTGCAGCCGCCATATTTTTGTCAATTCCGACTACAGTGGGTAATAATGTTAATGAGGGAAAACAACTCATTTCGTCCGAAAATAATGTATCTGAATAATTTATTGCTTCACTGCATGTATGAATTTCATGAAAATATAGTGATTTACCTGTTTCAAAAGTTTACCAAGGGTTATTTCAATAAAATAAAGTGGGCGATTATTGGGGTCATGGAAAAACATGAGATCCAATTTTCGTCCAGGGCGAAATCTAGTATTGTGTTTTCAGATTTTAGCTAGAACCAGTTTTCGTTTACCAGAAAAACTTTTCTAATCGCAGCGAAATGTGCTCGAAAATATTTTTGGATCATTCCAGATTATTTTTAAAGGTTAATTATTTATTTTATTTTATTTCATTCATCAGGGTGTTTTGGTAAAAACATCAGTTCAAAAATTAACCTAAACTCAGATATGGGACACCTAGCTCAAACGTGGTAAGAGTTTACTGGTACATTGTAGAACAAATTAAGTAAAGGAGGGAAAAGTAGTTACACAACATCTTTAAAAATAGCACATGTGCTAAATATTTTTATTTAAGAGGTACTCGAAGTTTTCTATTGAGTCAATTCGGGAGCGAATGATCCATAGGGTTCAAGTTCCCTTAATAAAACCAACAACATGGAACTAATTGTAACTGTGTGCCCTTATCTTGGATGAATCGGGACACATGAGTTCTATTAGGAATTTTGTTTAAATCATATTTTTTATGAGTGCGAACATGTTTTTGTTTTAGTTAGAACCTCAAAATTAGTGGGATATCTGTTAAAAAAACAACTAGGGTTTTTTGAATTTCAATTTTAAAATATTACAACAAAATTGTGCACATCAATGAAATTGAACATATTGTAAATCAATAGGAGACCATATTTACTTAGTTTTGAGCCATAATTTTATTTGATTTCTTGATTTTTGTCGTGGGCGAAAACTGGTTCCAAAGGTGGGCGAAAATTGGATTTAGGGGGGCGAAAATAGGCACTTCAGAGACCTTTATTAAAACGCAAAATTTCAACAAAAATGAACTTGTAATTGATAAAAACCTTGTGGAAACTTAAAAGCAAATAGTTTGTCAAAGTTTTACAACAAATAGAACCGAAAACCATAAATTGTCTTTGAATTCTAGTCAAATTTCTATGATTCCCACTATAAAGTGGGCGATTTCTGGGTCCTCTACCCTATATGTGTGCATCAGGGAAGTCATCCGGCAGAGTGGGAGATATCGACCAAAGTTATGGCTGCAAGTAGCATAAAATGCAAACATTGTTGTACGGGGTTAGGAGAGGGCTGCCGAAAGAAAGTTTCAAGACCAATATTAGATTATTTTTTTTATTTTCTCATGATCATTTTGAGCTACTTTTGTTCTAAGAAAAACTTTACTACCCTAGTTTTTTTTTTTCTAAATGTATTAACCTTGTAATGTTTTTTTTTTTTTTTTTTTAAACTTATTTACAATCTCTAATCAATATTTTTATAAACATACACCAATAGCTTTTAAGTCGCAACAAAGAGTGTTCAAAAAATAAAACAATCTAGAATATAAGAAAAATTACTGCATACTTATAAGGCTGGTACACATATTTTTAAAAGTTTTTGTCACCCCCCCCCCCCCCCCTTCAAAATTGGGCCGAAAAATCAGGGGGCAAAAAAAATTTTTTTACAATAAACTTCAACATTTCAATGAAAATTCAAGTGCACCAGCTGAATTCAAATTAAAATACATTCTTCTGCGTTTAAAATCATTTTTAGCATGTTTGGGTTTATTAAAAAATCTTAAAATTTTTTGAAAATTTTCGATGCAAAATCTTTTTTTTTTTTTGATAAAATTTTTGTTTTTGTCAGATCTTAGATTTTTTGAAAACTAATGATTGCAAAACACTTTTTTCATTCAAATGTCCCGAGCAGGGGTAAATAACACGGGAATACCAAATTTTGGTATTATTTGGGCAAATAACAGCGACCAAAATGTGCCCTTGGTTGCCCTGTAATAGATGGTAAAATACCATGAAATCATACCAAAATCTTGTATGTGTAAGGGCACAACAATACCAAACCATGTTATACCAAGGGTAAAATAATACCTCAAAATAAAACCATTTCAATACCAAGTTGAGGTCTTCTGGATTTTTGAACATTGCTTGAATACCAAAACTTGGTATTGCCATGGTTTTATTTTTATGTATTCCCGCGCCCTTGGAAAGTCATATTTTGGTATTTCTGTGGTCTTTCACATACATGATTTTGGTATGATTTCATGGTATTTTACCATCTATTACTGGGCAACCAAGAGCACATTATGGTCGCTGGTATTTGAACAAGTAATACCAAAATTTGGTATTTTCATACCATTTTTAGTGCAGCAGTTGCAGTTAGTGAAAAAACGGAAATTATTAATATGCAACAGCCAAATCTACTCACCTGATGATTCCATGTTGTTATTAGTGATATTCTTCACCACACCGAATGCATTTGTCATTGATGAACGGCCTGTGCTTGAAGTTCTTGAAGTTTCTGAAAAATAACAAGATTGAAAAATAAGTATTATTAAAATGAAACTGAATTGAAATTCACCAAAATTCATTAATCTGTCGATTGACTCGTTTTTCAAAGTATTTGGTTATCCCGACTTAGAGATATTTCAACGTTTTTGAAAAAAATATTGGTGGGTATATCACACTAATTTTTAAAATCATCTTTAACATTTTTGGGTTTCAAGTCATTTTAGCGCAAAATTAATTACCTCGTAAATTTTTTTTAACAAATTTCCCACAGTTTCAGAGAAATTGATGAAACCTTTCAATATTCAAATAATACCAAAATGTGCCATCCTGACTTAGAAAATTTTCCACAATTTCAAGTCATTTCTGTAGGGGGTATATCAAAAATGTTTAAAATCAAGTTTGAAATTTCCGGTTTTGAATGAAAGCATTCGCTTTGAGACATGATTTTAGCGCAAAATTAATTATTTTGTCAAAATTGGTTAAAATTTTCCCATAGTTTCAGAGGAATATGATAAAACACTTTAATACCAAAATAATATCAAAATGTGCCATCCTGACTTAGAAAATTTTCTACAATTTCAAGTCATTTCTGTAGGGGGTATATCAAAAATGTTTAAAATAAAGTTTGAAATTTCCGGTTTTGAATGAAAGCATTCGCTTTGAGGCATGATTTTAGCGCAAAATTAATTATTTTGTCAAAATTGGTCAAAATTTTCCCATAGTTTCAGAGGAATTTGATAAAACACTTAAATACCAAAATAATACCAAAATGTGCCATCCTGACTTAGAAAATTTTCCACAATTTCAAGTCATTTCTGTAGGGGGTATATCAAAAATGTTTAAAATAAAGTTTGAAATTTCCGGTTTTGAATGAAAGCATTCGCTTTGAGACATGATTTTAGCGCAAAATTAATTATTTTGTCAAAATTGGTTAAAATTTTCCCATAGTTTCAGAGGAATATGATAAAACACTTTAATACCAAAATAATATCAAAATGTGCCATCCTGACTTAGAAAATTTTCTACAATTTCAAGTCATTTCTGTAGGGGGTATATCAAAAATGTTTAAAATCAAGTTTGAAATTTCCGGTTTTGAATGAAAGCATTCGCTTTGAGACATGATTTTAGCGCAAAATTAATTATTTTGTCAAAATTGGTTAAAATTTTCCCATAGTTTCAGAGGAATATGATAAAACACTTTAATACCAAAATAATATCAAAATGTGCCATCCTGACTTAGAAAATTTTCTACAATTTCAAGTCATTTCTGTAGGGGGTATATCAAAAATGTTTAAAATAAAGTTTGAAATTTTCGGTTTTGAATGAAAGCATTCGCTTTGAGGCATGATTTTAGCGCAAAATTAATTATTTTGTCAAAATTGGTCAAAATTTTCCCATAGTTTCAGAGGAATTTGATAAAACACTTAAATACCAAAATAATACCAAAATGTGCCATCCTGACTTAGAAAATTTTCCACAATTTCAAGTCATTTCTGTAGGGGGTATATCAAAAATGTTTAAAATAAAGTTTGAAATTTCCGGTTTTGAATGAAAGCATTCGCTTTGAGACATGATTTTAGCGCAAAATTAATTATTTTGTCAAAATTGGTCAAAATTTTCCCATAGTTTCAGAGGAATTTGATAAAACGCTTAAATACCAAAATAATACCAAAATGTGCCATCCTGACTTAGAAAATTTTCCACAATTTCAAGTCATTTCTGTAGGGGGTATATCAAAAATGTTTAAAATAAAGTTTGAAATTTCCGGTTTTGAATGAAAGCATTCGCTTTGAGACATGATTTTAGCGCAAAATTAATTATTTTGTCAAAATTGGTCAAAATTTTCCCATAGTTTCAGAGGAATTTGATAAAACACTTAAATACCAAAATAATACCAAAATGTGCCATCCTGACTTAAAAAATTTTCCACAATTTCAAGTCATTTCTGTAGGGGGTATATCAAAAATGTTTAAAATAAAGTTTGAAATTTCCGGTTTTGAATGAAAGCATTCGCTTTGAGACATGATTTTAGCGCAAAATTAATTATTTTGTCAAAATTGGTCAAAATTTTCCCATAGTTTCAGAGGAATTTGATAAAACACTTAAATACCAAAATAATACCAAAATGTGCCATCCTGACTTAGAAAATTTTCCACAATTTCAAGTCATTTCTGTAGGGGGTATATCAAAAATGTTTAAAATAAAGTTTGAAATTTCCGGTTTTGAATGAAAGCATTCGCTTTGAGGCATGATTTTAGCGCAAAATTAATTATTTTGTCAAAATTGGTTAAAATTTTCCCATAGTTTCAGAGGAATATGATAAAACACTTTAATACCAAAATAATATCAAAATGTGCCATCCTGACTTAGAAAATTTTCTACAATTTCAAGTCATTTCTGTAGGGGGTATATCAAAAATGTTTAAAATAAAGTTTGAAATTTCCGGTTTTGAATGAAAGCATTCGCTTTGAGGCATGATTTTAGCGCAAAATTAATTATTTTGTCAAAATTGGTTAAAATTTTCCCATAGTTTCAGAGGAATATGATAAAACACTTTAATACCAAAATAATATCAAAATGTGCCATCCTGACTTAGAAAATTTTCTACAATTTCAAGTCATTTCTGTAGGGGGTATATCAAAAATGTTTAAAATAAAGTTTGAAATTTCCGGTTTTGAATGAAAGCATTCGCTTTGAGGCATGATTTTAGCGCAAAATTAATTATTTTGTCAAAATTGGTCAAAATTTTCCCATAGTTTCAGAGGAATTTGATAAAACACTTAAATACCAAAATAATACCAAAATGTGCCATCCTGACTTAGAAAATTTTCCACAATTTCAAGTCATTTCTGTAGGGGGTATATCAAAAATGTTTAAAATAAAGTTTGAAATTTCCGGTTTTGAATGAAAGCATTCGCTTTGAGACATGATTTTAGCGCAAAATTAATTATTTTGTCAAAATTGGTCAAAATTTTCCCATAGTTTCAGAGGAATTTGATAAAACACTTAAATACCAAAATAATACCAAAATGTGCCATCCTGACTTAGAAAATTTTCCACAATTTTCGGTTTTGAATGAAAGCATTCGCTTTGAGACATGATTTTAGCGCAAAATTAATTATTTTGTCAAAATTGGTCAAAATTTTCCCATAGTTGCAGAGGAATTTGATAAAATACTGTAATACCAAAAGAATACCAAAATGTGGTGCTCGATCATTGACAAATTCTGCAATTTTGCAATATCAAAACAATACCTTAAATTGGTATGATACCACATTTTGCTCTTGCATAATCCTTAAGACAAATTTTAAAGGGTCCAGGAATACCAAAATTTGGTATTGATACCAGAGAAAGGTATTATTACGCATTACCCTTGTTATTTACCCATGCTCGGGGTGAAGACTTTGGCTTGTTATTTAAATTTTTATATTTTTTTATTTTTTTGCCCCCCTCCTTGACCTGAGGGACAAAAACTTTTTTTTAATATTTGCATCGGCCATATCACTTAAAAACTAGGGGATATTTCTTTAAAACACTAAAAAGTTGTCCTCAAAGTTACAAAGAAAGGTCCAAAAAACTAAATTTATATTTTTTTTTTTTGCTTTTTAGGTGTTTTTAATGCCGCCTTGAGTCAGGGGTAATCAATAATATCCAAAAAGCATAAAATCAAAATTTTGTTAATCGGACATTTTTTTTTGAAAAAAAACCCCTTTAAAGTATTGATGACTTTACTTGTTCCATGTGACTAGATCGAATGCTGTCTAGATGTAGGGTTGGGATATAGAATTGGTATATCCTAAATTGGTCTTTCTAGCACTTCTGAATGTTCATGATCTGGGTAAGCTACTCTGCAGTGTACAGACTGAATGTCACTAAATCTGATTTGTGAGCATTAAAAAATGTTTATTTAATACTCTCAAAATGGAATTTTACAAAATATTCAAATATAGGCACGGACGTTGACCATCAAATTTGATCGGTTTACATGCTTCTAACCCTTTAAATTAATTTATCAGTACAACTTTATTTGTTTTGCTGTTAAAGTAACATAACCTTCTACCGGCCGAATTTTTTTTTCGAAAATTTTATTTTCCCCTGGTTAGGAGGTCATTTTGAGCTACTTTTGCTCTTCGAAAAATTTAACTTCTCTTGTTTTATGTCTTTCTTGTTTCATTTTTAGTATTTTAATTTGCATTAATCTTGTTTAGTTTATGATTGTGTTTTGTAGTTTTTTGACCTTTTCGACCACCTCCTATCATTAAATTTTGCTTTTCTATTTTTTCATGTTTTTACAGTCACTTTTTAAATTTTTTGCTTGTTTTTCACATTTTCTGCTATAAAATGGCACCATTATCATTTAAATTGAAAGAAAAATGCGTAGAGGCATAGTTTGGGACACTAAAAAATATTGCATTCCGTCAGTGGGGGTGACTATAGGTCGAAAAACGATACACCACTCGTAATTTCTTAATAACAATTTAAATAAAATCAAAAATCTTCTATCGTATAATTATTCTAAGATAGTTTACTAACATTTTCCAAAATATGTTTGAAGTAGAGATGTTTGACAGTAGAGATTTTCAAATTTTTATGTACTTTTCGAGCAATTTTAGCAAAAGTATTAAAAAAATAATTTTTTGAGTCTAAATTTTTGGCCAAAAATGTCAAAATGACAGGATTTATTGAATTAACGAGAAACAGAATTCAATTTCATTGAGAAAAACATGAGAAATTGTCAAATTCGTTCAAGTCTCACTTCCCAGACGGAATGTCAACCCCACTGACGGAACTTTTTTTACCTAAAATATAGGAAATGTTAGTAAAAACACAGCCAAAGTTGACCCCCAAAAAATGACATTTTTTTAAACATTGGCAATTGGTCTCATGAAACAAATTAAACTTCCAACCCATAAATTTTCTAAAATTTTAAGAGTTTTTCTTTCCATTTTTTTAAAGATCAAAATTTGGTTGAAAAATTGATTTTTGGCAATTTTTTAATCAAAGCCCGTCTAAAGGTGGGGTTGGGTTGTAAAGGGTTAAGAGCGGAAAAATGGAAATTCCGGATATTTAACATGAATTTTGTAGTAATGGGACTTATGCATAAAATAATCTTTATTTTTAAACATAAATGTGTTCTGGCTCGATTTTGACCAGCTTATGGTTCCAGATATATCGCAATTTTAAAATTGAGTATTTTTTACATTTTTTGCGAAAATGACGAAACTTTGGGGTGATGTCAAAAAAGAGGGGTGGTCCGATTTGGATATAAAACGACATTCGTGTTTGTTTTGATGATATGAATAGCCCCACCAAATTTGAGCTAATTTTTTTGATTTCAAATTTTCGGTACGTTTGAGGATGAACAACCAATAAATAAGAATATTTGATGAATTTTATACTATAACTGCATTTTGTATTGCATATTTTGCTATAAATTGTTCATATACTAAAAAAAATGCGATTTCAAATACATTTCAAACTCGGTGATAAATTTTAAAATATAGAAAATAATTATAAAAAAAAACTGTCATCTATTCAGAATTTAGTGTTAAACGTTAACGATATTCATTTCAAATCAAATAAAAGTTAACACAAATTTTGTGTCATAGGGACTTTTATGTAAAATTGAACGTCCAATTGGTTGGCGTACATACTCAAATATCAAAGCACTTGAAAAATTTCAAAAACTCAGCCGATACTCAACCGTATTTTTTTGAAACATGTCATTTTGAGGAAAATTTAATGTTCTTTACATAACTACATTAACTCTATAACTTTGTAGAACATTGTTACACTCTAAAAAATAACACTTCAAAGTAAGAAAAAACACGAAATTTAAAAAAAAAGATCAAAAATGTTTGAAGTGAATAAATGACCCTTCTGGGTCAATGTAGATTCAAAAAGTAGATTAAATTTCCCTTAAAATGACATTTTCCATATTTTTTTACAGTTGGGTAACGGGAAAATGCACAGTTTTTTTTTTTCAATTTTTAATTGTTTTTTTTTTGATGAAAATTACGTTTTTTTTCGGAAATTATGAGAACGAAATCAAATCCAATTTTACATAAATTTCCCTTTGACATCAAATTTTCATCTCATCAACGTTTCAGGCTGCAAATTGTTGAAAAAACGGACCTCGGATTCATGATCAGGGACAAAAGCTACCCCTTAGGACAAAATTTCACGCAAATCGAAGAGAGGTCGGGGCAACTGCTGTGTGAGTTGGCGGAGAATGACCCATGACACTTGAAAATAAGTATTTTCAGTACTGAAGATTGCGATTGCCGAAAATAGAATACCTCCCCTATGATTCAGTATCACCAAGGGGTAGGACACAAAGCGCATCCTATTCCATTCGAGCATGTGAGTGTGTGTGTAATGCGTTTGCAGCCGAATTCGTTATCCAAAATTTCACAACCGGTGCAGTGTAAAAATATATGTTTATTCGATATGCTTTTATGCCATGTTCAAACCCAGTGCGCCCAGAGAACATGTGAATTTGTGAGAGCAACGTGTGTATGTGTGTGTGTGTGTGTGTGTTTGTATGTGGGTGCCACCGGATTGAGTTGGCATATCGGTGTGTGCACACACACACACTCACTCACATGAGCTGGCCCTTTCAGACCTCTGTTCAAATATGGAAAATGGTAAGGTTGCAACTTTTTTGTGCTGCAACAACGTTGCAAAACTGATTGGGGAAATATTGGCATCGAATTTATTACGATCAATTGGGTTCTGCGCATGAAATTCTGCAATCGTGTGCCACGATGATGACGATGTTAACTTTATGTTGGCTGTTGAAAATAGTGACAGGTAAAAAAATACTTACAAATTGGTTTTATTTGGTAACAAAATCTGTTTTCCCCACTAAAAAAAGAAGATTAAGTCATATCGTTCCTTCTTGGTGAAACCCCAATTACTCAGCCATTGAAGGACTTATGATCTGCCAGTTGTACATCACAGGAAATTTTAATTTAATATTCCAATTTCCCCTTCCCAACTGATGCCCTTTCATATTCGAAAACCCACAACGCTTTCACATACCAACCAGCCGAAAAAGGAAACTGCCAAGATGTGTATGAAATTAGGTTTCAAATTAAAAGTATGTTTATTTATGATTCCTTTCATCTTTTTCCTTCCACCCACCGTAACCACCTCCAACGACAACCATCATCATCTTCCTCGCCAATAACATTCCACTCCGTCAGGCCCTTCCTGTCCTGCGTTTTTTTTCCTCTGCTTAAAATGAATTCGTTGCCCTCAAGGGAAATTCTGGCGGGGAGCAGCAGCAGCAGGAGGGGAGGCTGGAAATTTAAAACAGCTTTATTGGTTTATAAATTTCATCCTGCCTCAATTGCATTTGGGTGTCTTATTCCCTCCCCGGCGTTGTTGGTGGCAAAATGCAGACCAACCGGCCTGCGATTTGTGTGACATTTTATTGGTCCGATGAAATTGCTCTCGTTTTTTTTTTCAGCGACAAGTCCTTTGTGATACACGATATGGTTGTTGAAAATTGGGACAGTTAGGATAGTACTGGCAGCAGAGTGTTGTTTAATAATACCCTCGCGGTATCAGTTTGCTGGGGAGGAAATTTGTGTCCGGAATTGATGTCCCAGGCCAATTTTTGGGGGCACTTGGTGCCGTAAATCGGCCACGAGCCATTGTCTTGCTATTGAATTTCAATATGGGATAATAAATAGCTCGAGGTCAACTTTATGTTTTCCTGTAATAAATATTTCAATATGAATTTTAAATAATTATTTAAATAAACCGCAAACTGACATCGTTTTCGAATTTAAAAATATTAAAATTTGATCAAAAATCATAAAATCATAAAATCATAAAATCATAAAATCATAAAATCGTAAAATCATAAAATCATAAAATCATAAAATCATAAAATCATAAAATCATAAAATCATAAAATCATAAAATCATAAAATCATAAAATCATAAAATCATAAAATCATAAAATCATAAAATCATAAAATCATAAAATCATAAAATCATAAAATCATAAAATCATAAAATCATAAAATCATAAAATCATAAAATCATAAAATCATAAAATCATAAAATCATAAAATCATAAAATCATAAAATCATAAAATCATAAAATCATAAAATCATAAAATCATAAAATCATAAAATCATAAAATCATAAAATCATAAAATCATAAAATCATAAAATCATAAAATCATAAAATCATAAAATCATAAAATCATAAAATCATAAAATCAAAAAATCATAAAATCATAAAATCATAAAATCATAAAATCATAAAATCATAAAATCATAAAATCATAAAATCATAAAATCATAAAATCATAAAATCATAAAATCATAAAATCATAAAATCATAAAATCATAAAATCATAAAATCATAAAATCATAAAATCATAAAATCATAAAATCATAAAATCATAAAATCATAAAATCATAAATCATAAATCATAAAATCATAAAATCATAAAATCATAAAATCATAAAATCATAAAATCATAAAATCATAAAATCATAAAATCATAAAATCATAAAATCATAAAATCATAAAATCATAAAATCATAAAATCATAAAATCATAAAATCATAAAATCATAAAATCATAAAATCATAAAATCATAAAATCATAAAATCATAAAATCATAAAATCATAAAATCATAAAATCATAAAATCATAAAATCATAAAATCATAAAATCATAAAATCATAAAATCATAAAATCATAAAATCATAAATCATAAAATCATAAAATCATAAAATCATAAAATCATAAAATCATAAAATCATAAATCATAAAATCATAAAATCATAAAATCATAAAATCATAAAATCATAAAATCATAAAATCATAAAATCATAAAATCATAAAATCATAAAATCATAAAATCATAAAATCATAAAATCATAAAATCATAAAATCATAAAATCATAAAATCATAAAATCATAAAATCATAAAATCATAAAATCATAAAATCATAAAATCATAAAATCATAAAATCATAAAATCATAAAATCATAAAATCATAAAATCATAAAATCATAAAATCATAAAATCATAAAATCATAAAATCATAAAATCATTAAATCATTAAATCATTAAATCATTAAATCATTAAATCATTAAATCATAAAATCATAAAATCATAAAATCATAAAATCATAAAATCATAAAATCATAAAATCATAAAATCATAAAATCATAAAATCATAAAATCATAAAATCATAAAATCATAAAATCATTAAAAAAAACAAAAAACAAAAATACAAAATACAAGAAAACAGAGTAGGAATCTCGCAATCGAGAACGCCAAGGTATTGCTGTAGAGCGAATAATTTGATTGATAATATTGTTGTTGTTTTTTTTTCTAAAAAGCACACGATTTTGAATCAAACAACAAAGCTAACTAAAAAACAATGAAAATGCATGTGAGACCTTAATGCGAACAAGGGCAGTGTGGATTTAAAAAATGGCCCGTTTATTGCAATGAGTAATGCAGGGATGCCAGATACACAGATTTGTCTGTGTTTCACAGACATTTGAGCTCGTGCCAGACATTTTTTGAGGTACACAGACTTTTTAAAAACTTCATTAAATTGTTATTTTGTTAAAATATCAATCGAAACTTATTTCGTTAGTCTTCAAATGCTTAAAAACACAATTTTTGATAGATTTCTATGACTGTAAATTGATTTATTTGAATTTTAGACAAAGACACAGACATACACAGACTTTTTCACAGACATTTAAAAAAATCATGTGGCATCCCTGGAGTAATGCTTCTTAAAAAATTGTGATTTAATAAATAGTTGAGATTATGCACAATTTTAGATTGTGACAGTTCTGAAATGGATACATTATTTAAATCAATTGAGGAGTTATCAATCAAATTATGCTTGTTATATTTTTTTTGTTCAATTAAAATTATTATGAGTATTTGTTTGATTTTTTCATTATCATTAAATACATTTTATGGAAATGCGCTCATAAAATTGATACTTTTTCAATTAGGCTTAATTAAAATCGAGTATGCATCAACATGTGCATAATATTTTCACTGTAAACATAATTACCGGTGCATGTTTTTATTGACTCACACGCGTACCTTGCGGTGACAATCTATCACCTAGGAGCACAAACAAAACGTCACTTGGCAAACCCGACAAACGTTATCTGCCCCGATCCGGCCAACGTCAATCAAACAAAGCAAAGAGAAAAACAAATCAACTGATAGCCTCCCCCTCCCCCCAATCGCCGACTTCAACTGTCAACAGTTTCAGAGGTGTCAATTTTGATTCCCTTCAATGTTTTGATTGCGCGGTCGCGCTATCTCTGCCAGCGCAGACCCCCGGCCTCGAACAGAGTGTAAACTAATTACATTACCATCAATAAACAAGACCGATGAGGAGTGATTAAAAATAGATTGAATGATCTGACCCTCTTTCAGTCGCATCAAGCGGGGAAGAAGGAAAACAACAACACCCCACACTTCATCGTCCTCGGACGTTTTGTCTACCTGAGGTGTATTGATTGTATTTGCATTTAAGGGTTTTTTTCTTGTCCCCGTCCGGGAATTGAATTGGTTTTGGAATACTCATCTTTGGGTAATCCGAAGCCTGCTTGAAGGACCCTAAGGAGAGACCCTTTTTTCGTTTGCCCATTTCTTGAACAACAACAATGGGCCTAACCTGCGTTGGTAATTGTAATCACGACCTGGTCCTTTCCCTTCTATTCCCTATTTGATTGAACTTCTCTGGAGAGGATAGGGAAAAAAGGTTATCAATCTGGAGGGATCTAGGGAACCTGTGACTCCCGGGCCCGGAGACTGGGGTTCTGAATGCAATAAATCTTATCCCCGAAGCAGTAGAGAAACTTGAGCAATCCTGTGTAGAAGAAGCAGATTCGAACAGGTAGGAGAGAGGTTTGAGATTGGGACCTGACTCAAGATCTCTGGTACGGTTCGACTGGTGCTGTTTTTGTGGTGTGATGGATGCGTTTCTTGTAGATTTGTCGAAGGTGGTTTTGGATGAGGGGTCTATCGATTTATTTTTTGCTAGTTTTCATTTTTATTTTGAAGATTTTGTTTTATGCGAATAACTACGACTATTTAAAAAAAAGTCACTTAAAAATGGGTCTAACTTAAAACATTTTTTGATTTTTTTTTTAAATCAGTATTGATTCAAGCATTTAAAACTCAGTCAAAGATTTTTTGCACATTCTGCAAATTTCTGAAAGGTTGGCATTTGATGTCCCCTAAATCGTGTTTTTTTGCAAATCAAGTTGAAGTGACAAAAGTTAAATTAAAAATCACCAAATGTGATTTATATGTAACTTTTGTGTAGTCCTAATCTGTATCTACAACTTTGCCGAAGACACCAATTGATCAAAAAATTCCTTCAAAAGATACAGATTTTTGAATTTACATATATATATCATTTTTGTATGGACAGCTGCAAAATTTGAATGTAAAATTATATGGACAAACTAATGATGCAAAATGTATTCTTTGGGCAAACTAAAAGCACCATTAAAGTTTCAGCCGGATTAAAAAATACAAAAAAAACGAATGACCAAAATCTAAGAGAATTGCTCTTTTTCAAGATTTTTTTTCGTAAAATCGCGAAAATTCGTGATGTTTATAAGTAAACCCCTTATGCTTACAAATCAAAATTTTTGTAATTGTCTCGTCTACAACTTTGTAGAACATTGTAACACTTAAAAAAAAACCTGCAAAGTTAGAAAAAATATGATATTTTGAAATGAAAAATATGGTTCTAAATGAAAAAAATGACCCTTCTGGGTCAATGTAGATTCGCAAAATACATTAAATTTCCCTTAAAATGACAACTTCCAATATTTTTTAGTTCGATTGGTTTGTATGGGACTTGGAATAAAGAACAATAACAATTTTGTTGTTTCTTAATTTTCTTAATTTTATCATCAAATTCTTGTTGTGACCCAATTTCAGTCACATTGGTAAAGTTGATTGCCTATTGAATAACAAAATGGAATTCTATTTTATCGTAATTCGATTATCCTAAGTGATTTTTTCCGAGGCCTTCGGATATTGGAGTCTGGACTGTATATTAATCGAACTTAAAGTAACATGCTTCTCCATAGAAATGAGTTCCCAGGATAAGGATAAGGATAAGGATAAGGATAAGAATAAGGATAAGGATAAGGATAAGGATAAGGATAAGGATAAGGATAAGGATAAGGATAAGGATAAGGATAAGGATAAGGATAAGGATAAGGATAAGGATAAGGATAAGGATAAGGATAAGGATAAGGATAAGGATAAGGATAAGGATAAGGATAAGGATAAGGATAAGGATAAGGATAAGGATAAGGATAAGGATAAGGATAAGGATAAGGATAAGGATAAGGATAAGGATAAGGATAAGGATAAGGATAAGGATAAGGATAAGGATAAGGATAAGGATAAGGATAAGGATAAGGATAAGGATAAGGATAAGGATAAGGATAAGGATAAGGATAAGGATAAGGATAAGGATAAGGATAAGGATAAGGATAAGATTTTTTTAATTTCAACATTCTATTTTTAATGATCTTAACATTCAGTGTTCACTTTGAATTTGACTCGCCCCTCGTTTCGATTTGCAGCTATCACACTCTATTCAAGCGCAATTTATGCACTTTCAATTCAGCACAGCAGAAGAACACGAATCTCTGGTGCTGCTGCTGCTACCTGCTTTGCCTCCATTAGTTAGAAGGTGGGTGCCTTTGGCAACATCGCCAGCACATCGAGTCTACCCACAAAACATAAATCAAGGTTTGTTTTTCCCTCGTTCTGATCCCGGAATCCTTCTTCGAGACTCCTTGTCCCGTTTCAAATGTACCACTTCTTTTTTGTTGCTGTCGAGCTTTTGGACGCACAGGTGTGAACAATATTTTTTATTGAGACTAAAAATTAAAACCTTCTTTTTTGCTGCACTCCTTTTGTGGTTCTGTTTAGGAAGGTTTCGTTCTTTCTTTCTACTCGTTTTTTTTTGCTGCGCTTCACCAGCAATGAAAGTGAAATATCCTTTCTTTTGCGAGGCTTCTCTTCTGCTCTTCCAAAAAAAGGTAGCACGGAAGATCCTTCGATAAGCCCGAGGACCGAAGAAGAGAGGACGACTTCACGCCGAACAAAAGGTTTGATTTTGTCGACTTCTATTCCAAGAAATAAATTTTCTCACATCGACTCTATTGTTGCCGGTTGTTGGCTGCCAAGAAAGAAGGCCTGAAGGATTTCTTTCTTACAGTTTTTTTGCTCGGCAATTTTTTTTTCTTAAATATTCCGTCCAAAACTTTTTGTTCAAAGCTGGAATCAAATTTGGGATCGCTCCTTGTGTGTGTACTTGGCCTAGGAGGATTTTCCCAATTGTTCCTCACGGGGAAAGAGCGAAAGACGGATTTATTGTAGATTTCCTTCTTTTTTTTTCTACTATCGGGAACCTGTCGTTATTGTTGTGTGCACTTTTGTGTGTGTCTCGATGAATGTCAAATCTAATGGCAGGTTCGACAGAGAATCTTTGACAATGAGAAAGGGACCATTTTTTTTTGCTGCGCTGATATTTGTCGAATGTGAAAGGAATCTAGGGACGAGGGTATTTGGCTGTGGCATTGAGGAAAACTAATTGAACCGTGATGAAATTAAGGATTTTTTCCGCTTGAGCAAGAAGTTCAACTATTCTTATCTGGCGATGCGAGTAGTGCGGGCTGAATGGATCGATGCGAATATGTGCTTTGTGGATTGCTCTGGTGCAATTCAATCCTTGGGATTGAGTACAATGTGATCGTATCTCCTGAAAGGACTCAGCTAATTTATTCTTTTGATAAGCATCTTGGATTAGATCTGAATTGATCCTTTGAATGCTTTGTGAAGGGAATCAAAGAACGAAAATTAATCTTTTATTTGATGTTTAATAATTAGGAAAAAAAATCAACAATGTTAGAACGAATAACACACTTAAAACATTTAATTTTGAAATTGCTTTATTTTTGTTTCATGTCATTCAACTATTTTATAAAAAAATGTAAGAAAATGTATATAGGGTATATGACCCTATTTTGGACCTAGTACCTATTTTAGACCTATTTTTATTAATCGAGGTAGTTCAGGCTTTTGAAGTACGAAGTCACTGAATCCAACCAACAGAAAGTGTAGACAGGATCGTTTTTTATCTTACCTCTTCCAAAAATGTTAACATTTTTGATTATTTCCGCTTTTTCAGCCACTTTTTCCAACGTCATTCGAATTTCCTTTCATTTTCCTAGCACATCGATTGGGTCCAAAAATTCCGGCCTCGTTGCTTATCAGATTTGGCTCGCGACACCTTGATGATTTTTCGGTTTTGCACTGACACCAAGCAATTTCGTCCGGTTTGCGAGCAATGTAACTGTTGTTTATTTAATTCTTTCTGGTTTCCGTCACTAAACCATTGAAATAACTATTCTATTATCGAAAAAAAACTCATTTCAAAATATTTTTTCAAATCAGCCGCGATGGATCAGTTTTTGGAGCTACTATGCCGTCGGTTCAAGGCTATCACCAACACATGCATAACAAGGTGTTGCCAGTTTTGTTTATCAATTTATTTCGATATTTCATTGAAATTGATTGAAATTTTTCAATTGAATATTTTGAATAGAATTTCTTTACTGAAATTATTTCAATGAAATCTAAGCTTTAAAAAGCAAATGATTCCAGTAAAACAAATTTCATATAAAATGTGAAAACTTTTGATTCATTCTTTAAATTCAGTTATACATGTAATATAAATCCATAATTTAATAAACAAAACTAGATTCAACGAATTTCAGGCAAAGTTCTAAATTTTTAACAATATTACCTAAAATTTATATGTATTATATTAAAAAGCTCTAAAATTCTTTGTGTAAATATGGGTATTCGGCGCCGTCGCTCCGTGCCATACTTTCATACACTTAGGAGCCCAGGGCGGCGAAGTCCTTGTAGATAAAAGGAAGACACTAGTGGTTGGTATTAGCAATGGTGGCCGACAGCTATAAAGTCAACTTCGTTTTTTTATATTAAAAAGCTTATAAACATAATTAACTAAGTATTGACATAAATGATTTTCTTAAAAATTATATCAGCAACCTAAGTGATGGTAAGTTCGTAGTAAAAATAATGTTTGAAAACCTCAAATCTGCTTTTAACAAGACAAACTATGACTATCAAAGGCACCCTGGTATTCAAACAAAGATTTTTTTCAAATATTACATTGTTTTTAAAGTGCAACATGTAGTTAAACTTTTTGTCAAGCAACTGTAAAGTTTAACATGACAGATGAGAAAGTTTCACATCATGTTACAAGCTATAATCTCCCTTTCACATTTCTTGATTGTTTAATAATATTTGAACATAAGCTCTGCGTAAAATTTAGAACCTTTTTTCATTGTAACTTGTTATGTATCTGTGTCATTCATTTAATTTTAAGATAAGGTGTTTTTATTGCGATTAATAACGGGTTGTCTTTTATGTTCTAATGCTAGAAAAATTAGGTCGTAAGAATATGCAAATTGTAAATAGGACAGAGACCTGCTAAAGATGCGTGAGTTTCCATTCAATATGATTAAAACATGTTTTCAAATTCAAATCCATTGTTTCATCATTATTGTTTAATTTCTAAAATAAATATTTTCCAAATTATAATCGTGGATAGGCCCTTTGGTTTATCAAACCGAGTTTTTGTAAGTGTGTTGCTGCCGCACGCCGCAATTCGAGTTGTCCAAATTTCAACCAATCAGAGTGTGGGTCCAAAATAGGTTCAGCGATGTCTCCAAAATACATTCAATAAGTCCAAAAAGCATCCAAAAATGTTTTACTTGAAATGCTTATTACAATGGAATGGTTTAATTATTTTAAATTTTCAATAGTACACTTTGTTAAGCATAAATTAAGGCACAAAACAATCCTGAAACGAGCCAAATTAGTTAGACCGTTCCTGAGAACTATGCGAAATATGTTGACGCTTTGCATAGTAGGTCCAAAATAGGGCCATATACCCTATTTTTGAATTTTTTTATATGAATAAATAAAATCGAATTTATTATAACTTATCAAACAATTTGTTTTCAGAAATGAATTCTCAGTAATTTCTTTCATTTCCAATAAAATTTCACATTGTTCCTGGCATTCTATTCTATCATTCTAAGAGTGAGCACCAAGGTTTTGACAACTCTTAATTTTTTTTGCGACGCCCTAATGAGCATGAGCATGTACATGAGAGAACCGTAATATCCTTTCAGCACGACCGATCATAGGCTTCAACGATCTAGTGATGTTTCCCTTATCAACGGCATTGTATGAATGCGTTGAAAAGATAAAACACCAGGATTGCTGAAACTCCATCAGTAACGAATAGGTAACAGTCATTGGCCACCAACAGCGCCCGCCATGTCAGTTTGTAGATCTCGATTTTAAGGGACGGGAATGTTAGTTAGCGCAGATTGCTACTAGGGCAGCTGATTTGCCCCGTGCTAACACCCCACGAGCGCCAGGAACCTGAAAATGTGTTAGTAGGATAGGGTGTTTGGTCAGGATTCATCATAGAAAATGATGATGCGACCCAAAATTATAGTGTTACTTGAACGGTATTATGTATTATTCTCAAGGCAAGCAATCGGATGCTGCGGATTAGACATTTCCCACCCGTTCACATCTCCATCGGTTTTAAGGTGGAAACTAGACATTTCTAAAAGAATATGCAGTACAGAATCGATTATCCGAAGCCTCAACTCTCCAAGCTTTGATTATCATTTGTGGTAATCCTAATGTTTTCGAATATTCGAAATAGGAAAAAACAATTTTTTGATTGATTGAGTTAATTATTAATGCCAGCTCAGTGACACTAATTAGTTAAATTTTAGTAGAAGTTCATGCAAAAAGTTGCAGAAAGATGATTTTTTCAGCATGAGTCGAGCATTTATCCAACGAGGTTCACCGTGTTGGATAAACACGACGAGTGATGAAAAAAACAAGTTTCGCAACGAGTTCCATACAACATTTTTTGCAATTCCGAAAAAACACAATTTGAACAGAATTATAGGACAAATATCCTTGCGTTGAGTAAATTAATCGTTTAAATAAAAAAAATGTTGAAAAGTACAACTTTTCCTAACAATTGCTGAAAAGTTCTACTATTCAGAATTTATATCAGTGCTGAAAAATAGAACTTTTCAGCATTTATTTTGAAAAGTGTTGCTATTCGATTCTGTTATTTTTGGTACAGAAAAGTAGGCTATTTCGTCGTTCAAGAATGACAGGAAAAGTAAGTAGTTTCACAACGGAATTGCAAAAAGCTAGATTTCATATTACATTTTCAACTGAATCAATGTTTAGCCAAGTTGAAACTGTACAACATTATGTTCTAAAATAAACTCTCAAACTTCTCCTTAACCACGCCACTATCGCCTCAATCCATCAGTGGTGTAACTTATCAGGCAAATAACACGTCCTGTACCCAAAGTCCACCAAACCCGGGCATAAATTGCAGTTGACAGAAACACGTGGACCAAACCGCGTGCGTGCATGGGACGTCGTCCTGCCTCTGGGACATTCTGTGCCGTACGACGACGACGACCCGGAATGGACTAATTATGGCCGCTCGCGCGGTCCTCGAAAATTTCCTTCCTTCCTTCCTGTGCTGTACGGGGACGCTCGTCGTGTAACTCTCCCACACCATAATGCGGTGTATAATTAGCTGTCTGATTACAATCTGATTGCATATCCCACGAATAAATCACGCGTTTGATTTATTTCTAATTGTGGTCCGGGGCTTTCCCTTTGTTGGATTTCTTCCCTCACCCCCTGGGGATAAACCGCGCTCAAGCCGGTGCGAAATTAGAATTTAGTCTCGGTTGTTCTTTTTCTGTCTTGGAAGAAAGTACAGTTGAACGACTTTTTAAAGCAAATATTCAAGCACCGATTTTTCAATGTTGTGAAAAAACGTTTTAAGCCATTTTTAAAAATTTAAAATTTTCAATGTTCGATCGAAAAAAAAAATATGTTTAAATTGACACAACAAGAACGTAAAACCACGTTCTAGTGTAACCAAAAATCCAGAAAAGCATTCCCGGAAGAAAGCCGCTCTCCAGATGGTGTCGGCCTGGAACGTCATCAGCTGGGAAAGGAAAGCCAAGAGAAAGAAAGTTGGTACCAGCTGTACGGTGGAGAGTGGGCGGGTCTTTTTCTCGTTTTCCCTCGATTTTCCTTTTTTGTCCTTCCGGTGTGCGTGTGGCAAGGGGGGAAGAGAGTCCCACAGCAAAATCTAGACATTTGGAGAATGTGACGTGTCAGAGATGGTTTATTTATTGACATTAGGGGAAAATGACGTCAAAAGAAATAAAGAAAAATATTTGGTCAATTTTGACAATTTTGACAATTTTGACAATTTTGACAATTTTGACAATTTTGACAATTTTGACAATTTTGACAATTTTGACAATTTTGACAATTTTGACAATTTTGACAATTTTGACAATTTTGACAATTTTGACAATTTTGACAATTTTGACAATTTTGACAATTTTGACAATTTTGACAATTTTGACAATTTTGACAATTTTGACAATTTTGACAATTTTGACAATTTTGACAATTTTGACAATTTTGACAATTTTGACAATTTTGACAATTTTGACAATTTTGACAATTTTGACAATTTTGACAATTTTGACAATTTTGACAATTTTGACAATTTTGACAATTTTGACAATTTTGACAATTTTGACAATTTTGACAATTTTGACAATTTTGACAATTTTGACAATTTTGACAATTTTGACAATTTTGACAATTTTGACAATTTTGACAATTTTGACAATTTTGACAATTTTGACAATTTTGACAATTTTGACAATTTTGACAATTTTGACAATTTTGACAATTTTGACAATTTTGACAATTTTGACAATTTTGACAATTTTGACAATTTTGACAATTTTGACAATTTTGACAATTTTGACAATTTGGACAATTTTGACAATTTTGACAATTTTGAAGATTTTGACAATTTTGACAATTTTGACAATTTTGACAATTTTGACAATTTTGACAATTTTGACAATTTTGACAATTTTGACAATTTTGACAATTTTGACAATTTTGACAATTTTGACAATTTTGACAATTTAGAAAATTTTGACAATTTTGACAATTTTGACAATTTTGACAATTTTGACAATTTTGACAATTTTGACAATTTTGACAATTTTGACAATTTTGACAATTTTGACAATTTTGACAATTTTGACATTTTTGACAATTTAGAAAATTTTGACAATTTTGACAATTTTGACAATTTTGACAATTTTGACAATTTTGACAATTTTGACAATTTTGACAATTTTGACAATTTTGACAATTTTGACAATTTTGACAATTTTGACAATTTTGACAATTTTGACAATTTTGACAATTTTGACAATTTTGACAATTTTGACAATTTTGACAATTTTGACAATTTTGACAATTTTGACAATTTTGACAATTTGACAATTTTGACAATTTTGACAATTTTGACAATTTTGACAATTTTGACAATTTTGACAATTTTGACAATTTTGACAATTTTGACAATTTTGATAATTTTGACAATTTTGACAATTTTGACAATTTTGAAAATTTTGACAATTTTGAAAATTTTGACAATTTTGACAATTTTGACAATTTTGACAATTATGACAATTTTGATAATTTTGACAATTTTGACAATTTTGACAATTTTGACAATTTTGACAATTTTGACAATTTTGACAATTTTGACAATTTTGAAGATTTTGACAATTTTGACAATTTTGACAATTTTGACAATTTTGACAATTTTGACAATTTTGACAATTTTGACAATTTTGACAATTTTGACAATTTTGACAATTTTGACAATTTTGACAATTTTGACAATTTTGACAATTTTGACAATTTTGACAATTTTGACAATTTTGACAATTTTGACAATTTTGACAATTTTGACAATTTTGACAATTTTGACAATTTTGACAATTTTGACAATTTTGACAATTTTGACAATTTTGACAATTTTGACAATTTTGACAATTTTGACAATTTTGACAATTTTGACAATTTTGACAATTTTGACAATTTTGACAATTTTGACAATTTTGACAATTTTGACAATTTTGACAATTTTGACAATTTTGACAATTTTGACAATTTTGACAATTTTGACAATTTTGACAATTTTGACAATTTTGACAATTTTGACAATTTTGACACTTTTGACAATTTTGACAATTTTGTCAATTTTGACAATCTATGTAAAACGAAATATCATATCATAAACCTGTTTTTTATTATGAAATCTTTTTTTTTTTTCTTTATTAAAACTCAAAAACCCCACTCTTCTCTAACGATAAACCATCCCTTCCAAGTGAGGATGAATCAACGTAACACGTCACCGCGCCGAGAAAGAGAGACAGCAGATTTCCTGGACTTTAATATTGGCCTGAAAAATGCGGAAGGTGCCGTAAATCCTGGAAATTTTTCCCCGACAGCTCACAGAGCGGTTAATGGGTGGGAAAAGTTTAGAATTTTTTCCCTCGAAAAGCAACCTGAAGCAGGGGCACAAGATAAAGAAAGAAGTGAGAAAATTTAGCACGCTGGAGTTGTCTTGATTTATTATGTTTTAAATTGAAATTTGAAGAATTTCCCATCGGGCACGTGGAACCCTCATTAGCTTCTTAGAACAGGAAAAGGACGGAACACTTTAAAGTTTTTGTTGAGTTTGAAGTAATGAGGTTGGTTTGATTTCTTTTGTTACTTTCAAAAATTCAATCGAGTACAGTTAATTGATTTACATTTTATCAATAAACAATTACCAACCTTCGTCATTAGCATCATTCATCGTACGATCATCACTCATGTAATGTTTACAACGCTCGTGCTTCAATTAGTGCATTTCGTCCAATATGACGAAGGTTGCTAATAGATATCCGAAAGTGATCACTCATAAAACGATTGACGTCAATGCTTGCCTCAGGCAAAGAGTGTTTGATGGCAGCCCCAATTTGATATCTCAGGTGACCGATCTTTACTGCACTAATTTCGCTTAAATTTAAAAGCTCGTGAGCTTCCCCTTTGGAATTGTTAAAAGGCAGATGATGAACCAGTTCAACGCCAATCTGCCTAACACTATCATTTGTAATTCAGCCGGGTCCCAGCGATCTTTATCAAACCTATTTTCACGGATGGTTGAGTCTCTTTTTTCTACCTTGCATCGTAGACCGTTCGAAAAACAAACAAGCAGCGGCACAACAAACGTCACAAATCAAACGAGTTGTCAGCGGAGCTGACGTTCTCCGTATATCGCATCGGGACGATCTTTGACGAGATGATTTCGGGAGTTGGAACCGGGCCGGGCCTGGTGTCAGCTACTGATTACATCAACTAACTACCAGGCGGAATCTTCGTTGATGGAGTGCTAGCAAATGTAGCTTGGACACCGGGGTGACAAAAGCAAACTTTAGATAAGAATTGTTTATAGAGAGTCAACCTGTCGATCACGAGACGAGCCAGAGGCTTGTTTTTTTCCAAAACTCATAATTGTTTCGCTTTTATTTCATTATTCGCTGGCTTAGAAATAGGACTTTTTTTCTTGGAAATGAAAAAACGGCTATAAAGATAAAAGTTATGAGTCTGCCATCACCAAGGGTTTATTTAGGATCTACTCTGTGAAATAACCTTTCCAAAAAACTTTCATGCAATTACTTAAGACTTTAGAAACAAAACCAAACCTTTTCGAAGAAACTGTTCCAGGACAATTGACATTACTGCTACTTTGATTGCCCCAAAGGTCCAGTTTAAAACAACAATTACAACTTTTGCTCCGAATGTTTTATGCTGGATCAGATAATCTTATCCCTCCTACTCCCACTCAATTTCCACTCCCTTTTCTTTTTGCAAGGATCTTCGAAAATGGGTTCAATCAATCCCGTGCCCTTAATGTTATTGCCTTTCTTTATTCAGTGCAGCATTGTCCCTTTTTCGAGTGATTTCTTTCAGTGAATAATCTCCAGTAACATCATTCTTTCCTATGTCCCTTCGAAAGGCACTGACAAAAATAAAGAATTTTGTTATAACTAAAGGAGTTTTATGGAAAAACTGAAATCAAATCATATTTTTTTAACGGTGTTTTTTTCCAGCGACATCGGTGATTGGTGCGAAATTTAATTAAGAAATCAATCATTGGCTTCGACGAAGGCAGAAACAGCAGCAGATTGAAAGGACAAAGTTTTTTATGACTTTCCCTTTTTTTCTCCCTTCTTCAACAAAGTAAAGACCGACCAGCAGAAGCTATTTTTTATTTGCGATTTACGCTGATCCGAGGACATTTTTCACTCGGTGGAAAACGCTGGGTCGAGAAGGGGGAAGGCATTCCTGGTAATCAATATTTGGCGAAAGGACGACAAAAGTTCGGGGTTTTCCAAGTAATGTTGCAGGTTTACTGATTACGGTGATGAATTTACTTGGAAAGTTTGGAAGTAGGGATCGAAGGGGCAATCTAGTTTTAATTTATTTTGGGCAAAACAAGGGAAGGGAAATAAGAAAAGTATTCATTTGCATAAAAGTATAACGGCAATCAATGACAATCGAAAAAATGAATGACAAAAATGACAAAAATGACAAAAATTACAAAAATGACAAAAATGACAAAAATGACAAAAATGACAAAAATGACAAAAATGACAAAAATGACAAAAATGACAAAAATGACAAAAATGACAAAAATGACAAAAATGACAAAAATGACAAAAATGACAAAAATGACAAAAATGACAAAAATGACAAAAATGACAAAAATGACAAAAATGACAAAAATGACAAAAATGACAAAAATGACAAAAATGACAAAAATGACAAAAATGACAAAAATGACAAAAATGACAAAAATGACAAAAATGACAAAAATGACAAAAATGACAAAATGACAAAATGACAAAAATGACAAAAATGACAAAAATGACAAAAATGACAAAAATGACAAAAATGACAAAAATGACAAAAATGACAAAAATGACAAAAATGACAAAAATGACAAAAATGACAAAAATGACAAAAATGACAAAAATGACAAAAATGACAAAAATGACAAAAATGACAAAAATGACAAAAATGACAAAAATGACAAAAATGACAAAAATGACAAAAATGACAAAAATGACAAAAATGACAAAAATGACAAAAATGACAAAAATGACAAAAATGACAAAAATGACAAAAATGACAAAAATGACAAAAATGACAAAAATGACAAAAATGACAAAAATGACAAAAATGACAAAAATGACAAAAATGACAAAAATGACAAAAATGACAAAAATGACAAAAATGACAAAAATGACAAAAATGACAAAAATGACAAAAATGACAAAAATGACAAAAATGACAAAAATGACAAAAATGACAAAAATGACAAAAATGACAAAAATGACAAAAATGACAAAAATGACAAAAATGACAAAAATGACAAAAATGACAAAAATGACAAAAATGACAAAAATGACAAAAATGACAAAAATGACAAAAATGACAAAAATGACAAAAATGACAAAAATGACAAAAATGACAAAAATGACAAAAATGACAAAAATGACAAAAATGACAAAAATGACAAAAATGACAAAAATGACAAAAAAGACAAAAATTACAAAAATTACAAAAATTACAAAAATTACAAAAATTACAAAAATTACAAAAATTACAAAAATTACAAAAATTACAAAAATTACAAAAATTACAAAAATTACAAAAATAACGAAAATTACAAAAATTACAAAAATTACAAAAATTACAAAAATTACAAAAATTACAAAAATTACAAAAATTACAAAAATTACAAAAATTACAAAAATTACAAAAATTACAAAAATTACAAAAATTACAAAAATTACAAAAATTACAAAAATTACAAAAATTACAAAAATTACAAAAATTACAAAAATTACAAAAATTACAAAAATTACAAAAATTACAAAAATTACAAAAAATTACAAAAAATTACAAAAATTACAAAAATTACAAAAATTACAAAAATTACAAAAATTATAAAAAATACAAAAATTACAAAAAATGTCGAAAACGAGACAAAAACAATAAAATAGACAAAAACGACAAAAACGACAAAAATGACAAAAATGACAAAAACGACAAAAACGACCAAAACGACAAAAACGACTAAAACAACAAATACGACAAAAAATTACAGAAAATTACATAAACGACAAAAACGTCAACAACGATAAATAAGATAAGAAGACAGTTGACTGTTTTTCCATTTTGATCTGAATGTTGATTTCTTATTAACTGAGGAACAAACTGATATAGCCTGATCATTCCATTTTTCACAAACTAACAAAAACAGCAAAGGACTCTTAAAAAGTAAATGTTCGTTCCAACCCAACTTCTGCATCCCCATCTAACGACGCACTCTCGAATTAATTCGTTCCAGTCAAGCATGAAAAAACTTCCAAATTAAAACTGTTTGAACATTCCAAACATGCAGCCCCAAAAAAATCAGCAAGAGAAGGCACGAAAAAATAACAAAAAAAAAACTTTTCTACTCATCAGGGTAGAAAAACAACAGTTTCCTTCCCGAAAAGCTACCTTTTTCACGTTTTTTTTTTCGAAGCGGTTTTCAACATTTCCCGGAGACAGCTTGCGCGATGCCTCACCTAGCCTGCAGACGGGCCAAATTATTCCTCATTTGACGCGAACAGTTTGTTCTATGAACTTTTTAGCATGTTTATTAAAAGTAAATTAAATTTTTCTCTCCCGGCTTGCTCGTGTCAACTCTATTTCTCTCGCTTTTTTTTCCCTGCCACACTGTCTGTTAGTCAACAGAGTAGTTTTCCTCTGACTGGGAAATTGGGGCTGAAAACTTTGCAGCAATGTTTAATAGTTTTTTTGTTCGGGTTTCGTTGCACTTTTTTTAGTTTTTGTTTTTCCTCACATGTTCAGAATTTCCCGGCGGCAGCAGCAGCAGCTGATATGGTGGCGGCATAATTTTCAGCTTTTTCGTGAAAAAATGGGAAAACGTGAGAGGTTGGATTTTGTTCCGCTTCTGTTCTAGACTTTATTGGCCAAACGATATGTGCCGTGACCGAGGCAAAAGCTGCCGCACAGATAAAATACAGTTTAACTTCTATATTTCCCCACCAGGAACTCAAACCAAGAAAAAACCTCCAAATATGCAAAGGTTTGTGTGCATGTTTGATTGTGCTCAAGAGAGAGAGAGAAAGGGAAAAACGGAAGCTTTTCCTGAAACCAAACTGGAACGTGCACTTTTGATTCGGTTTTGTTTGGTGCTTTTTCCGGTTCATGATATTTTGGAGCCCCACCCCATTCCCACCCAAAGTTGCAGGTCGATCTGCGTGGAAATGCTCTTAACTATGAAGCATTCGTCGGGACGTCGGGTTTTGGTTTGGAGAGGGATAGGAAACAGATGCAGCTGGCGTTAGTTTGAAAAGTTGTCACTTTTTTTTACTGTTTTTATGGTGGCAGAACAGAGAAAATTCGCGAGTGTGTTGTTTTGGGGGAAATTGGATATTTTTTTTTTGTTTTCTAGCAGCAAAAGTTTGGTTGCGAAATTTGTTTGGATGCAACTTTGTTTGACATCGTTTTCAGGAGGAAGGAGGGTGATGGACTGACTGGTGATTAGTTTTAGATTGTTGGTTCTGTTCGGAGTTTGTTCTGAGTGTTTGAACGGGGGAATTCGATTGCAATTTGGAGTGTCGTTAAACTAGAGCAAAATATTTTGATTTTTGAAAGTTATTTGCAATCAAAATGATGAAGTAAGCTTCTTCGAGTTATAAAATACAATTTTAAAAGCTGTTATTGATAGACTTTGTGCAGATTGGTTGAAAAAGGAAATAATATTTGAAATGGTTGTTTCTAGAATGTCTTCTGCCATATTTTCAAAGATGTAAAATAAAGGTTTGTCCAAAATCATATGATATTTTGATCTTAATTTAGCTGACAAGTTAATTAGGACAAGGAATTTTTTTGAAATATATCATTTCAACATCAAACCTTAATTTTTATATTCACCGTTCCAACGAGTTTGTATATTATCCCTCTAAATCGTTCAAGAAATCTTTGGATTCAGCGAACTTGCAAACGTTAACAAGTAAATTTCAACCCAATTATTGATTAACTGTACACTTTTTTTTCCACCACTACCCTTTAATACTCCAAACACCAACCACCACACTTATTTTCATTAAAATTTTAATCAAATTTCGACCCCAACGGCACGAAACTCCCACCGGGCTCAAAACGCAATTGTCTTGCCACTTCTGCTGAGCCCTAATCTAGCAGCCTTTGTACGCGTTTTGTGCGGTTTAATTTTCGGGCGGCCAAACGACCAAACCCGCGAAAGTGCGTGAAATCATAATTTTCATTATATCTTGAACGGACCCACGGGAGTGGACTGTATGCCACGTCGTCGTCGGTCTGATTGCTGCGAGTCCTTTTCCCCGCCTGCCTGAAAAGCCCAACCCCCGCAGCTGCCTGTTAAGTTTTTCGGCAAGTTCTCCGGTTTCAGGTTGGGCTTTCCTTGGAGGGGGTTGTCCTTTAACTACGTTGTTAAAATTTTGAATCTTTTGTATCAGGATGTATTAGGATATTTCTTAGAAAGCAATAAGTTACTTAAATTTCTATAAATTGGTTTCGTAATTAATGGACGCCCCCAGTTTAGAAGGCAGGACTAGTAGTCAGAGGTTTAATCAAGCCACGGTGGCCACGGAAGGGAGGGTCTGGAACAATGGCGGTTAATCATAAAGTGATGACAAACTGCGCTGCGGGAAATCCGTGACACCTTGGCACCGCGGAGAAGGATAGGGGAAACAACCTAGGGAAATGTTTCGGGATGTCCACGGCTTCTGGAGGGTGTGGTGGAGAGCGCTGGTTATATTTCGAACTGGTCTCTACTTTAAGGTAGCTTAAGATAAAGTTTTTACTGTTTGAAGAAGTGAAATTTGTCACCCCTTATTTTTTTTTCCTAGAGATGATGCGCATTACTTAACACAATATACCATTCCAATCACCTGCCATAATATTATGAGGCTGGAATGGAATGCAGAAACAATCAACCGGACGAGCGATATAGCTGAAACAACAACCCAGCCTCCGTCGTCGGAAAACAAATACCAACGGCTTGAGTCACCAGCATCAACTTCCAAGGGCCTGTCGATAACAACACCAACGTGACCTCCTATCAGCGTGGAAAATCCTCCCGTGACGTTCTCATTTGCAAAACGTTACGTATTTTTCCGGGGTCAGTTTCTCGATAACTGCTTGGTGCGGAGAGGAATTTTTCGATCACACTGGAATTCAGTGTGGAAAATTAATTGCGACTGTTTACATCCCAGGCCTGTTTACCCCAAGCGAGGTCACAGCGTCAGGTTGTGAAGCAGTTTCGAGGGGAAAATATTTACAAATGCTCCAAATGAAACCGTTAAGCAGCGGTGAAGAATCTTTAAGAAACACCCAGAGCGGCCTTTCAAGCGGGCAGCAGCAAACATTTATCATCTAATTAAAGTTATTCTAATCCGTTCCAATTATAGTGGCTTGGGTTTTGGAGAGAGTGGCGAGGAGAAAGCGAATAAATCACTCAAAGCGGTTGACATTTTTTCCTACCCCAAAGGCCCTTTTCCACGCCGAAATGGTGGCGGAGAAGGGACTCGTGCTGAGCTGGCGACGACGATGACGGCAACGGAAAACCATACAGAGCGTAAAAATTGAAGCAAAAGGGCAGGAACAAGAAGGAAAAATGCGGTCTTGTGACTCGATGAGGTGAAAGTTACATTTTTTTGTCGTTTTTGTATTTTTTATTTTTTTTTTTTTTGCAATTTTTGTCCTTTTTGCCTTCCTCACTGAGGTAAGGCTATAATCCTGCTCTAAAAATGAACTTCGTATAAAAACGTCGTAGACCCACCTTCATGTATACATATCGACTCAGAATCGAAAACTGAACAAATGTCTGTGTGTATGTGTGTGTGTATGTGTGTGTGTATGTGTGTGTGTATGTGTGTGTGTATGTATGTGACCAACAAACTAGCTCATGTTTCTCGGCACTGGCTGAACCGATTTGACCCGAACCTGTTGCATTCGACTTGGTTTAGGGTCCCATAGATCGAGTTTTATACAGATTGAAGTTTCGATAAGTAGTTCAAAAGTTATGTATAAAAATGTGTTTTCACATATATTTGGATCTCACTTAACTGTATGTGAACTATGTCCGGATCCATCATCCGACTCATCGTTGATTAGGTTATCAAAAGACCTTTCCAATGAGTCCAAAACATTGAAGATCTGGCAACCCTGTCTCGAGATATGACCACATAAGTGGTATTTATGTACTTTTTTGAAGCCGGATCTCACTTAAATGTATGTGAACTATGTCCGGATCCATCATCCGACTCATCGTTGATTAGGTTATCAAAAGACCTTTCCAATGAGTCCAAAACATTGAAGATCTGGCAACCCTGTCTCGAGATATGACCACATAAGTGGTATTTATGTACTTTTTTGAAGCCGGATCTCACTTAAATGTATGTGAACTATGTCCGGATCCATCATCCGACTCATCGTTGATTAGGTTATCAAAAGACCTTTCCAATGAGTCCAAAACATTGAAGATCTGGCAACCCTGTCTCGAGATATGACCACATAAGTGGTATTTATGTACTTTTTTGAAGCCGGATCTCACTTAAATTTCGTATGAACTATGTCTGGATCCATCATTCGACCCATCGTTAGTTAGGTTATCAAAAGACCTTTCCAATGAGTCCAAAACATTGAAGATCTGGCAACCCTGTCTCGAGATATGACCACATAAGTGGTATTTATGTACTTTTTTAAAGCCGGATCTCACTTAAATGTATGTGAACTATGTCTGGATCCATCATTCGACCCATCGTTAGTTAGGTTATCAAAAGACCTTTCCAATGAGTCCAAAACATTGAAGATCTGGCAACCCTGTCTCGAGATATGACCACATAAGTGGTATTTATGTACTTTTTTGAAGCCGGATCTCACTTAAATTTCGTATGAACTATGTCTGGATCCATCATTCGACCCATCGTTAGTTAGGTTATCAAAAGACCTTTCCAATGAGTCCAAAACATTGAAGATCTGGCAACCCTGTCTCGAGATATGACCACATAAGTGGTATTTATGTACTTTTTTGAAGCCGGATCTCACTTAAATTTCGTATGAACTATGTCTGGATCCATCATTCGACCCATCGTTAGTTAGGTTATCAAAAGACCTTTCCAATGAGTCCAAAACATTGAAGATCTGGCAACCCTGTCTCGAGATATGACCACATAAGTGGTATTTATGTACTTTCTTAAAGCCGGATCTCACTTAAATGTATGTGAACTATGTCTGGATCCATCATTCGACCCATCGTTAGTTAGGTTATCAAAAGACCTTTCCAATGAGTCCAAAACATTGAAGATCTGGCAACCCTGTCTCGAGATATGACCACATAAGTGGTATTTATGTACTTTTTTAAAGCCGGATCTCACTTAAATGTATGTAAACTATGTCCGGATCCATCATACGACCCATCGTTGGTTAGGTTTGAAGATCTGGCAACGCTCTTTCTCAAGTTATGACCGCTTAAGTGACATTTGTGTATTTCTTTATTGAGAAATAGATGGAATTGGTGTCCAAACCCATCGTATCACCAAATGTTGGTAAAAAGTGAGGAAGGCGCCAACCACATAGGTGGATTAAGTTAGTTTTTTCTTTTATGTCAATTTTATCGATTATGCCGTTTTTGTCGTTTTTGTCATTTTTGTAATTTTTTTTTCGTTTTTGGCAATTTTGCCGTTTATGTAGTTTTTGTCGTTTTTATCGTTTTTGTCTTTTTGTCTTCAAATCTTCAAATCTTCAAATATTCAAATCTTCAAATCTTGTCTTTTTGTCTTTTTGTCTTTTTGTCTTTTTGTCTTTTTGTCTTTTTGTCTTTTTGTCTTTTTGTCTTTTTGTCTTTTTATCTTTTTGTCTTTTTGTCTTTTTGTCTTTTTGTCTTTTTGTCTTTTTGTCTTTTTGTCTTTTTGTCTTTTTGTCTTTTTGTCTTTTTGTCTTTTTGTCTTTTTGTCTTTTTGTCTTTTTGTCTTTTTGTCTTTTTGTCTTTTTGTCTTTTTGTCTTTTAGTCTTTTTGTCTTTTTGTCTTTTTGTCTTTTTGTCTTTTTGTCTTTTTGTCTTTTTGTCTTTTTGTCTTTTTGTCTTTTTGTCTTTTTGTCTTTTTGTCTTTTTGTCTTTTTGTCTTTTTGTCTTTTTGTCTTTTTGTCTTTTTGTCTTCAAATCTTCAAATCTTCAAATCTTCAAATCTTCAAATCTTCAAATCTTCAAATCTTCAAATCTTCAAATCTTCAAATCTTCAAATTTTCAAATTTTCAAATCTTCAATTCTTCAAATCTTCAATTCTTCAAATCTTCAAATCTTCAAATCTTCAAATCTTCAAATCTTCAAATCTTCAAATCTTCAAATCTTCAAATCTTCAAATCTTCAAATCTTCAAATCTTCAAATCTTCAAATCTTCAAATCTTCAAATCTTCAAATCTTCAAATCTTCAAATCTTCAAATCTTCAAATCTTCAAATCTTCAAATCTTCAAATCTTCAAATCTTCAAATCTTCAAATCTTCAAATCTTCAAATCTTCAAAACTACAATTTTTCAAATCTTCAAATCTTCAAATCTTCAAATCTTTTAATCTTTTAATGTTTTTTTGCTTTATGTTTTTTTATTTGGTTTATTTCTTTCCACTTGGGACACACCAAAACCTCTCTCCCTCTCCCTCCCGCTTACACTCTCCCTAGAAAACGCTCGTCTGCTCGGCACATTAAATTAAAATATCATCCAAAATGACAAGTTCTGTAAAGCGGAAAATCTACTTTACGCAGCCGGCCCGCAGCCAGTGAAACGAAACAAGGAAGCGATCTTCACTGTCGACGCTTTCTCGACGGTCCAGAAAGGCTGACGTCGTCGCCGCCGGAGCGCCACATGCGGAAAACCCCAAAATGTGGCCGCCGTCGTCGCCGGAGAATGAAAATTTATGTAAACAGAATATAAATATGAGATGCTGCTGCTGCTGCTGAGAACTGTGAATGGAGACTTGGACATGGCGAGGAGGAAGACACACTACAAGGAAATGCCAACACGAAATACCACACATACAAGATTATTGTAAATTTATTGAAATTTATGTCTTTTAATTTGAAACACTTTTCCGAACTGGATGGTGGAAGGTCGGTGAAGCTGGGTCAGACGAAAGCGTCATGGTGGCAAAATGTGTCTCCGATGCCGGAGTGGAAAAGATTTTCGTGATTTGCCTCAGGTTTTCGTGGGGTGGTCACAAGAAAAATATCATTCTTGGTAAATTTACTTCTTTAAAATTTATTAGAAACGGGTCGGACCACCCTGATCTGTCAAGATTTTCCTTTTTTAGTCCAGCTGATAATCCGGGAGAAACTCATCCGTCGAAAGGGCGTCCGTTTTCTCCGCAGTTCTCGGCCATTTTCAATCCATTCTCGTGACTCTGGGACAGCAGTCAGTCCCAGACGACGTGTCCCGGGACTACCGGCTGATGACATTGAGAACGGCACCAGCTGGTGGCGGGCCACTTGCTACGATGTGAAATGGTTCTTTCCTGGGACAGCAAAAAAAAAAAAACGGAAATGGTTTGTCCACTTGCAGTTTGTTTGTTAACGTCGCTTTTCCTTCCATCACAGTTAGTGGGAAAACTTAGTTTTTCCTTTTCGTTTTTTCTTGTGCTAATCCGAGAGCAAAAAGTGTCTCCAAGCGAACGGACGACTCTTCAATCCGGTTGGAGGGGGCAGAAACCCCGGAAAAGTGTTTCTCGTAAGTTCTCTGCAAATGGAAGCGAATTGAAAGAGTTTATCTTGTTCAACAGCAGATCAGCTCACAGTTTTGAGTGGGGTCTTAGTTGGGAGGGGGGAAACTTTTGCATGGATTTGACGATTGTTGGATACCAAGAAATGGGCAAGGTTCAAGTTTTTCAGTGAAAAATATAAATTTTACTAAATAAGCATTCCCAGGCAACGCTGCGTAAGCGAGCTCTGTTTCAAAATAAAGATGTTTGTAATTCAGCAAACAGTTCAAACAAGCGATCGCCGATCGATCTCATTAACGATACCATCATTGAATCGCAGTTTACAGCGTTGCGTACAGCTGGATCAAAGCGTTTTGCCTTCATTCATCCTCATAAAACGGGGCCCATTAAATTAAGTTTTACGAGGGGCCTCCTCAAAGCCGATAATATCTGCGAAAGTGATCGCAAACCCATATTTGACCTAGGGTAAACCTCGCCGAGATCGCGATCGAAATAAAACAACTATAGAGAAAAAAAAGCTGTAAAAATTTCGAAAAAAGAAGCAATTGCAATGCTAGAGCTTCTCCCTATAAAATCCGGAGCACCAAAATGTGTGAGCGTGTGTGTTTAGGTTTAGCAGCCAGCATTTATTTCGAGGCCATAAACAAATGAGCAAAGTGCTTTTTCGAATTGCTCAATTTCTGAGGCCAGGCCAGCCAGCAGCGCCGAGCACCCATCAGCAAGGTCGTAAACGATAAAATATACTGGCCAACCACACTGCCAGCAGGGCTGAGGAAATTACCGTTCCGAACCGCATATGGGACCGCAGACCGAAGTAAACAAAACTCTGTGTACCAGCAAACCTCGAGAAAGGTTTGAAAATAAACGCGGATCGATCGCGGCTGCGACCAGGCTAAGCTGGGCGAGATATCGATATCTGGGGTGCTGGGCACTAAAAGTTGGAAAAACAACAGCCATAAACACGTTTCGGGGCGTGAAGAAATTGGATATTGAAATGTAAATTAGAGCCAGGGCCTGGAACTTGCTAAGGTGAAGGAGCAATAATGGTTCGAGTTTGGAAGACGTTAACGGGACGATCGATTCACCGGAAGGAATTGTACTTCTGTAAAGACCTTTTTTGGCATGAATTATCGGAAAATATTTTTCAAACATTCATAGACAATTTTGGAAACATGATTTAGTTTAAATGTTCAGAATCAAAGAAAAGGAATTCTTCAATATTTATTTTTTTATATATGAAGTTCAATAAAATATTTTTGAAATTTCAAATATTTTTTTTCTTTATATTTTTGCTTTTTGGCTGTTTTTGAATATAAAAAAACGGTTTTGACGCCTAATACTTACTAACGCCTTATATAAAAATGTTTAAACCCGGGCAGACGGTAATAACAAAATTAATTATATTTCAATAACAAATCCTGTTAAAATAACAAAAAGTGTTATTATTTTATTCTGAAGTTCAACTTCAAGAAGAAAAAATAATAACAGTTTCTGATAAAATAACAAAACTTGGTATTGAAGTGATATTATATTGAAAATGTTTAATAACACGCTAATAAGAGGAAATGTTATACATTTCAAAAACTCTCCTAATAACAAAATTTGTTATTCGTTCGGTATACTGACTTAGAAATAAAATTACCATACATAACCCAATCTGTTATTATTTTTTCTTTTGTTAAATATGTTTAGATCTTTGGGAGAATTTTGTCTAATTTCGTAGGGGTCATTATTAAACTAAAATTATTCTATAGAGTTGAAATTTTGGAAGTTGATTTTTTTTAATTATTTGATATACCCCCTAAGGGACTTTGCTTAAATTGACTAGAACTATGGGATAATTTTGACCAATTTCGTCGGGGTCATTATTTCGGCCATGAAATGGTGTCCTCAAGCTAAAATTATTCTAAAAAGTTGAAATTTTGAAAGTTGATTTTTTTAAATTATTTGATATACCCCCTAAGGAATTTTACTAAAATTGACTAGAACTATGTAATAATGTTGACCAATTTTATTGGGGTCATTTATTTCACCTTGAAATGGGGTTTCAAGCTAAAATTAATCCATTCCCTAACGGAATTGATTTATTTATTGAGAATTTTTGATGTGTGAATAACAAAAACTGTAATCATTTTCACAGAGCCAGGAAGTCGGAGCTTACGTTGAAGCTCGAGCTGGAGTGAGACCTCGGGGACTGCATCGGATTCAGCAAATTTTCAACAACTTTTACTTGGAGTCGGAATCTGTGAAGTCGGGTATTTTTGGAGAGCTGAAGTCGTCGTTGACGTCATATCCTGCATCCAGAGTCGGAGTTGTCTTCAAAGTATGGATTCAAAGTCGCTTGGAGGTACCCGACTCTGCAGCCCTGACTTGTACAGAGGAGTTATGACAACTGCAGGTTTATTTGCAAATTACAAATAAACCAAAACAATAACTTTTTTTGTTATGGAGACATACCAGTTCAATAACATTTTTTGTTATTATGCTGCTCCACCTCTCCGCACAAAATAACAAATCTTGTTATTCCTTCATGATTCCTTCTGTGTTATTGGTTTGTTATTGCAATAAAAACATAATAACAGTTTAAGTTATTCTTCAAACAAATCTTTGTTATTGATTTTTGTAATTTTAACAACTAATCCGATCATCCCAATAACATATTTCGATCTTCTCACAATATCAAAAACTGACCTTCCCAAGTTATTTCCGTCTGCTCGGGAAACAGCAAGGGAAGGATAACGTACCTGTCTGGATGGATTTAACAGGAAAACTTGAATAAAAATAATTATGTTTCAACATTTTGGGAAAAAATCATCAAAATTAGGAATGAAATGTTTTTTTGTTGTTTTCGTCATGTTTATTATATATTTTTGATTTAACTAAAAATAATTACCAGTATTTACTCGAGAAAACAATTATTAGAATTACTAAGCAATAGCTGTTCAATTACTTACGAATTCCAAAATTACACAAATTATTGCGGAGTAACAGAGAGATTTCGGTATCGATTTCTAAAATTTTAAGAGTTCTTCTTTTCATTGAATATCAAAGATCAAAAATTTGTTGGAAAATTGATTTTTGGTGATTTCAAATGGTTATTATAATAATTTTCTCAAACATTCAAAAAACAAAATTTGTTTTAAATCGTTCAGGATTAAAAGTGGATAAAATTTAATAAAACATAATATTTGCTGATTTCCAAACCACTAATAGTCATTAAAAAATGATTTATCAAATAAACAATTTTCAATAAGTTATTTTTTTTTTTGAAAAATGCCTCTTTTTATGTAAAATGCCATTTTTTAAGAAAATTACAGAAAGGGCAACAAAATTTTGACCAGGTGATGATTTTTTTCATGTGATTAAAAAAAATCTTCAAAAAGGTAAAAAAAAATTGTCTTGAGTTAGACCGTTGCAAATATTTTTCAAAGTATACATTTTTTTTAATTTTTTGCCCTCCCCAACTTTGGTCAGAGTCGAGGGAAATAAACTTCAATAAATATTTGCAATGGCCTTAATGATGAAAAAAAAGTTCAATCAAAACTCTTCAAAATTAAATTTCATTAAGCATTTTTAGTAAAATGTCGCAGTTTTTTTTATTCTTGAAAAAAATATTTCGAAAAAAATCAAAAATATTTAATAAATTTGATCAAATATTTGCAATAATCTTACTTAATAACAGTGCACTTTGTAAAGTATTTATTAATTGTATTTTTTATTCAAAAAATTAAAATTTGGTCAAAGACATCAAAATTAGGAATGAAATGTTTTTTTGTTGTTTTCGTCATGTTTATTATATATTTTTGATTTAACTAAAAATAATTACCAGTATTTACTCGAGAAAACAATTATTAGAATTACTAAGCAATAGCTGTTCAATTACTTACGAATTCCAAAATTACACAAATTATTGCGGAGTAACAGAGAGATTTCGGTAATGCTTAAGTAATCACAGAATAATTTAGTATGAATCTGACACGCTGCTGAACATTCTTAGTATGGAAATAAAGCAATAGATGGAGTTGAAAAAGGTATTTATATTTTTTTATTATAAATTTTCTCACTCTGTTCAATCAGTTTCATAAAAAAAATGGAAACAAAGAATTACTCAGAATCACCAGTAATGACTATAACTATCGAGGATTTTCCGAATGGGAACGGAATTCCTGAGTTATTCTAGAACAACAATTTTAAAAGATATAATGAATTTCCTGGTGTTTTAATTTAATAAATTAATTCAAAAGTATTCAAAATATGGAAAAAGATACATTTATATAATTAATAAAAAAAGTATATTTTTTACGATTTTTAATTCATTGTTTTTTTTTTTTTGCAAAACGTAGTGACTTGTATATTTATGTTTTTTTTTATTCAAGGCCAAAATAAGATTTTAGGAATTTGCTCCCTTCCTCCCTCTCCTCATCCCTTCAATTTCCTGTAATAATTAGAGAGCAAAATAAAATTATGTGTTATTTTTTTTCATTTCAAAGATTTTAGGGCTTTAAAAAAATAACTTTCTTAAAAACCACAGACTTCAGGAATTCCAATTCAAAAATTAAATTTTGGATTTTGGACAGAAGCACAACTGTACTAATGTATAATAATTTTTTTACGAAATTTTGTTCAAAAAATATTGGAAAGGGGAAATTTAGTTTTATTTTTATCACAGTTTATTTCACGTTATAATTGATAGTGAAGTATTATACAAATATTTTCATTGCTATCAATTTGCTAACATTTCTCGAAATTTAAACTTATTCGATCAAATCGGATAAATTAACCCTGTACTGCTTATTTTTTTTAGGTGGGAAAAGTTATCCCGTAGATGGTTATCCCGGGAATAATTTATAGCGCTATGGCGGCCATCTTTATGGCATGCGGGATAACTTGTCATGGTTATCCCAGGAACAATTTTTAAGAGAGATTCCAAAACTTAAAAAAAAACGAACAATTAACATTACCTGGACATGTTTCTTGGCAAAATTTATTGCCCTACATTCCTGGAGTATGAAAATTTGGATGTGAATGAAAAAAAATCCAGGAATATTGTAACATCAAATATTTTAATTCAAATATTTAATAAATTTAAAAATCCTTCTGGGATGGGACTCTGGGTCATCTCCTGGACATGATCCTGGGCAAAACATGTTGCCCTACACTCCTGGAGCATAAAAAAATAACTTGGCATGAGGCCATGTGGAGGAAAAAAATTCCAGAAATATTTGAACTTCAAATATTTTAATTCAAATATTCCATAGATTAGAAAATCCTTCTAGGATGGGACTCTGGGTCATTTCCTGGGCATGTATTTAGGCAAAACTTGTTGCCCTACATTCCTTGAGCATAAAATACAACTTTGCAAGAGGCCATGTGGAGGAAAAAAAATCCAGAAATATTTGAACTTCAAATATTTTAATTCAAATATTAAATAAATTTGAAATCCTTCTAGGATGGGACTCTGGGTCATTTCCTGGGCATGTATTTAGGCAAAACTTGTTGCCCTACATTCCTTGAGCATAAAAATACAACTTTGCAAGAGGCCATGTGGAGGAAAAAAAATCCAGAAATATTTGAACTTCAAATATTTTAATTCAAATATTAAATAAATTTGAAATCCTTCTAGGATGGGACTCTGGGTCATTTCCTGGGCATGTATTTAGGCAAAACTTGTTGCCCTACATTCCTTGAGCATAAAAATACAACTTGGCATGAGGCCATGTGGAGGAAAAAAAATCCAGAAATATTTGAACTTCAAATATTTTAATTCAAATATTCCATAAATTTAAAAATCCTTCTAGGATGGGACTCTGGGTCATTTCCTGGGCATGTATTTAGGCAAAACTTGTTGCCCTACATTCCTGGAGCATAAAAATACAACTTGGCATAAGGCCATGTGGAGCAAAAAAATTTCAGAAATATTTGAACTTCAAATATTTTAATTCAAATATTCCATAAATTAGAAAATCCTTCTAGGATGGGACTCTTTGTCACTCTCTGGACATGTATTTAAGCAAAACTTGTTGCCCTATATTCCTTGAGCATAAAAATACAACTTGGCATGAGGCCATGTGGAGGAAAAAAATTTCAGAAATATTTGAACTTCAAATATTTTAATTCAAATATTCCATAAATTTAAAAATCCTTCTAGGATGGGACTCTGGGTCATTTCCTGGGCATGTATTTAGGCAAAACTTGTTGCCCTATATTCCTGGAGCATAAAAATACAACTTGGCATAAGGCCATGTGGAGCAAAAAAATTTCAGAAATATTTGAACTTCAAATATTTTAATTCAAATATTCCATAAATTAGAAAATCCTTCTAGGATGGGACTCTTTGTCACTCTCTGGACATGTATTTAGGCAAAACTTGTTGCCCTACATTCCTTGAGCATAAAAATACAACTTGGCATGAGGCCATGTGGAGGAAAAAAAATCCAGAAATATTTGAACTTCAAATATTTTAATTCAAATATTCCATAAATTTAAAAATCCTTCTAGGATGGGACTCTGGGTCATTTCCTGGGCATGTATTTAGGCAAAACTTGTTGCCCTATATTCCTGGAGCATAAAAATACAACTTGGCATAAGGCCATGTGGAGCAAAAAAATTTCAGAAATATTTGAACTTCAAATATTTTAATTCAAATATTCCATAAATTTAAAAATCCTTCTAGGATGGGACTCTTTGTCACTCTCTGGACATGTATTTAGGCAAAACTTGTTGCCCTACATTCCTTGAGCATAAAAATACAACTTGGCAAGAGGCCATGTGGAGGAAAAAAATTTCAGAAATATTTTAGCTTCAAATATTTTAATTCAAATATTCCATAAATTAGAAAATCCTTCTAGTATGGGACTCTGGGTCATTTCCTGGGCATGTATTTAGGCAAAACTTGTTGCCCTACATTCCTTGAGCATAAAAATACAATTTGGCATGAGGCCATGTGGAGGAAAAAAATTTCAGAAATATTTTAGCTTCAAATATTTTAATTCAAATATTCCATAAATTAGAAAATCCTTCTAGTATGGGACTCTGGGTCATTTCCTGGGCATGTATTTAGGCAAAACTTGTTGCCCTACATTCCTTGAGCATAAAAATACAACTTTGCAAGAGGCCATGTGGAGGAAAAAAAATCCAGAAATATTTGAACTTCAAATATTTTAATTCAAATATTAAATAAATATGAAATCCTTCTAGGATGGGACTCTGGGTCATTTCCTGGGCATGTATTTAGGCAAAACTTGTTGCCCTATATTCCTGGAGCATAAAAATACAACTTTGCAAGAGGCCATGTGGAGGAAAAAAATTTCAGAAATATTTGAACTTCAAATATTTTAATTCAAATATTCCATAAATTAGAAAATCCTTCTAGGATGGGACTCTTTGTCACTCTCTGGACATGTATTTAGGCAAAACTTGTTGCCCTACATTCCTTGAGCATAAAAATACAACTTGGCATGAGGCCATGTGGAGGAAAAAAAATCCAGAAATATTTGAACTTCAAATATTTTAATTCAAATATTCCATAAATTAGAAAATCCTTCTAGTATGGGACTCTTTGTCACTCTCTGGACATGTATTTAGGCAAAACTTGTTGCCCTACATTCCTTGAGCATAAAAATACAACTTGGCAAGAGGCCTTGTGGAGGAAAAAAATTTCAGAAATATTTTAGCTTCAAATATTTTAATTCAAATATTCCATAAATTAGAAAATCCTTCTAGGATGGGACTCTGGGTCATTTCCTGGGCATGTATTTAGGCAAAACTTGTTGCCCTACATTCCTTGAGCATAAAAATACAACTTTGCAAGAGGCCATGTGGAGGAAAAAAAATCCAGAAATATTTGAACTTCAAATATTTTAATTCAAATATTAAATAAATTTGAAATCCTTCTAGGATGGGACTCTGGGTCATTTCCTGGGCATGTATTTAGGCAAAACTTGTTGCCCTACAATCCTTGAGCATAAAAATACAACTTGGCATAAGGCCATGTGGAACAAAAAAATTTCAGAAATATTTGAACTTCAAATATTTTAATTCAAATATTCCATAAATTAGAAAATCCTTCTAGGATGGGACTCTGGGTCATTTCCTGGGCATGTATTTAGGCAAAACTTGTTGCCCTATATTCCTGGAGCATAAAAATACAACTTGGCATAAGGCCAATATTTGAATATTTAAATTAAAATATTTGAAGTTCAAATATTTCTGAAATTTTTTTGTTCCACATGGCCATATGCCAAGTTGTATTTTTATGCTCCAGGAATATAGGGCAACAAGTTTTGCCTAAATACATGCCCAGGAAATGACCCAGAGTCCCATCCTAGAAGGATTTTTAAATTTATGGAATATTTGAATTAAAATATTTGAAGTTCAAATATTTCTGAAATTTTTTTCCTCCACATGGCCTCATGCCAAGTTGTATTTTTATGCTCCAGGAATATAGGGCAACAAGTTTTGCCTAAATACATGCCCAGGAAATGACCCAGAGTCCCATCCTAGAAGGATTTTTAATTTTATGGAATATTTGAATTAAAATATTTGAAGTTCAAATATTTCTGAAATTTTTTTCCTCCACATGGCCTCATGCCAAGTTGTATTTTTATGCTCCAGGAATATAGGGCAACAAGTTTTGCCTAAATACATGCCCAGGAAATGACCCAGAGTCCCATCCTAGAAGGATTTTTAAATTTATGGAATATTTGAATTAAAATATTTGAAGTTCAAATATTTCTGAAATTTTTTTCCTCCACATGGCCTTATGCCAAGTTGTATTTTTATTCTCCAGGAATATAGGGCAACAAGTTTTGCCTAAATACATGCCCAGGAAATGACCCAGAGTCCCATCCTAGAAGAATTTTTAAATTTATTCAATATTTGAATTAAAATATTTAAAGTTCAAATATTTCTGAAATTTTTTTCCTCCACATGGCCTCATGCCAAGTTGTATTTTTATGCTCCAGGAATATAGGGCAACAAGTTTTGCCTAAATACATGCCCAGGAAATGACCCAGAGTCCCATCCTAGAAGGATTTTTAAATTTATGGAATATTTGAATTAAAATATTTGAAGTTCAAATATTTCTGAAATTTTTTTCCTCCACATGGCCTCATGCCAAGTTGTATTTTTATGCTCCAGGAATATAGGGCAACAAGTTTTGCCTAAATACATGCCCAGGAAATGACCCAGAGTCCCATCCTAGAAGGATTTTTAATTTTATGGAATATTTGAATTAAAATATTTGAAGTTCAAATATTTCTGAAATTTTTTTCCTCCACATGGCCTCATGCCAAGTTGTATTTTTATGCTCCAGGAATATAGGGCAACAAGTTTTGCCTAAATACATGCCCAGGAAATGACCCAGAGTCCCATCCTAGAAGGATTTTTAAATTTATGGAATATTTGAATTAAAATATTTGAAGTTCAAATATTTCTGAAATTTTTTTGTTCCACATGGCCATATGCCAAGTTGTATTTTTATGCTCCAGGAATATAGGGCAACAAGTTTTGCCTAAATACATGCCCAGGAAATGACCCAGAGTCCCATCCTAGAAGAATTTTTAAATTTATTCAATATTTGAATTAAAATATTTGAAGTTCAAATATTTCTGAAATTTTTTTCCTCCACATGGCCTCATGCCAAGTTGTATTTTTATGCTCCAGGAATATAGGGCAACAAGTTTTGCCTAAATACATGCCCAGGAAATGACCCAGAGTCCCATCCTAGAAGGATTTTTAAATTTATGGAATATTTGAATTAAAATATTTGAAGTTCAAATATTTCTGAAATTTTTTTCCTCCACATGGCCTCATGCCAAGTTGTATTTTTATGCTCCAGGAATATAGGGCAACAAGTTTTGCCTAAATACATGCCCAGGAAATGACCCAGAGTCCCATCCTAGAAGGATTTTTAAATTTATGGAATATTTGAATTAAAATATTTGAAGTTCAAATATTTCTGAAATTTTTTTCCTCCACATGGCCTCATGCCAAGTTGTATTTTTATGCTCCAGGAATATAGGGCAACAAGTTTTGCCTAAATACATGCCCAGGAAATGACCCAGAGTCCCATCCTAGAAGGATTTTTAAATTTATGGAATATTTGAATTAAAATATTTGAAGTTCAAATATTTCTGAAATTTTTTTCCTCCACATGGCCTCATGCCAAGTTGTATTTTTATGCTCCAGGAATATAGGGCAACAAGTTTTGCCTAAATACATGCCCAGGAAATGACCCAGAGTCCCATCCTAGAAGGATTTTTAAATTTATGGAATATTTGAATTAAAATATTTGAAGTTCAAATATTTCTGAAATTTTTTTCCTCCACATGGCCTCATGCCAAGTTGTATTTTTATGCTCCAGGAATATAGGGCAACAAGTTTTGCCTAAATACATGCCCAGGAAATGACCCAGAGTCCCATCCTAGAAGGATTTTTAAATTTATGGAATATTTGAATTAAAATATTTGAAGTTCAAATATTTCTGAAATTTTTTTCCTCCACATGGCCTTATGCCAAGTTGTATTTTTATTCTCCAGGAATATAGGGCAACAAGTTTTGCCTAAATACATGCCCAGGAAATGACCCAGAGTCCCATCCTAGAAGAATTTTTAAATTTATTCAATATTTGAATTAAAATATTTAAAGTTCAAATATTTCTGAAATTTTTTTCCTCCACATGGCCTCATGCCAAGTTGTATTTTTATGCTCCAGGAATATAGGGCAACAAGTTTTGCCTAAATACATGCCCAGGAAATGACCCAGAGTCCCATCCTAGAAGGATTTTTAAATTTATGGAATATTTGAATTAAAATATTTGAAGTTCAAATATTTCTGAAATTTTTTTCCTCCACATGGCCTCATGCCAAGTTGTATTTTTATGCTCCAGGAATATAGGGCAACAAGTTTTGCCTAAATACATGCCCAGGAAATGACCCAGAGTCCCATCCTAGAAGGATTTTTAATTTTATGGAATATTTGAATTAAAATATTTGAAGTTCAAATATTTCTGAAATTTTTTTCCTCCACATGGCCTCATGCCAAGTTGTATTTTTATGCTCCAGGAATATAGGGCAACAAGTTTTGCCTAAATACATGCCCAGGAAATGACCCAGAGTCCCATCCTAGAAGGATTTTTAAATTTATGGAATATTTGAATTAAAATATTTGAAGTTCAAATATTTCTGAAATTTTTTTGTTCCACATGGCCATATGCCAAGTTGTATTTTTATGCTCCAGGAATATAGGGCAACAAGTTTTGCCTAAATACATGCCCAGGAAATGACCCAGAGTCCCATCCTACAAGGATTTTTAAATTTATGGAATATTTGAATTAAAATATTTGAAGTTCAAATATTTCTGAAATTTTTTTGTTCCACATGGCCATATGCCAAGTTGTATTTTTATGCTCCAGGAATATAGGGCAACAAGTTTTGCCTAAATACATGCCCAGGAAATGACCCAGAGTCCCATCCTAGAAGAATTTTTAAATTTATTCAATATTTGAATTAAAATATTTGAAGTTCAAATATTTCTGAAATTTTTTTCCTCCACATGGCCTCATGCCAAGTTGTATTTTTATGCTCCAGGAATATAGGGCAACAAGTTTTGCCTAAATACATGCCCAGGAAATGACCCAGAGTCCCATCCTAGAAGGATTTTTAAATTTATGGAATATTTGAATTAAAATATTTGAAGTTCAAATATTTCTGAAATTTTTTTGTTCCACATGGCCATATGCCAAGTTGTATTTTTATGCTCCAGGAATATAGGGCAACAAGTTTTGCCTAAATACATGCCCAGGAAATGACCCAGAGTCCCATCCTAGAAGGATTTTTAAATTTATGGAATATTTGAATTAAAATATTTGAAGTTCAAATATTTCTGAAATTTTTTTCCTCCACATGGCCTCATGCCAAGTTGTATTTTTATGCTCCAGGAATATAGGGCAACAAGTTTTGCCTAAATACATGCCCAGGAAATGACCCAGAGTCCCATCCTAGAAGAATTTTTAAATTTATGGAATATTTGAATTAAAATATTTGAAGTTCAAATATTTCTGAAATTTTTTTGTTCCACATGGCCATATGCCAAGTTGTATTTTTATGCTCCAGGAATATAGGGCAACAAGTTTTGCCTAAATACATGCCCAGGAAATGACCCAGAGTCCCATCCTAGAAGAATTTTTAAATTTATTCAATATTTGAATTAAAATATTTAAAGTTCAAATATTTCTGAAATTTTTTTCCTCCACATGGCCTCATGCCAAGTTGTATTTTTATGCTCCAGGAATATAGGGCAACAAGTTTTGCCTAAATACATGCCCAGGAAATGACCCAGAGTCCCATCCTAGAAGGATTTTTAAATTTATGGAATATTTGAATTAAAATATTTGAAGTTCAAATATTTCTGAAATTTTTTTCCTCCACATGGCCTTATGCCAAGTTGTATTTTTATTCTCCAGGAATATAGGGCAACAAGTTTTGCCTAAATACATGCCCAGGAAATGACCCAGAGTCCCATCCTAGAAGGATTTTTAAATTTATTCAATATTTGAATTAAAATATTTAAAGTTCAAATATTTCTGAAATTTTTTTCCTCCACATGGCCTCATGCCAAGTTGTATTTTTATGCTCCAGGAATATAGGGCAACAAGTTTTGCCTAAATACATGCCCAGGAAATGACCCAGAGTCCCATCCTAGAAGGATTTTTAAATTTATGGAATATTTGAATTAAAATATTTGAAGTTCAAATATTTCTGAAATTTTTTTCCTCCACATGGCCTTATGCCAAGTTGTATTTTTATTCTCCAGGAATATAGGGCAACAAGTTTTGCCTAAATACATGCCCAGGAAATGACCCAGAGTCCCATCCTAGAAGGATTTTTAAATTTATTCAATATTTGAATTAAAATATTTGAAGTTCAAATATTTCTGAAATTTTTTTCCTCCACATGGCCTTATGCCAAGTTGTATTTTTATTCTCCAGGAATATAGGGCAACAAGTTTTGCCTAAATACATGCCCAGGAAATGACCCAGAGTCCCATCCTAGAAGGATTTTTAAATTTATTCAATATTTGAATTAAAATATTTAAAGTTCAAATATTTCTGAAATTTTTTTCCTCCACATGGCCTCATGCCAAGTTGTATTTTTATGCTCCAGGAATATAGGGCAACAAGTTTTGCCTAAATACATGCCCAGGAAATGACCCAGAGTCCCATCCTAGAAGGATTTTTAAATTTATTCAATATTTGAATTAAAATATTTGAAGTTCAAATATTTCTGAAATTTTTTTCCTCCACATGGCCTCATGCCAAGTTGTATTTTTATGCTCCAGGAATATAGGGCAACAAGTTTTGCCTAAATACATGCCCAGGAAATGACCCAGAGTCCCATCCTAGAAGGATTTTTAAATTTATTAAATATTTAAATTAAAATATTTAAAGTTCAAATATTTCTGAAATTTTTTTCCTCCACATGGCCTCATGCCAAGTTGTATTTTTATGCTCCAGGAATATAGGGCAACAAGTTTTGCCTAAATACATGCCCAGGAAATGACCCAGAGTCCCATCCTAGAAGGATTTTTAAATTTATGGAATATTTGAATTAAAATATTTGAAGTTCAAATATTTCTGAAATTTTTTTCCTCCACATGGCCTTATGCCAAGTTGTATTTTTATTCTCCAGGAATATAGGGCAACAAGTTTTGCCTAAATACATGCCCAGGAAATGACCCAGAGTCCCATCCTAGAAGAATTTTTAAATTTATTCAATATTTGAATTAAAATATTTAAAGTTCAAATATTTCTGAAATTTTTTTCCTCCACATGGCCTCATGCCAAGTTGTATTTTTATGCTCCAGGAATATAGGGCAACAAGTTTTGCCTAAATACATGCCCAGGAAATGACCCAGAGTCCCATCCTAGAAGGATTTTTAATTTTATGGAATATTTGAATTAAAATATTTGAAGTTCAAATATTTCTGAAATTTTTTTCCTCCACATGGCCTCATGCCAAGTTGTATTTTTATGCTCCAGGAATATAGGGCAACAAGTTTTGCCTAAATACATGCCCAGGAAATGACCCAGAGTCCCATCCTAGAAGGATTTTTAAATTTATGGAATATTTGAATTAAAATATTTGAAGTTCAAATATTTCTGAAATTTTTTTGTTCCACATGGCCATATGCCAAGTTGTATTTTTATGCTCCAGGAATATAGGGCAACAAGTTTTGCCTAAATACATGCCCAGGAAATGACCCAGAGTCCCATCCTAGAAGGATTTTTAAATTTATGGAATATTTGAATTAAAATATTTGAAGTTCAAATATTTCTGAAATTTTTTTGTTCCACATGGCCATATGCCAAGTTGTATTTTTATGCTCCAGGAATATAGGGCAACAAGTTTTGCCTAAATACATGCCCAGGAAATGACCCAGAGTCCCATCCTAGAAGAATTTTTAAATTTATTCAATATTTGAATTAAAATATTTGAAGTTCAAATATTTCTGAAATTTTTTTCCTCCACATGGCCTCATGCCAAGTTGTATTTTTATGCTCCAGGAATATAGGGCAACACGTTTTGCCTAAATACATGCCCAGGAAATGACCCAGAGTCCCATCCTAGAAGGATTTTTAAATTTATGGAATATTTGAATTAAAATATTTGAAGTTCAAATATTTCTGAAATTTTTTTCCTCCACATGGCCTCATGCCAAGTTGTATTTTTATGCTCCAGGAATATAGGGCAACAAGTTTTGCCTAAATACATGCCCAGGAAATGACCCAGAGTCCCATCCTAGAAGGATTTTTAATTTTATGGAATATTTGAATTAAAATATTTGAAGTTCAAATATTTCTGAAATTTTTTTCCTCCACATGGCCTCATGCCAAGTTGTATTTTTATGCTCCAGGAATATAGGGCAACAAGTTTTGCCTAAATACATGCCCAGGAAATGACCCAGAGTCCCATCCTAGAAGGATTTTTAAATTTATGGAATATTTGAATTAAAATATTTGAAGTTCAAATATTTCTGAAATTTTTTTCCTCCACATGGCCTCATGCCAAGTTGTATTTTTATGCTCCAGGAATATAGGGCAACAAGTTTTGCCTAAATACATGCCCAGGAAATGACCCAGAGTCCCATCCTAGAAGGATTTTTAATTTTATGGAATATTTGAATTAAAATATTTGAAGTTCAAATATTTCTGAAATTTTTTTCCTCCACATGGCCTCATGCCAAGTTGTATTTTTATGCTCCAGGAATATAGGGCAACAAGTTTTGCCTAAATACATGCCCAGGAAATGACCCAGAGTCCCATCCTAGAAGGATTTTTAAATTTATGGAATATTTGAATTAAAATATTTGAAGTTCAAATATTTCTGAAATTTTTTTCCTCCACATGGCCTCATGCCAAGTTGTATTTTTATGCTCCAGGAATATAGGGCAACAAGTTTTGCCTAAATACATGCCCAGGAAATGACCCAGAGTCCCATCCTAGAAGGATTTTTAAATTTATGGAATATTTGAATTAAAATATTTGAAGTTCAAATATTTCTGAAATTTTTTTCCTCCACATGGCCTCATGCCAAGTTGTATTTTTATGCTCCAGGAATATAGGGCAACAAGTTTTGCCTAAATACATGCCCAGGAAATGACCCAGAGTCCCATCCTAGAAGGATTTTTAAATTTATGGAATATTTGAATTAAAATATTTGAAGTTCAAATATTTCTGAAATTTTTTTGCTCCACATGGCCATATGCCAAGTTGTATTTTTATGCTCCAGGAATATAGGGCAACAAGTTTTGCCTAAATACATGCCCAGGAAATGACCCAGAGTCCCATCCTAGAAGGATTTTTAAATTTATGGAATATTTGAATTAAAATATTTGAAGTTCAAATATTTCTGAAATTTTTTTGTTCCACATGGCCATATGCCAAGTTGTATTTTTATGCTCCAGGAATATAGGGCAACAAGTTTTGCCTAAATACATGCCCAGGAAATGACCCAGAGTCCCATCCTAGAAGGATTTTTAAATTTATTGAATATTTGAATTAAAATATTTGAAGTTCAAATATTTCTGAAATTTTTTTCCTCCACATGGCCTCATGCCAAGTTGTATTTTTATGCTCCAGGAATATAGGGCAACAAGTTTTGCCTAAATACATGCCCAGGAAATGACCCAGAGTCCCATCCTAGAAGGATTTTTAAATTTATGGAATATTTGAATTAAAATATTTGAAGTTCAAATATTTCTGAAATTTTTTTCCTCCACATGGCCTCATGCCAAGTTGTATTTTTATGCTCCAGGAATATAGGGCAACAAGTTTTGCCTAAATACATGCCCAGGAAATGACCCAGAGTCCCATCCTAGAAGGATTTTTAAATTTATGGAATATTTGAATTAAAATATTTGAAGTTCAAATATTTCTGAAATTTTTTTCCTCCACATGGCCTCATGCCAAGTTGTATTTTTATGCTCCAGGAATATAGGGCAACAAGTTTTGCCTAAATACATGCCCAGGAAATGACCCAGAGTCCCATCCTAGAAGGATTTTTAAATTTATGGAATATTTGAATTAAAATATTTGAAGTTCAAATATTTCTGAAATTTTTTTCCTCCACATGGCCTCATGCCAAGTTGTATTTTTATGCTCCAGGAATATAGGGCAACAAGTTTTGCCTAAATACATGCCCAGGAAATGACCCAGAGTCCCATCCTAGAAGGATTTTTAAATTTATGGAATATTTGAATTAAAATATTTGAAGTTCAAATATTTCTGAAATTTTTTTCCTCCACATGGCCTTATGCCAAGTTGTATTTTTATGCTCCAGGAATATAGGGCAACAAGTTTTGCCTAAATACATGCCCAGGAAATGACCCAGAGTCCCATCCTAGAAGGATTTTTAAATTTATTGAATATTTGAATTAAAATATTTGAAGTTCAAATATTTCTGAAATTTTTTTCCTCCACATGGCCTCATGCCAAGTTGTATTTTTATGCTCCAGGAATATAGGGCAACAAGTTTTGCCTAAATACATGCCCAGGAAATGACCCAGAGTCCCATCCTAGAAGGATTTTTAAATTTATGGAATATTTGAATTAAAATATTTGAAGTTCAAATATTTCTGAAATTTTTTTCCTCCACATGGCCTCATGCCAAGTTGTATTTTTATGCTCCAGGAATATAGGGCAACAAGTTTTGCCTAAATACATGCCCAGGAAATGACCCAGAGTCCCATCCTAGAAGGATTTTTAAATTTATGGAATATTTGAATTAAAATATTTGAAGTTCAAATATTTCTGAAATTTTTTTCCTCCACATGGCCTCATGCCAAGTTGTATTTTTATGCTCCAGGAATATAGGGCAACAAGTTTTGCCTAAATACATGCCCAGGAAATGACCCAGAGTCCCATCCTAGAAGGATTTTTAAATTTATGGAATATTTGAATTAAAATATTTGAAGTTCAAATATTTCTGAAATTTTTTTGTTCCACATGGCCTCATGCCAAGTTGTATTTTTATGCTCCAGGAATATAGGGCAACAAGTTTTGCCTAAATACATGCCCAGGAAATGACCCAGAGTCCCATCCTAGAAGGATTTTTAAATTTATGGAATATTTGAATTAAAATATTTGAAGTTCAAATATTTCTGAAATTTTTTTGTTCCACATGGCCATATGCCAAGTTGTATTTTTATGCTCCAGGAATATAGGGCAACAAGTTTTGCCTAAATACATGCCCAGGAAATGACCCAGAGTCCCATCCTAGAAGGATTTTTAAATTTATGGAATATTTGAATTAAAATATTTGAAGTTCAAATATTTCTGAAATTTTTTTCCTCCACATGGCCTCATGCCAAGTTGTATTTTTATGCTCCAGGAATATAGGGCAACAAGTTTTGCCTAAATACATGCCCAGGAAATGACCCAGAGTCCCATCCTAGAAGAATTTTTAAATTTATGGAATATTTGAATTAAAATATTTGAAGTTCAAATATTTCTGAAATTTTTTTGTTCCACATGGCCATATGCCAAGTTGTATTTTTATGCTCCAGGAATATAGGGCAACAAGTTTTGCCTAAATACATGCCCAGGAAATGACCCAGAGTCCCATCCTAGAAGAATTTTTAAATTTATTCAATATTTGAATTAAAATATTTGAAGTTCAAATATTTCTGAAATTTTTTTCCTCCACATGGCCTCATGCCAAGTTGTATTTTTATGCTCCAGGAATATAGGGCAACAAGTTTTGCCTAAATACATGCCCAGGAAATGACCCAGAGTCCCATCCTAGAAGGATTTTTAAATTTATGGAATATTTGAATTAAAATATTTGAAGTTCAAATATTTCTGAAATTTTTTTCCTCCACATGGCCTCATGCCAAGTTGTATTTTTATTCTCCAGGAATATAGGGCAACAAGTTTTGCCTAAATACATGCCCAGGAAATGACCCAGAGTCCCATCCTAGAAGGATTTTTAAATTTATGGAATATTTGAATTAAAATATTTGAAGTTCAAATATTTCTGAAATTTTTTTCCTCCACATGGCCTCATGCCAAGTTGTATTTTTATTCTCCAGGAATATAGGGCAACAAGTTTTGCCTAAATACATGCCCAGGAAATGACCCAGAGTCCCATCCTAGAAGGATTTTTAAATTTATGGAATATTTGAATTAAAATATTTGAAGTTCAAATATTTCTGAAATTTTTTTGTTCCACATGGTCATATGCCAAGTTGTATTTTTATGCTCCAGGAATATAGGGCAACAAGTTTTGCCTAAATACATGCCCAGGAAATGACCCAGAGTCCCATCCTAGAAGGATTTTTAAATTTATGGAATATTTGAATTAAAATATTTGAAGTTCAAATATTTCTGAAATTTTTTTCCTCCACATGGCCTCATGCCAAGTTGTATTTTTATGCTCCAGGAATATAGGGCAACAAGTTTTGCCTAAATACATGCCCAGTAAATGACCCAGAGTCCCATCCTAGAAGGATTTTTAAATTTATGGAATATTTGAATTAAAATATTTGAAGTTCAAATATTTCTGAAATTTTTTTGTTCCACATGGCCATATGCCAAGTTGTATTTTTATGCTCCAGGAATATAGGGCAACAAGTTTTGCCTAAATACATGCCCAGGAAATGACCCAGAGTCCCATCCTAGAAGAATTTTTAAATTTATTCAATATTTGAATTAAAATATTTGAAGTTCAAATATTTCTGAAATTTTTTTCCTCCACATGGCCTCATGCCAAGTTGTATTTTTATGCTCCAGGAATATAGGGCAACAAGTTTTGCCTAAATACATGCCCAGGAAATGACCCAGAGTCCCATCCTAGAAGGATTTTTAAATTTATGGAATATTTGAATTAAAATATTTGAAGTTCAAATATTTCTGAAATTTTTTTGTTCCACATGGCCATATGCCAAGTTGTATTTTTATGCTCCAGGAATATAGGGCAACAAGTTTTGCCTAAATACATGCCCAGGAAATGACCCAGAGTCCCATCCTAGAAGGATTTTTAAATTTATGGAATATTTGAATTAAAATATTTGAAGTTCAAATATTTCTGAAATTTTTTTGTTCCACATGGCCATATGCCAAGTTGTATTTTTATGCTCCAGGAATATAGGGCAACAAGTTTTGCCTAAATACATGCCCAGGAAATGACCCAGAGTCCCATCCTAGAAGGATTTTTAAATTTATGGAATATTTGAATTAAAATATTTGAAGTTCAAATATTTCTGAAATTTTTTTCCTCCACATGGCCTCATGCCAAGTTGTATTTTTATGCTCCAGGAATATAGGGCAACAAGTTTTGCCTAAATACATGCCCAGGAAATGACCCAGAGTCCCATCCTAGAAGAATTTTTAAATTTATGGAATATTTGAATTAAAATATTTGAAGTTCAAATATTTCTGAAATTTTTTTGTTCCACATGGCCATATGCCAAGTTGTATTTTTATGCTCCAGGAATATAGGGCAACAAGTTTTGCCTAAATACATGCCCAGGAAATGACCCAGAGTCCCATCCTAGAAGAATTTTTAAATTTATTCAATATTTGAATTAAAATATTTGAAGTTCAAATATTTCTGAAATTTTTTTCCTCCACATGGCCTCATGCCAAGTTGTATTTTTATGCTCCAGGAATATAGGGCAACAAGTTTTGCCTAAATACATGCCCAGGAAATGACCCAGAGTCCCATCCTAGAAGGATTTTTAAATTTATGGAATATTTGAATTAAAATATTTGAAGTTCAAATATTTCTGAAATTTTTTTCCTCCACATGGCCTCATGCCAAGTTGTATTTTTATTCTCCAGGAATATAGGGCAACAAGTTTTGCCTAAATACATGCCCAGGAAATGACCCAGAGTCCCATCCTAGAAGGATTTTTAAATTTATGGAATATTTGAATTAAAATATTTGAAGTTCAAATATTTCTGAAATTTTTTTCCTCCACATGGCCTCATGCCAAGTTGTATTTTTATTCTCCAGGAATATAGGGCAACAAGTTTTGCCTAAATACATGCCCAGGAAATGACCCAGAGTCCCATCCTAGAAGGATTTTTAAATTTATGGAATATTTGAATTAAAATATTTGAAGTTCAAATATTTCTGAAATTTTTTTGTTCCACATGGTCATATGCCAAGTTGTATTTTTATGCTCCAGGAATATAGGGCAACAAGTTTTGCCTAAATACATGCCCAGGAAATGACCCAGAGTCCCATCCTAGAAGGATTTTTAAATTTATGGAATATTTGAATTAAAATATTTGAAGTTCAAATATTTCTGAAATTTTTTTCCTCCACATGGCCTCATGCCAAGTTGTATTTTTATTCTCCAGGAATATAGGGCAACAAGTTTTGCCTAAATACATGCCCAGGAAATGACCCAGAGTCCCATCCTAGAAGGATTTTTAAATTTATGGAATATTTGAATTAAAATATTTGAAGTTCAAATATTTCTGAAATTTTTTTCCTCCACATGGCCTCATGCCAAGTTGTATTTTTATTCTCCAGGAATATAGGGCAACAAGTTTTGCCTAAATACATGCCCAGGAAATGACCCAGAGTCCCATCCTAGAAGGATTTTTAAATTTATGGAATATTTGAATTAAAATATTTGAAGTTCAAATATTTCTGAAATTTTTTTGTTCCACATGGTCATATGCCAAGTTGTATTTTTATACTCCAGGAATATAGGGCAACAAGTTTTGCCTAAATACATGCCCAGGAAATGACCCAGAGTCCCATCCTAGAAGGATTTTTAAATTTATGGAATATTTGAATTAAAATATTTGAAGTTCAAATATTTCTGAAATTTTTTTCCTCCACATGGCCTCGTGCCAAGTTGTATTTTTATGCTCCAGGAATATAGGGCAACAAGTTTTGCCTAAATACATGCCCAGTAAATGACCCAGAGTCCCATCCTAGAAGGATTTTTAAATTTATGGAATATTTGAATTAAAATATTTGAAGTTCAAATATTTCTGAAATTTTTTTGTTCCACATGGCCATATGCCAAGTTGTATTTTTATGCTCCAGGAATATAGGGCAACAAGTTTTGCCTAAATACATGCCCAGGAAATGACCCAGAGTCCCATCCTAGAAGAATTTTTAAATTTATTCAATATTTGAATTAAAATATTTGAAGTTCAAATATTTCTGAAATTTTTTTCCTCCACATGGCCTCATGCCAAGTTGTATTTTTATGCTCCAGGAATATAGGGCAACAAGTTTTGCCTAAATACATGCCCAGGAAATGACCCAGAGTCCCATCCTAGAAGGATTTTTAAATTTATGGAATATTTGAATTAAAATATTTGAAGTTCAAATATTTCTGAAATTTTTTTGTTCCACATGGCCATATGCCAAGTTGTATTTTTATGCTCCAGGAATATAGGGCAACAAGTTTTGCCTAAATACATGCCCAGGAAATGACCCAGAGTCCCATCCTAGAAGGATTTTTAAATTTATGGAATATTTGAATTAAAATATTTGAAGTTCAAATATTTCTGAAATTTTTTTGTTCCACATGGCCATATGCCAAGTTGTATTTTTATGCTCCAGGAATATAGGGCAACAAGTTTTGCCTAAATACATGCCCAGGAAATGACCCAGAGTCCCATCCTAGAAGGATTTTTAAATTTATGGAATATTTGAATTAAAATATTTGAAGTTCAAATATTTCTGAAATTTTTTTCCTCCACATGGCCTCATGCCAAGTTGTATTTTTATGCTCCAGGAATATAGGGCAACAAGTTTTGCCTAAATACATGCCCAGGAAATGACCCAGAGTCCCATCCTAGAAGGATTTTTAAATTTATGGAATATTTGAATTAAAATATTTGAAGTTCAAATATTTCTGAAATTTTTTTCCTCCACATGGCCTTATGCCAAGTTGTATTTTTATTCTCCAGGAATATAGGGCAACAAGTTTTGCCTAAATACATGCCCAGGAAATGACCCAGAGTCCCATCCTAGAAGAATTTTTAAATTTATTCAATATTTGAATTAAAATATTTAAAGTTCAAATATTTCTGAAATTTTTTTCCTCCACATGGCCTCATGCCAAGTTGTATTTTTATGCTCCAGGAATATAGGGCAACAAGTTTTGCCTAAATACATGCCCAGGAAATGACCCAGAGTCCCATCCTAGAAGGATTTTTAAATTTATGGAATATTTGAATTAAAATATTTGAAGTTCAAATATTTCTGAAATTTTTTTCCTCCACATGGCCTCATGCCAAGTTGTATTTTTATGCTCCAGGAATATAGGGCAACAAGTTTTGCCTAAATACATGCCCAGGAAATGACCCAGAGTCCCATCCTAGAAGGATTTTTAATTTTATGGAATATTTGAATTAAAATATTTGAAGTTCAAATATTTCTGAAATTTTTTTCCTCCACATGGCCTCATGCCAAGTTGTATTTTTATGCTCCAGGAATATAGGGCAACAAGTTTTGCCTAAATACATGCCCAGGAAATGACCCAGAGTCCCATCCTAGAAGGATTTTTAAATTTATGGAATATTTGAATTAAAATATTTGAAGTTCAAATATTTCTGAAATTTTTTTGTTCCACATGGCCATATGCCAAGTTGTATTTTTATGCTCCAGGAATATAGGGCAACAAGTTTTGCCTAAATACATGCCCAGGAAATGACCCAGAGTCCCATCCTAGAAGGATTTTTAAATTTATGGAATATTTGAATTAAAATATTTGAAGTTCAAATATTTCTGAAATTTTTTTGTTCCACATGGCCATATGCCAAGTTGTATTTTTATGCTCCAGGAATATAGGGCAACAAGTTTTGCCTAAATACATGCCCAGGAAATGACCCAGAGTCCCATCCTAGAAGGATTTTTAAATTTATGGAATATTTGAATTAAAATATTTGAAGTTCAAATATTTCTGAAATTTTTTTCCTCCACATGGCCTCATGCCAAGTTGTATTTTTATGCTCCAGGAATATAGGGCAACAAGTTTTGCCTAAATACATGCCCAGGAAATGACCCAGAGTCCCATCCTAGAAGAATTTTTAAATTTATGGAATATTTGAATTAAAATATTTGAAGTTCAAATATTTCTGAAATTTTTTTGTTCCACATGGCCATATGCCAAGTTGTATTTTTATGCTCCAGGAATATAGGGCAACAAGTTTTGCCTAAATACATGCCCAGGAAATGACCCAGAGTCCCATCCTAGAAGAATTTTTAAATTTATTCAATATTTGAATTAAAATATTTGAAGTTCAAATATTTCTGAAATTTTTTTCCTCCACATGGCCTCATGCCAAGTTGTATTTTTATGCTCCAGGAATATAGGGCAACAAGTTTTGCCTAAATACATGCCCAGGAAATGACCCAGAGTCCCATCCTAGAAGGATTTTTAAATTTATGGAATATTTGAATTAAAATATTTGAAGTTCAAATATTTCTGAAATTTTTTTCCTCCACATGGCCTCATGCCAAGTTGTATTTTTATTCTCCAGGAATATAGGGCAACAAGTTTTGCCTAAATACATGCCCAGGAAATGACCCAGAGTCCCATCCTAGAAGGATTTTTAAATTTATGGAATATTTGAATTAAAATATTTGAAGTTCAAATATTTCTGAAATTTTTTTCCTCCACATGGCCTCATGCCAAGTTGTATTTTTATTCTCCAGGAATATAGGGCAACAAGTTTTGCCTAAATACATGCCCAGGAAATGACCCAGAGTCCCATCCTAGAAGGATTTTTAAATTTATGGAATATTTGAATTAAAATATTTGAAGTTCAAATATTTCTGAAATTTTTTTGTTCCACATGGTCATATGCCAAGTTGTATTTTTATGCTCCAGGAATATAGGGCAACAAGTTTTGCCTAAATACATGCCCAGGAAATGACCCAGAGTCCCATCCTAGAAGGATTTTTAAATTTATGGAATATTTGAATTAAAATATTTGAAGTTCAAATATTTCTGAAATTTTTTTCCTCCACATGGCCTCATGCCAAGTTGTATTTTTATGCTCCAGGAATATAGGGCAACAAGTTTTGCCTAAATACATGCCCAGTAAATGACCCAGAGTCCCATCCTAGAAGGATTTTTAAATTTATGGAATATTTGAATTAAAATATTTGAAGTTCAAATATTTCTGAAATTTTTTTGTTCCACATGGCCATATGCCAAGTTGTATTTTTATGCTCCAGGAATATAGGGCAACAAGTTTTGCCTAAATACATGCCCAGGAAATGACCCAGAGTCCCATCCTAGAAGAATTTTTAAATTTATTCAATATTTGAATTAAAATATTTGAAGTTCAAATATTTCTGAAATTTTTTTCCTCCACATGGCCTCATGCCAAGTTGTATTTTTATGCTCCAGGAATATAGGGCAACAAGTTTTGCCTAAATACATGCCCAGGAAATGACCCAGAGTCCCATCCTAGAAGGATTTTTAAATTTATGGAATATTTGAATTAAAATATTTGAAGTTCAAATATTTCTGAAATTTTTTTGTTCCACATGGCCATATGCCAAGTTGTATTTTTATGCTCCAGGAATATAGGGCAACAAGTTTTGCCTAAATACATGCCCAGGAAATGACCCAGAGTCCCATCCTAGAAGGATTTTTAAATTTATGGAATATTTGAATTAAAATATTTGAAGTTCAAATATTTCTGAAATTTTTTTGTTCCACATGGCCATATGCCAAGTTGTATTTTTATGCTCCAGGAATATAGGGCAACAAGTTTTGCCTAAATACATGCCCAGGAAATGACCCAGAGTCCCATCCTAGAAGGATTTTTAAATTTATGGAATATTTGAATTAAAATATTTGAAGTTCAAATATTTCTGAAATTTTTTTCCTCCACATGGCCTCATGCCAAGTTGTATTTTTATGCTCCAGGAATATAGGGCAACAAGTTTTGCCTAAATACATGCCCAGGAAATGACCCAGAGTCCCATCCTAGAAGAATTTTTAAATTTATGGAATATTTGAATTAAAATATTTGAAGTTCAAATATTTCTGAAATTTTTTTGTTCCACATGGCCATATGCCAAGTTGTATTTTTATGCTCCAGGAATATAGGGCAACAAGTTTTGCCTAAATACATGCCCAGGAAATGACCCAGAGTCCCATCCTAGAAGAATTTTTAAATTTATTCAATATTTGAATTAAAATATTTGAAGTTCAAATATTTCTGAAATTTTTTTCCTCCACATGGCCTCATGCCAAGTTGTATTTTTATGCTCCAGGAATATAGGGCAACAAGTTTTGCCTAAATACATGCCCAGGAAATGACCCAGAGTCCCATCCTAGAAGGATTTTTAAATTTATGGAATATTTGAATTAAAATATTTGAAGTTCAAATATTTCTGAAATTTTTTTCCTCCACATGGCCTCATGCCAAGTTGTATTTTTATTCTCCAGGAATATAGGGCAACAAGTTTTGCCTAAATACATGCCCAGGAAATGACCCAGAGTCCCATCCTAGAAGGATTTTTAAATTTATGGAATATTTGAATTAAAATATTTGAAGTTCAAATATTTCTGAAATTTTTTTCCTCCACATGGCCTCATGCCAAGTTGTATTTTTATTCTCCAGGAATATAGGGCAACAAGTTTTGCCTAAATACATGCCCAGGAAATGACCCAGAGTCCCATCCTAGAAGGATTTTTAAATTTATGGAATATTTGAATTAAAATATTTGAAGTTCAAATATTTCTGAAATTTTTTTGTTCCACATGGTCATATGCCAAGTTGTATTTTTATGCTCCAGGAATATAGGGCAACAAGTTTTGCCTAAATACATGCCCAGGAAATGACCCAGAGTCCCATCCTAGAAGGATTTTTAAATTTATGGAATATTTGAATTAAAATATTTGAAGTTCAAATATTTCTGAAGTTTTTTTGCTCCACATGGCCTCATGCCAAGTTGTATTTTTATGCTCCAGGAATATAGGGCAACAAGTTTTGCCTAAATACATGCCCAGTAAATGACCCAGAGTCCCATCCTAGAAGGATTTTTAAATTTATGGAATATTTGAATTAAAATATTTGAAGTTAAAATATTTCTGAAATTTTTTTGTTCCACATGGCCATATGCCAAGTTGTATTTTTATGCTCCAGGAATATAGGGCAACAAGTTTTGCCTAAATACATGCCCAGGAAATGACCCAGAGTCCCATCCTAGAAGAATTTTTAAATTTATTCAATATTTGAATTAAAATATTTGAAGTTCAAATATTTCTGAAATTTTTTTCCTCCACATGGCCTCATGCCAAGTTGTATTTTTATGCTCCAGGAATATAGGGCAACAAGTTTTGCCTAAATACATGCCCAGGAAATGACCCAGAGTCCCATCCTAGAAGGATTTTTAAATTTATGGAATATTTGAATTAAAATATTTGAAGTTCAAATATTTCTGAAATTTTTTTGTTCCACATGGCCATATGCCAAGTTGTATTTTTATGCTCCAGGAATATAGGGCAACAAGTTTTGCCTAAATACATGCCCAGGAAATGACCCAGAGTCCCATCCTAGAAGGATTTTTAAATTTATGGAATATTTGAATTAAAATATTTGAAGTTCAAATATTTCTGAAATTTTTTTGTTCCACATGGCCATATGCCAAGTTGTATTTTTATGCTCCAGGAATATAGGGCAACAAGTTTTGCCTAAATACATGCCCAGGAAATGACCCAGAGTCCCATCCTAGAAGGATTTTTAAATTTATGGAATATTTGAATTAAAATATTTGAAGTTCAAATATTTCTGAAATTTTTTTGTTCCACATGGCCATATGCCAAGTTGTATTTTTATGCTCCAGGAATATAGGGCAACAAGTTTTGCCTAAATACATGCCCAGGAAATGACCCAGAGTCCCATCCTAGAAGAATTTTTAAATTTATTCAATATTTGAATTAAAATATTTGAAGTTCAAATATTTCTGAAATTTTTTTCCTCCACATGGCCTCATGCCAAGTTGTATTTTTATGCTCCAGGAATATAGGGCAACAAGTTTTGCCTAAATACATGCCCAGGAAATGACCCAGAGTCCCATCCTAGAAGGATTTTTAAATTTATGGAATATTTGAATTAAAATATTTGAAGTTCAAATATTTCTGAAATTTTTTTGTTCCACATGGCCATATGCCAAGTTGTATTTTTATGCTCCAGGAATATAGGGCAACAAGTTTTGCCTAAATACATGCCCAGGAAATGACCCAGAGTCCCATCCTAGAAGGATTTTTAAATTTATGGAATATTTGAATTAAAATATTTGAAGTTCAAATATTTCTGAAATTTTTTTGTTCCACATGGCCATATGCCAAGTTGTATTTTTATGCTCCAGGAATATAGGGCAACAAGTTTTGCCTAAATACATGCCCAGGAAATGACCCAGAGTCCCATCCTAGAAGGATTTTTAAATTTATGGAATATTTGAATTAAAATATTTGAAGTTCAAATATTTCTGAAATTTTTTTGTTCCACATGGCCATATGCCAAGTTGTATTTTTATGCTCCAGGAATATAGGGCAACAAGTTTTGCCTAAATACATGCCCAGGAAATGACCCAGAGTCCCATCCTAGAAGGATTTTTAAATTTATGGAATATTTGAATTAAAATATTTGAAGTTCAAATATTTCTGAAATTTTTTTGTTCCACATGGCCATATGCCAAGTTGTATTTTTATGCTCCAGGAATGTAGGGCAACAAGTTTTGCCTAAATACATGCCCAGGAAATGACCCAGAGTCCCATCCTAGAAGGATTTTTAAATTTATGGAATATTTGAATTAAAATATTTGAAGTTCAAATATTTCTGAAATTTTTTTCCTCCACATGGCCTTATGCCAAGTTGTATTTTTATGCTCCAGGAATATAGGGCAACAAGTTTTGCCTAAATACATGCCCAGGAAATGACCCAGAGTCCCATCCTAGAAGGATTTCAAATTTATTGAATATTTGAATTAAAATATTTGAAGTTCAAATATTTCTGGATTTTTTTTGCTCCACATGGCCTCATGCCAAGTTGTATTTTTATGCTCCAGGAATATAGGGCAACAAGTTTTGCCTAAATACATGCCCAGGAAATGACCCAGAGTCCCATCCTAGAAGGATTTCAAATTTATTGAATATTTGAATTAAAATATTTGAAGTTCAAATATTTCTGAAATTTTTTTCCTCCACATGGCCTTATGCCAAGTTGTATTTTTATACTCAAGGAATGTAGGGCAACAAGTTTTGCCTAAATACATGCCCAGGAAATGACCCAGAGTCCCATCCTAGAAGGATTTTTAAATTTATGGAATATTTGAATTAAAATATTTGAAGTTCAAATATTTCTGAAATTTTTTTGTTCCACATGGCCATATGCCAAGTTGTATTTTTATGCTCCAGGAATATAGGGCAACAAGTTTTGCCTAAATACATGCCCAGGAAATGACCCAGAGTCCCATCCTAGAAGGATTTTTAAATTTATGGAATATTTGAATTAAAATATTTGAAGTTCAAATATTTCTGAAATTTTTTTGTTCCACATGGCCATATGCCAAGTTGTATTTTTATGCTCCAGGAATATAGGGCAACAAGTTTTGCCAAAATACATGCCCAGGAAATGACCCAGAGTCCCATCCTAGAAGGATTTTTAAATTTATGGAATATTTGAATTAAAATATTTGAAGTTCAAATATTTCTGAAATTTTTTTGTTCCACATGGCCATATGCCAAGTTGTATTTTTATGCTCCAGGAATATAGGGCAACAAGTTTTGCCTAAATACATGCCCAGGAAATGACCCAGAGTCCCATCCTAGAAGGATTTTTAAATTTATGGAATATTTGAATTAAAATATTTGAAGTTCAAATATTTCTGAAATTTTTTTGTTCCACATGGCCATATGCCAAGTTGTATTTTTATGCTCCAGGAATATAGGGCAACAAGTTTTGCCTAAATACATGCCCAGGAAATGACCCAGAGTCCCATCCTAGAAGGATTTTTAAATTTATGGAATATTTGAATTAAAATATTTGAAGTTCAAATATTTCTGAAATTTTTTTCCTCCACATGGCCTCATGCCAAGTTGTATTTTTATGCTCCAGGAATATAGGGCAACAAGTTTTGCCTAAATACATGCCCAGGAAATGACCCAGAGTCCCATCCTAGAAGGATTTTTAAATTTATGGAATATTTGAATTAAAATATTTGAAGTTCAAATATTTCTGAAATTTTTTTCCTCCACATGGCCTTATGCCAAGTTGTATTTTTATGCTCCAGGAATATAGGGCAACAAGTTTTGCCTAAATACATGCCCAGGAAATGACCCAGAGTCCCATCCTAGAAGGATTTCAAATTTATTGAATATTTGAATTAAAATATTTGAAGTTCAAATATTTCTGGATTTTTTTTGCTCCACATGGCCTCATGCCAAGTTGTATTTTTATGCTCCAGGAATATAGGGCAACAAGTTTTGCCTAAATACATGCCCAGGAAATGACCCAGAGTCCCATCCTAGAAGGATTTCAAATTTATTGAATATTTGAATTAAAATATTTGAAGTTCAAATATTTCTGAAATTTTTTTCCTCCACATGGCCTTATGCCAAGTTGTATTTTTATACTCAAGGAATGTAGGGCAACAAGTTTTGCCTAAATACATGCCCAGGAAATGACCCAGAGTCCCATCCTAGAAGGATTTCAAATTTATTGAATATTTGAATTAAAATATTTGAAGTTCAAATATTTCTGAAATTTTTTTCCTCCACATGGCCTTATGCCAAGTTGTATTTTTATACTCAAGGAATGTAGGGCAACAAGTTTTGCCTAAATACATGCCCAGGAAATGACCCAGAGTCCCATCCTAGAAGGATTTCAAATTTATTGAATATTTGAATTAAAATATTTGAAGTTCAAATATTTCTGGATTTTTTTTGCTCCACATGGCCTCATGCCAAGTTGTATTTTTATGCTCCAGGAATATAGGGCAACAAGTTTTGCCTAAATACATGCCCAGGAAATGACCCAGAGTCCCATCCTAGAAGGATTTCAAATTTATTGAATATTTGAATTAAAATATTTGAAGTTCAAATATTTCTGAAATTTTTTTCCTCCACATGGCCTTATGCCAAGTTGTATTTTTATACTCAAGGAATGTAGGGCAACAAGTTTTGCCTAAATACATGCCCAGGAAATGACCCAGAGTCCCATCCTAGAAGGATTTCAAATTTATTGAATATTTGAATTAAAATATTTGAAGTTCAAATATTTCTGAATTTTTTTTCCTCCACATGGCCTTATGCCAAGTTGTATTTTTATGCTCAAGGAATGTAGGGCAATAAATTTTGCCAAGAAACATGTCCAGGTAATGTTAATTGTTCGTTTTTTTTAAGTTTTGGAATCTCTCTTAAAAATTGTTCCTGGGATAACCATGACAAGTTATCCCGCATGCCAGAAAGATGGCCGCCATAGCGCTATAAATTATTCCCGGGATAACCATCTACGGGATAACTTTTCCCACCTATTTTTTTTTTATTTTTCCCGTGTTGTTACCTTAGTTCTACGAAATACTTTGCTTCTCTTGTTTTATGTTTTTCTTTTCATTATTTTTAAGTATTTTTATTTGCATTTATCTTCTTTAGTTTGTCTTTGTTTTTGGTAGCATTTGACCTATTCTACCACCTCCTATCATTACATTTTGCCGTTCTTATTTTTTATTATGTGTAGTAACTTTTTCTATTTTTTTTTGCTTGTTTTTTTACATTTTCTGCTCTAGAATGGCAATATTATCATTTAAATTGAAAAAAAAATACGTAGACGCATAGTCCGGGCCCTTGCAAAAATTACTGCATACTTTTTTAAAGTAAAAATGTTAGCAAAAAATAATCAAAAGTAGACCTCTAAAAAATGACATATTTAAAAACATTGACATAGTAACATAAAACAAGTTTATTTTCTTACCCTTAAATTTTCTAAAATTTTAAGAGTTCTTCTTTTCATTGAATATTAAAGATCAAAAATTTGTTGGAAAATTGATTTTTGGTGATTTCAAATGGTTATTATAATAATTTTCTCAAACATTCAAAAAACAAAATTTGTTTTAAATCGTTCAGGATTAAAAGTGGATAAAATTTAATAAAACATAATATTTGCTGATTTCCAAACCACTAATAGTCATTAAAAAATGATTTATCAAATAAACAATTTTCAATAAGTTATTTTTTTTTTTTGAAAAATGCCTCTTTTTATGTAAAATGCCATTTTTTAAGAAAATTACAGAAAGGGCAACAAAATTTTGACCAGGTGATGATTTTTTTCATGTGATTAAAAAAAATCTTCAAAAAGGTAAAAAAAAATTGTCTTGAGTTAGACCGTTGCAAATATTTTTCAAAGTATACATTTTTTTTAATTTTTTGCCCTCCCCAACTTTGGTCAGAGTCGAGGGAAATAAACTTCAATAAATATTTGCAATGGCCTTAATGATGAAAAAAAAGTTCAATCAAAACTCTTCAAAATTAAATTTCATTAAGCATTTTTAGTAAAATGTCGCAGTTTTTTTTATTCTTGAAAAAAATATTTCGAAAAAAATCAAAAATATTTAATAAATTTGATCAAATATTTGCAATAATCTTACTTAATAACAGTGCACTTTGTAAAGTATTTATTAATTGTATTTTTTATTCAAAAAATTAAAATTTGGTCAAAGACATCAAAATTAGGAATGAAATGTTTTTTTGTTGTTTTCGTCATGTTTATTATATATTTTTGATTTAACTAAAAATAATTACCAGTATTTACTCGAGAAAACAATTATTAGAATTACTAAGCAATAGCTGTTCAATTACTTACGAATTCCAAAATTACACAAATTATTGCGGAGTAACAGAGAGATTTCGGTAATGCTTAAGTAATCACAGAATAATTTAGTATGAATCTGACACGCTGCTGAACATTCTTAGTATGGAAATAAAGCAATAGATGGAGTTGAAAAAGGTATTTATATTTTTTTATTATAAATTTTCTCACTCTGTTCAATCAGTTTCATAAAAAAAATGGAAACAAAGAATTACTCAGAATCACCAGTAATGACTATAACTATCGAGGATTTTCCGAATGGGAACGGAATTCCTGAGTTATTCTAGAACAACAATTTTAAAAGATATAATGAATTTCCTGGTGTTTTAATTTAATAAATTAATTCAAAAGTATTCAAAATATGGAAAAAGATACATTTATATAATTAATAAAAAAAGTATATTTTTTACGATTTTTAATTGATTGTTTTTTTTTGCAAAACGTAGTGACTTGTATATTTATGTTTTTTTTTATTCAAGGCCAAAATAAGATTTTAGGAATTTGCTCCCTTCCTCCCTCTCCTCACCCCTTCAATTTCCTGTAATAATGAGAGAGTAAAATAAAATTATGTGTTATTTTTTCATTTCAAAGATTTTTAGGCTTTAAAAAATAACTTTCTTAAAAACCACTTCAGGAATTCCAATTCAAAAATTAAATTTTGGATTTTGGACAGAAGCACAACTGTACTAATGTATAATGATTTTTTTTACGAAATTTTGTTAAAAAAATATAGAAAAAGGCAAATTAAGTTTTAATTTTATGACAGTTTATTTCACGTTATAATTGATAGTGAAGTATTATACAAATATTTTCATTGCTATCAATTTGCTAACATTTCTCGAAATTTAAACTTATTCGATCAAATCGGATAAATTAACCCTGTACTGCTTATTTTTTTTTTATTTTTCCCGTGTTGTTACCTTTGTTCTACAAAATACTGTACTTCTCTTGTTTTATGTTTTTCTTTTCATTATTTTTAGTATTTTAATTTGCATTTATCTTGTTTAGTTTGTCTTTGTTTTTGGTAGTATTTGGCCTATTCTACCACCTCCTATCATTACATTTTGCCGTTCTTATTTTTTATTATGTGTAGTAACTTTTTCTATTTTTTTTTGCTTGTTTTTTTACATTTTCTGCTCTAGAATGGCAATATTATCATTTAAATTGAAAAAAAAATACGTAGACGCATAGTCCGGGCCCTTGCAAAAATTACTGCATACTTTTTTAAAGTAAAAATGTTAGCAAAAAATAATCAAAAGTAGACCTCTAAAAAATGACATATTTAAAAACATTGACATAGTAACATAAAACAAGTTTATTTTCTTACCCTTAAATTTTCTAAAATTTTAAGAGTTCTTCTTTTCATTGAATATTAAAGATCAAAAATTTGTTGGAAAATTGATTTTTGGTGATTTCAAATGGTTATTATAATAATTTTCTCAAACATTCAAAAAACAAAATTTGTTTTAAATCGTTCAGGATTAAAAGTGGATAAAATTTAATAAAACATAATATTTGCTGATTTCCAAACCACTAATAGTCATTAAAAAATGATTTATCAAATAAACAATTTTCAATAAGTTATTTTTTTTTTTTGAAAAATGCCTCTTTTTATGTAAAATGCCATTTTTTAAGAAAATTACAGAAAGGGCAACAAAATTTTGACCAGGTGATGATTTTTTTCATGTGATTAAAAAAAATCTTCAAAAAGGTAAAAAAAAATTGTCTTGAGTTAGACCGTTGCAAATATTTTTCAAAGTATACATTTTTTTTAATTTTTTGCCCTCCCCAACTTTGGTCAGAGTCGAGGGAAATAAACTTCAATAAATATTTGCAATGGCCTTAATGATGAAAAAAAAGTTCAATCAAAACTCTTCAAAATTAAATTTCATTAAGCATTTTTAGTAAAATGTCGCAGTTTTTTTTATTCTTGAAAAAAATATTTCGAAAAAAATCAAAAATATTTAATAAATTTGATCAAATATTTGCAATAATCTTACTTAATAACAGTGCACTTTGTAAAGTATTTATTAATTGTATTTTTTATTCAAAAAATTAAAACTTGGTCAAAGAGATTTGACCTTTTCTCGAATTTTCTGAAAAAAATGGAATTGCATGTCCCCCACAGCATAAAAAAGATCTTTTTTGGAAATCAATTTTGTAACATAAAAGATTTCGAAAATGATTATTTATAATCATTATAATTTGTAATAAAAAAAACATTCCGAAGATGGATATGTATCTAGAAAAAAATATTGTCCTGAATAAATTAATTGAAATGCTAAATTTGATTTAAAAACTATACAGAAAATTCATTTAAGTTTGTTGTGCATCTCTGGACTGAAAATTTAAAAAAAACTTGTGGTTATATTTCTAATGAAATATGCAATGAATGATCAAACGGACAAATAGTTAAATTGTCTATACTTGACTACACTGTTTTAATTTTTTTCATTCAAGCCTTTAATGATTTTTTATCCTGCTGGTCAAAAAGGCATTATTGAAGTAAAAGTTTCATGTTCTAAATATATATTAGAAGATTTTTTAAATAGTTTCCTATCTGATTAAAGATTTTGTAATTTATTTTCAATTTCGAAACAATAGAAAAAGATAAAAAAGATAGTTTAAGAACTTTGTTTGCGTACAACATAATCAGTCGAAGCAAAACTAAAGTTCATTTTTTAAATTCCATAGAATACCACAACATTTCTCCCCCACAGCGCAAATCCTAACAAACTATCGTCGATCGTTATCGCCTGCGGCCATGGCTGCGGGGGAGGGGCAGCCGTAAAGAAAACACAGATTACGACTGTGCGAGCTGAGCCGAGCAGGATCGGTTCGCTACGGGGCCCCAGCTCAGCTGGTAAACAACTTACCTATGTCAACGTGGTTTTGCTTAGAGTCGGTCCGGTCCGATATTCGCGCGATTTGCAACGTTGACGTCGTGCAAGTGTTGGAGAGGCCGTTTGCGAGTGACGATGAGGACTGTTTCGAGTAATGGGCAGTAATTTTTATTCTTTTTTTGTTACTTTGTGTAAACTTAAAATAGTTGTGATATTTTTTTGTTAGTTTTTAATCCAATCAAAATGTCACCTTGGAATGAGCCAAATAACCCGACACGAGCCAGAAATATTTTCCCATTAACTGAAGTAAAAATCCAATCTCGTGTATGTAAATAAACTACCCTTATCAACCAGCAGTCGTCTGCTCGTGCAGAGGAGAAAAACAGAGCCATTTTTCATTCGCTCAACAGCAATTCAACCTTTACCATTAAGCTGAGGTACCGTTGATTTGCTCGGAGGGAGCTAGAAAGCAGATTTGCTGATTTGCAGATAAGGATCCGCAAACAGCAGCCTGCAAAAAAAGCAACAACAACTCAGCTGAACTGGACCAAGCCAAATCCCTGCTGTTTGTGATGGGACACCCCCCGAGGGGCGATTGATGAATAGGGCCTATTTTCTGCATGACTTTCGCTTTGGGTTGAAGATGCAGCGTAAACAAACTCATAATCCACAAAATCATTTACCTTAAACAGCATCCATCAGGGGGCCATCGCCAATTGCTGGACTCATTTTGTAAGGGTAGGCATTCTATTCTTGACCTAGGAATCATTTTCATATTTATGAACGTTCTTCTATAGAGGATTTTGTAATAACTTTAGATTCTAAAAAATAGAGATATTGTCTATAATAAGTGCACTCACCCTCTCCTTAAACAAACTCTTGCAAGACTTATCTGCAGGATAAGAGGGGAAAAGAAATTTCATGCCAAGGATTCAGGGAAAGGAGCCACAAAAAAGCCAAAAAACAGCAAACATAACCAACCACATGAACATAAACACACACACAAACATTCCCAAACTCCGTATGGATTTTTGATTTATGACCTGGCTGGCCCTCTATTATGCTGCTGCTGCTCCTTTCAACATTGTGTGTTGTTGCTGGCGAGACAAGCAAAAACAAATACGCCATCGTAAGGAAACTATAAACAGGGATAATAAATTGCAGTAAGATTACTTTCTTTTCTTGTTTGCTTAAGGATGGAAGGACGAGGTTCTTGCAGCAGGATGAGGAGAGGAGGGTAGGACAGATTCACGGGTAAAAATGTGTGTTGGCAAAAACAAATCGCCTGTCTTCTTGCTTGAGCGAAGATTATGGTACCAGATTGGTTTGTGGAAGTGATTAAAGAACAGTACAATCAGAAAAAAAACATTATGAGAATAATTCAAATCTACAACAAATTGCACAACAGAATAACAGAACAACATAACAAGAACGCAATGGTCAGTCTTGTTCAAAGTAACAAATCGAAAACCGAAAAAAAACAAGAAATGCTATTTTATTCGTCCTCCTTCCAAAATGACGCCTCCCCGATAATAAGATCATCAATAGTCTTCGAAACCTCTGAAAACAAGCAAAATCTCCCCAAACCCTCAAAATACCATCAACCAAAATGTGCGCACAAACAAAGAGCGCGAAGCTGGCCCGACACAAAGTCGTCGCCTCCGATAAATGGGACGAGCAGAAATATTATTATACGGTTCGTCTTTACTTTTTTATTGGCAGCATTAACTTGTTTTTCCCTGAATTGGTTCCTGATTTACTGATCCACGTGCAATGTCGGGTGGTGGCGGTGGACACGAAGGAACGCTCCCAACTTGGCGGTGCCAATTTTGAGCAATTTATATTCCTTTCGGGATGATCTTTTGTGTTTTGTGATCATAGAAATGGTGTCGAAATTTAAAAGTTACTAAAATGAGTTGAATACAAAACAATAAAAAAATGGCCAGACTCGATGATCCAAAGTATCGAGAGTATAAGCTATGAAAAATAAGAAAAACTTCTTTGGTATTTTTTTATTTTTTCAATACAATCCACAGCTTCATAAACAACAACAAAAAAAAGTTAGCTGAGGGAAATGTGCGCAGATAGTTAAAAACATAAGAGATGTTTTGTTTGAAAAATAAACAAAAAAACTATGACTTGTAAGAAAGAGTCTTCCAAAAACTAAATAAAATAAATCGGTTAAGTGTTCTCAATGACTACAAAATACGTTATTTCAGTTATGCTGCACCAGAAAATATGCATAATTTCAATATAAGGGTCATTCCAGGTCAACTGGGTACACTTTTGGACTCGACCTTCACCGATTTGGACCAAAGTTATCACCGTTATCACCGTCGTGTTCCCCGGACAGTTTTAAATAATAATCAATGTAAACCTCAAACTTAAATGAACTATTGGCGGGATACAGTGATTTTACTGAAACAAGTTTGATTTTGCGCAGCACTCGGAAGTACATGGTGTACTTTTCAACAAAAAGGGAAGAATCCCGCATAGTTCGTTTTTTATATGTGAGAAACCGATTTCGGATTTGAATTCAAAACAGAGAACTGCGCAAAATCAAACTTTTTTTTTTATTAAAATTGCTGTATCTCACCAATAGTTCATTTTAGTTTGAGGTTTACATTGATTATTATGTAAAATTGTCCGGGGAACACGATGGTGATAAAATAAAAAAATGAAATTATAAGAATATGGTGAAAACTGAATTTTTATAGCAAAAACGTTAATATGTTGTATTAGGGGGCATTTAACAACTCAAATTTTATTTTTATCAAATTCAATGGACAATGTTATATAAAATGGAACCTGTAGAAAATCTTTTGTTCAAAGAGTTGCAAAATTATGATTAAAAGAAAAAAAAAGTTATCAAGAAAATCGTCAAAAAAGAGGGCGGTGCCAAAAATAGAGGGATGGTCCAATCAGCACCAAACCTGGGATTTCTGTTAACCATCGATAGATGTACGTTTCCTCCAAGTTATGCCCAAATTGGTGAAAGTGAATATACGTTAAAACATTTACTTTAAATTATATACAGTCTATTGCAAAAGTATGTTCAGTAAAATTTTAATCTTAAATATAAATTACTTTCTTTTACTTCTAATTTTTGTGGCATTTTTGAAAAGGGGGAGGGGAGGGACAAAAATCTTGCATAAAATTTGCAATGACCTGATAAAAAATTAAATTTCAAAAACTTCTAAAAATAAAAAAAAGTATCAACAATGTATTTTATGAAAATAATATTCCTAAAAAAAGTTCCAGTTTTTATTAATTGTTTATTTTTTAACATTTTCACTGTACAATTTCTATTTGTAGGTTGCTAAACAACAAAAATAGATAAGGAAAGAGTAATTTCACAATAATGTTTTCTGTACCTTAAGAACAGCAAGATGCAATATTTAGCGAAATCGGCTGCATTTAAAAAAAAAAAGTTTTGATAAAATTTAGTTGTTTTTTTTCACAAAAATTAAATATTTTGCAATTTTGTTTTGTCAAGTTTGTTAACATTTATGAATAACGTTAATATAAAAATAGTATGTAAATATTCAAATAACTGTATCATTTCTAGGAAATTTCCGTATTCGGTATAGTTTTGAGTATTATGAAAATCCTTAAATTTTACGGTTTCTTTACGATGTTTTGTTTCAACATTTGTATTTATGACAAATATTTTTAAAGGACTCGCATATTTAATAGTTCTCTGTATTGTTCTAAGCATACCTAGAAACGAATTCAGATTTGAAGAGGAAAATTCCACCAGCAGAATTATTTTGTTCTTGGAGTCAAAATCAAGCATTTTTTTTTTATTTCAGAAAATGTTTTAAATTGTTTTGTATTAATTTAAACACTGACATTCAGTTGAAATATTTAAAAAACTCTTTTTATCGTACTATTTTTTTTCAATTGATATAACATTGTTTATGTTAAAAGAGCAATAAGAGCAATTTTGTTAAGTTTCGTTAATCTACTATTTTTTATTTAGATATAACTTTGTCTGAAGGTTCCATTTTATGGTTCAAGGTCCCATTTTGCATCATTGGATTCTCAGTACAATTTTTTTTGGCTTCAATAAAAAATTAGTGTAAAATTTTCTCAACCGATTAAAAAAATTATTCAGATCTTAAACATCTTGACAAACGTTTCTAAATTGTCTGGTTTAGGACCTTTTAAAGAGAAAATCATGATTTTAAAATACTGAAAATACTATTTTATGTGGTTTCATAAGTTCCACAGGAAATTCACTTGTTCATTTAAAATCAAATGAAATTTGAGGAAAATGTGTAGCGAAAAAGTGCAGTACTAATTTGTCTAAATTTTAATACCTTGCAATACCTCAGCAATCAATGGTCGGATCAATTATAACCAAAAAAAATAAAAATTCTAAGCTTTCCAAAAGGATATACACAACCTGAAAAAAAAAATAAAAACGTAAGAATTGAAATCAAAAGTCGAAATTTCAACTTTTAAATGAAAAAAACCATTGGAAATGCATTTTACATCCGTAAAATTGATGTGCAATAAATAGTTTTCAAAATATTAAAGCTTTAAAAAAAATCGAAATAAACACTTTTTGCAGTTTTGTACATTGAAAATTTACCAAATTTAAAAAGATTTTTGAAAAAAACCCAAACATACTGAAAATAAAAGCAGAAGAGAGTATTTTTAATTGATTTCAGTTGATTGCACTTGAACTTTCGCTCAGTTTTTTTTTTGCCCTTTGAGTTCTTGTCCCAACATTGAAGGGGTGTCAACAATGACTTTAAATATCGACGTCGTCGTGCTATCTTGTCGCACCCGCCATTTTGACGTTCCGAGAAAAACGCGTTTTAATGTTTGACCATGAATATTCAAAAACGGGAGCACGCAATGTAAACAATAACAAACACGTTTTGTTTGGCTCACCATTCTGTGCATTGTCCCAAAGTTTGGTTGAAGTTGGTTGCTGGAGTCCCGAGTTATAATTACAAATATTTACGGTAGTCTAGCTTGTACGTGCGACAAACGCATCCTGACTTTCCTGGCCTAAAATCCCTTTGGCCTTTTGTCGCACTTACATCAATTTTCATGGAGTGACAAGATAGCACGACAAGATTGAAACTACTTTCATATGTAAAGTGACAAAAATGCACGGAGTTTTTTCGGTTTTTGGTGAATATCTTAGGATTGAAATCGAATTTTGGGGATCTGTGAAGGTCAAAATGTGAGGCATTGTGAGCTGCACAAAATGGCGTTCTTAACTCAATTTGGCCCAAAATGCACGTACGACAAGTTAGCACGATGGCGACGATATGATGTGTACCAGTGTACATGTTTTATCCACATCAGTACAATACAGTCCAAACCTGTTTATCCGATGGCCTCGACAAAATTTTACTTCGGATAATCGAATCAGAAAAAAATGTTTTTTTTTCCGTTGTCTTATTTTTGATTCAAAAATCGAAAAAAAAATCAAACCATCCACATTAACGACCCCCGGGTCTTTTGTGGTCTCTATTGCAAGTTTCTGCTCGAACCTAGGAGTCTGAAGGCTTGAATGGGGAGAGCACCCAAACCTCTTTCTACTCCAAGGAACCTTCCACCCCAGTGTTTGAACTGACGACCTTCGGATTGCGAGTCCAACCGCCGCCAGCGATTCCACCGGAGTAGGCTTGGTTTGGTGTGTTGTTTGTACTTATGGCATGGAGACGACTCCTACACCTGGAATGACTTAACGGCCTAACAACCAAGGCCGGGACCGACATTTTACTTCCTCATCCGATGGAAGGTTGGAGCAGATGGGAATCGAACCCAGAATCATCCGCTTACAAAGCGGACAGCGTAACCATTCGGCCACGCACTGCCACATTTTTGATTGTAGAGCGTAAATTTGACCACTAACCTACGCTAAAGTGTTTCATAATATTAAAATCCTAGATGGCGGCCAAAATGGCGGTAATAAAATAAAGAAAATCTGGTGAGGTTTTTAACCTTAAATTTAGCATTAATAAAATGCTTTGAAACTCAGTATTTTCAAAAGATATAAAAATCTTCAACAGCCTTGTTCCAAAATTAATCAATACATGAATTGCTCACTTCTAGGTGGATCCAAACAACTTTCTTCTCCTGCACAAAAAGTGCAGCAGCTTGGTTGACTCGCCGAACCTCGCCGATGGCAGTGATGAATGAATCCTCGTGAGTTTTTCCACCAGCGCCCTGCCAGGTCCTCCCGCAAGATCTGCCTCCAAGGAGGTGGGGCCGAGGTTGGCAATAAAATTGTGTGGCAAACACTGGCAGAAGTGAATATCGAGTGGTTGGCGATATATATTCAATTTTGGACCCGGTTTTGCTCTTACGACCGCGAACAAAATTATGACCGATGGGGGGAGGACACACTGGGAAGAGAAGGTGGTGATTGGATAAATCCGTGTAATCATCATTAATCACACAAAACTTTTTTTTTTGAAGCAGTGTAGTGGAGAAGTTTTCAACGAGGTTCGCGGGATGTAATTCACTCTCTGCAATTTGTACCGCGAATTGTATGAAAAGCTGGAAAAAGCGAGTAACGAGCACACATTTTCCGCGCGGCACAAGCTCGTCTATCATTGTAATGATGGCTGATTGCAGTTGGGCCATCTCTGCTGGAGAAAAAAAAAAGTTTCTTCTTTCCAATTTATATTTTATGACTCGTCTCGGGCAATCAGACGGAAAACATCCGCAGTTTACTCGCCCTGGCTCGGGGGGCCCCAAACGGGTAATTGGACTCTCGGACTCGGATTGAAACTATATAGCTGAAGTGCTCCAACTAAATCTAGGGAAAACTAAGTAGCATAAAAACAAAAAAAAACTCTGAACAAACAAGTGCGTTTGTCAGTGCATTTTTACGACTGTGTAATGTGCCTCTTTTATTTGGTAATAAATTTTCTATGCTCCGTAACATGAACGAGCAAACTTTGGGTGAGCACATCACCTATGCTGCGGTGCCAGCAGCAGAAGCAATAATATAGAACTAGCAGCCGGGGAGCGATCCAACACAGTTTTTTTTTCTTCTGAGACTGTGAGAAGAACTTTCCATGCGTAACTTCTGAAAGATCATCTCATGAAGAGGAAGTTAATCTCATTGAGCAGTGGTTCTAAAATTTAACACATACTTTTTCTGAGATATGTCTTTTCTACGATTAGTTTAACTATCAAGTAAATATTATTAAGCCATTTAGAAAATAATTACCAACGCATTAAAAAATCAATTGGTGCAAAACGTAAGCATTGTTATTTCTGTATTTCGGTATTTTAAAAGACATGAACTGCCTTGTTCAATGTTAGCATTAGCATTAGCATTTTAATGAACTGCCTTGTTCAATGATAGACACAAATCAATGTTTTTTTTTTTCAAACACTGTGATTGTCTATTGAAAAATCAACGTTTTTATTTTCTAATTTTAAAGCTAATTTGCAAGCGTAAAGTAAGCGTTAGTCATTTTTAAGTAAAGTTGTGCAAAAATAATTTAAAAAAAAACGAATAGTTTATCCATACTTTAATCCCGATCATACAAAACAAACATTTTTATTTAATGTCTATCTTATTGAAAGTTTAAATGTGATAAAAAATAGTAATTTCATCAAAATGTTCAAATAAGACTAAAGTGTAAAACTGTAAAGCTAGAATTTAGATTTTCCATTAGAATTCAAAAGTCACATCGAACCATTTTTTTATGGGCTGTGCCTCAAACTTATTTTGCATTTAAAAACCTTAGAATTTGGGATTCAAACTAATGACATTTGGTTGATTTATCTGAGTCACTTATATCTGATTCTGGATTCTATATAGTATTATTATTTTAGTTGACTTTTTTTAAACAATTAAATTATGAAATTTAACAAAGTCCTCTTATAAAAAGATAAAGAAATGTAAATGCATTCAATAAAATTATTAAAAATCTTCAACAGCATTCATCCACAAAATGGTCAGCCACCCCTCGACCTTAACCAGACCGTGGAATATAAATTTCTTACAAAAATTGCAGTTATGAGATTATTAATATTTATTTTTATTTTAATAAATTGAATGTAACTGATTGGAAGATTTTTTCATCAAAACTTTAAAAGTTTCCTTCTCTGTTCCGTTTTATTCAAAAGAAACATGAAAAAAAATCAACAGATTTAGTTATTTTTCCATTCTATAATTAATTGAAAATCGTTTTAGAGCATTTTTTAGAGCAATTCCAGCCCAAAACAGGAATTTTTTAGGTACTTTTTTTTCGACCCTCTCCGATTTCAATGATGCTTTGTAGACATGTTATCCTAGGCATATATAAGCCATTTTTGTGTATATGGAGCCAGTCACTCTCGATAATGACATTTGAGAAAGACGTAAGTTATTTAAATATTTATGTATTTCGTAATTTAAATTTTGCTGTGTCTCGAAGCCGTTCCATCGTATCAAAAAGTGGTCAAAGACAAACTTGTAGGAAATTTGGCGGGCTTTCCGATAAAAATACACGTAAAGAAAACAACACTCCACTTTTATGAGATTTTTTGATTTTTAAGTTTTAAAGTCAAATTTGAAGGTGAGCCCACGATTTTTTTTCGTTAAATTTTTTTGTGAAAATAGCCTTAGATGTTACAAAAAGACTCACAAAAAATGCAGGATGGAGCAACTCACCTAAAAAATTGAAAAATCATTTACTGAAACTGTTTTTTTTTAAGTGCTCTAAACGTCAAAATTTTCAAAATCCAAATACGGGAATCGATTCTCCAGACAATTTTACATAAAAGTCTCCATATTGACCATTGTCCTAAGTCCAATCTTTGTGAAGTTACAGCGGTTTAAAAAAAATGTTGAAAAAATTGGGTTTCGATGGTTTTTGGAAATTTCTATATGACAGACTTGATTTTTCAGTCTCGAAAATATTTTTACCGGAAAGTTCGTCCAATTTCCCATAAGTTTGTCTTTGACCACATTTCAATTGGATTTATGGGCTTACAGATAGTCAAAGTCAAAGTAAATTTATAGAAAGTTTCCAATTTAATCGAAAAAAATATTTCCATAAATCGCAAATGGTCTTTGATTGGAGTAGTGCGGTGCCTGTGGGGACGCGAAGTCCTGTTTTTTCGTGTTTTTTTCCATCTCTTTTGTGTCGCTGTTCGAGTGCCTGGGGTAATTGGTCATAATAATTAAATAATGGCATCAGTAGTGCGGTTCCTGTGGGGACGCGAAGTCCTGTTTTTTCGTGTCATTTTCCATCTCTTTTGTGTCGCTGTTCGAGTGCATGGGGTGATTGGTCATTATAATTAAATAATGGCATCAGTAGTGCGGTGCTTGTGGGACGCGCAGTCCTGTTTTTTCGTGTTATTTTCCATCTCTTTTGTGTCGCTGTTCGAGTGCATGGGGTGATTGGTCATTATAATTAAATAATGGCATCAGTAGTGCGGTTCCTGTGGGGACGCGAAGTCCTGTTTTTTCGTGTCATTTTCCATCTCTTTTGTGTCGCTGTTCAAGTGCATGGGGTGATTGGTCATTATAATTAAATAATGGCATCAGTAGTGCGGTTCCTGTGGGGACGCGAAGTCCTGTTTTTTCGTGTTATTTTCCGTCTCTTTTGTGTCGCTGTTCGAGTGCATGGGGTGATTGGTCATTATAATTAAACAATGGCATCAGTAGTGCGGTTCCTGTGGGGACGCGAAGTCCTGTTTTTTCGTGTTATTTTCCGTCTCTTTTGTGTCGCTGTTCGAGTGCATGGGGTGATTGGTCATTATAATTAAACAATGGCATCAGTAGTGCGGTGCTTGTGGGACGCGCAGTCCTGTTTTTTCGTGTTATTTTCCATCTCTTTTGTGTCGCTGTTCGAGTGCATGGGGTGATTGGTCATTATAATTAAATAATGGCATCAGTAGTGCGGTTCCTGTGGGGACGCGAAGTCCTGTTTTTTCGTGTCATTTTCCATCTCTTTTGTGTCGCTGTTCAAGTGCATGGGGTGATTGGTCATTATAATTAAATAATGGCATCAGTAGTGCGGTGCCTGTGTGGACGCGAAGTCCTGTTTTTTCGTGTTATTTTCCGTCTCTTTTGTGTCGCTGTTCGAGTGCCTGGGGTGATTGGTCATTATAATTAAATAATGGCATCAGTAGTGCGGTGCCTGTGTGGACGCGAAGTCCTGTTTTTTCGTGTTATTTTCCGTCTCTTTTGTGTCGCTGTTCAAGTGCATGGGGTGATTGGTCATTATAATTAAATAATGGCATCAGTAGTGCGGTTCCTGTGGGGACGCGAAGTCCTGTTTTTTCGTGTTATTTTCCGTCTCTTTTGTGTCGCTGTTCGAGTGCATGGGGTGATTGGTCATTATAATTAAACAATGGCATCAGTAGTGCGGTGCTTGTGGGACGCGCAGTCCTGTTTTTTCGTGTTATTTTCCATCTCTTTTGTGTCGCTGTTCGAGTGCATGGGGATATTGGTCATAATAATTAAATAATGGCATCAGTAGTGCGGTTCCTGTGGGGACGCGAAGTCCTGTTTTTTCGTGTTATTTTCCGTCTCTTTTGTGTCGCTGTTCGAGTGCATGGGGTGATTGGTCATTATAATTAAATAATGGCATCAGTAGTGCGGTGCCTGTGGGGACGCGAAGTCCTGTTTTTTCGTGTTATTTTCCATCTCTTTTGTGTCGCTGTTCGAGTGCATGGGGTGATTGGTCATTATAATTAAACAATGGCATCAGTAGTGCGGTGCTTGTGGGACGCGAAGTCCTGTTTTTTCGTGTTATTTTCCGTCTCTTTTGTGTCGCTGTTCGAGTGCAGAGTGCATAATTGACAAAGGGAGCGCGTGGTCGTAAAAAATATTCGGAGTGAAAAGTGTTTTTTTTTGTGTGTGCCTTTTGTTTCACATTTTTGTCGTGTATTGTGTGCTGCGAGGAGAAGATTACCCTCTGAAAATGCAGCGTCATCAGTGCATAATTGACAAAGGGAGCGCGTGGTCGTAAAAAATATGCGGAGTGAAAAGTGATTTCTTTTGTGATTTTCAAAGCCCTTCCTATATCATCGTTGATCGGAAGGCACGGCGTCGGGTGGATTGTGTTTAAATTTTTCGAATAAGGTTTAATTTTTTTTGCGGTGAAAAAGCCAATTCTATATAATGAACGAAAGACGCACTGACAATTTGGATCGTTGAGTTAATAGTGGAGCAAAATAACTGTGTGTGAGTGACTTTGTGTGTTAACCAGAAAGACCTTCCCATAGCATCGTTGCTCGGAAGGCTCGCCGACGGGTCTGTTATGAAAGTCCTCCCCATAGCGTCGTAGCTCGGGAGGCATCGAAAAGCCAATACCTTATCCCACTAACCCAAAAAAAAATTAATCACGTGATGCTTGAAGGAGATGCTGTGGATTCAACGGTCTCAAGCGGTATCAACAAGTATATAGCGAAAAACTATGTGCTTGATGAGTCTGCAACTTCAACTATCGGACTAACATTCCTCCCTTTCGTTGAACTGCAGGCTTCTTGGGAGGGCGCCGGTATTGACTAATAAAGTCGGGGTCTTCAGGGGTTAAACAGTGAACGGATGGTTGGCTCCCACTGATCATTTTTGATTCATTGTTTAACTTCAGCTGATCTGTCAATAACGGAGTAGCAGCTCATTGGCAGTCAACCATGCTCATGCTCATGCTCATGCTCAAATCGCAAATGGTCTTTGATTGTGAATCAAAACCAGCAGTAAAACTTTGACCAAATTTAAATTTCTCTGCGCAACTGAAATTTTTGTTCTAAATGGTGTTGTAAAAAAGTTCTTTTTAAATAGTTAAAATAATTTCCTACAATTTTTTTTATTATTCAATTAATTCCACTTGTCACATTTCCACAAAAGTCTTTTTCTTTTGTAAACTTTGTGATTTTGTTAAACTTGGAATTAAAAAGGATTTTTTGTTTAATTTTTTATATTTTAATTTGATTAATTATTATTACATAACTAGCACATCATAAATTCGTTTTTTCTAACAAAAAAGAGTTTTGGAGTCCTCGTCCTCGTGTTTTTTGAATAGCTTTATAAAACCATAATTATTATTTTTTAAGCCGGAATAATTTTTGAAATTGTTTAATTTTTGAAAATCAAATTTGACTATACATTTATAATTGAACGTCATATTTGCATCAAAGCATCCCTGCTCCAAAATTTAACCCAAAGATTGCAGGAGGTACACGACGCTTGGAAGCACCACGACGATGTACTATTTTTAACCCTCACCCAAGAACATCGCGTCAGCATATCTACTTTTCAAGATTTTCCATAAGTCGAGAGTCGCCGCCTATCGGAAACTAAAAGTACACCACACCAGCAGTAGCGGCAGTCTTCTCCGTCAAAACGGTGAGGGTGGGACAGGAAAAACTGTGAAGTGAGGGCATATATTAAAAGCCAGCGAACCGTACGGGCAAAAAAGTGATGTTTGAACTCTTACCTTACGAGGTGCTTGTTCAAATGTTTACACTGTGCTTCTAGAGACGAACGGAACGAACCGGCTCTCGGCTCGTTTGAACGCATCTATAATTAACTTTTATTTACATTTAAAGAGACACCCAACGAGATTTTTTCTTCTTGTGATGTACCTCCTTTGAAAGGAGAAGGAGAAGAAGAAGATGCTGCTGGAGGAAAGGTTAACCTTTGCAGTGTTCCATAACTTACACTCTTGAGTGGTTCTCTTGAAACTAGTGAAAACTCGTACAATCACTTAATTTATATGTAATTGACAATTTTGTTCTGGTCTAATATTTTTAACACTAAGAAAAAGTATATTTTTTGTGGACTAAATGAAATACACTTTTCCGAACTACATTTTACAGAGAACTACTCTCCAGCACTCCCAACAACCCCGGTGCTCCGCACCATTTGCCACAACGAGTCCAGCCTTAAAACCAGTGCACCCTTCTTCACGATTTCCAAAATTAGTCCAGCTAGCACCTACACCGCGTCTATAACGAGCTTAGTTGGAACACATATATTAAGTTATGTAATCAGCTGTCCCCTGCACCCATCCCTAAGCTTAAACCATTCCGTCGTGGTGCTTTGATTTACTCCATTCGAAATTCATGGCCTATCTACAATCACTTAGCTTAGAACATCTAAGTAAAGTAGTTACTTAGGAAAGTCTGCAACTTACGTTCGTCATCCACAATCAACTTAGAAAACTTGCTGGGCTGATATACGTTGCTATGCAGTTGTTTGTTTACCTTTGATATGGAAACGTCAACTTACCGTAGATTTTGAAATTTTCCAAACCAAACGTCAGTTTCTAATTTGATTACTTTTCCATTGTAGAAACTCAGATTCATTTCCATTGATTCAAATTCCTAAGCTAAGTGAAATTTTCTAAGCTAAGTGATTGTAGATAGGCCATCATTCGGGGAAAACCAAACCGGAAGTCGCGGTAGAGGGTGGCTAACCTTGAAATGCACCATCGCGTGGGTGGCAGCAGGTTCCAGCGAGATTGGGTTTCAAGGTCAGTGAGCTGGTTTTGGGGGATTTTGGAGGTTTTTTTTTTCGACTGGATGAAATTGATACGTTTAATCCTTCCCCAGAAAAGTGGATTGGGTAACCTCCAGTCCACCGTTAGGGGACGGTTCAACAGCAATCGTGTGGTGACGCACAAGAAACCATACAAGGATTGACATACTTTTGTCAGCTGTCCGGTGAGGTGTTATTTTAAGGTGATAGGTGGAGATTTTGATACGAAAATAAAAATAATGTTTAAAGACAAACTTATGGGAAATTGGACAAGCTTTCCGGTAAAAATATTTACGAGACTAAAAAATTAAGTCTGTCATATAGAAATTGCCAAAAACCACTACACAATCTATTTTTTCAACATTTTTATTTTCAAAACCGCTGATCTTCACAAGGATTGGACATAAGACATTGGTCAATATGCAGACTTTTAGGTAAAATTGTCTGGGAAATCGTTTTTTTTTGAAAATTTTGACGTTTAGACCACTTTTCAAAAAAAAAACCGTTTTAGTAAATTATTTTTGTATATTTTTAGAAAAGACATACAATCCTGCATTTTCGTGAGTCTTTTTGTCACATTTTAGGTTATTTTCACAATAGTTTTTAACGAAAAAAAATCGTGACATCACCTTAAAATTTAACTTTAAAACTTGAAAATTGAATAATCTCACAGAATTGGAGTGCATTTATTTTTCAGTGTACTTTTTTTCAAAAATCTCGTCTTATTTCCTACATGTTTGTCTTTGACCAATTTTGATACGATGCAACGTCTCCGAGATACAGCAATTTTTAAATTACAAAATACAAAAATATTGAAAACTCTTTAGCCCTTCTCAAATGTCATTATCGAGTGCAACTGGCTCCATATACACAAAAATGGCTCTTATAGGCCTAGGATAACATGTCTAAAAAGTTTCATTGAAATTAGAGAGGGTCGGGAACAAAAGTACCAGAACAAATCCTGATTTGAGCTGGAATTGCTCTTAAGCATTTTTGGTCATAGAGAAGGTCCCCACAGGGTTTGAGCCAAAAAAAAAATACAAAAAACAAAAATTCACAAAATCACTAGATTTCATAGAAAACTGCTTAGTAAATATCCAATGTAAAAAAAGCGTTGAGAAACTTTTCGATTTTTGAATAAAATCATAAAATGTTGAGGTTGATTGAAAATTTGAAAGTACTTGTAGCTAAAAAGATGGATTTTTGTCATTAAAAATATCAAAATCAAGTTATGGTTTCGTTTGAGCAATCTGTAAAAAATGTATGGACTTTCGTGATTTTTGTTCTCGTGGGTTTTATAGAAAACCTTGATGTTTGGGTATCAAAAGATCGGAAATTTTATGCTCTTTCCGATGCCATATGGGTAATTCTCTACCAACTCACACGAAATCGAGAAAAGTTGCCCCGACCCCTCTTCGATTTGCGTGAAACTTTGTCCTAAGGGGTAACTTTTGTCCCTGATCACGAATCCGAGGTCCGTTTTTTGATATCTCGTGACGGAGGGGTGGTACGACCCCTTCCATTTTTGAACATGCGAAAAAAGAGGTGTTTTTCAATAATTTGCAGCCTGAAACGGTGATGAGATAGAAATTTGGTGTCAAAGGGACTTTTATGTAAAATTAGACGCCCGATTTGATGGCGTACTCAGAATTCCGAAAAAACGTATTTTTCATCGAAAAAAACACTAAAAACGTTTTAAAAATTCTCCCATTTTCTGTTACTCGACTGTAAAAAATTTTGGAACATGTCATTTTATGGGAAATTTAATGTACTTTTCGAATCTACATTGACCCAGAAGGGTCATTTTTTCATTTAGAACAAAATTTTTCATTTTAAAATTTCGTGTTTTTTCTAACTTTGCAGGGTTATTTTTTAGAGTGTAACAATATTCTACAAAGTTGTAGAGCAGACAATTACAAAAAATTTGATATATAGACATAAGGGGTTTGCTTATAAACATCACGAGTTATCGCGATTATACGAAAAAAAGTTTTGAAAAAGTTGGTCGTCACCGATCATGGCCGTTCATGGTCACCCGCGACAGACACGGACGACGAAACAAAGAGAAACGCAAAAAGTAACTTTTTCAAAACTTTTTTTCGTAAAATCGCGATAACTCGTGATGTTTATAAGCAAACCCCTTATGTCTATATATCAAAATTTTTGTAATTGTCTGCTCTACAACTTTGTAGAACATTGTAACACTCTAAAAAATAACCCTGCGAAGTTAGAAAAAACACGAAATTCTAAAATGAAAAATTTTGTTCTAAATGAAAAAATGACCCTTCTGGGTCAATGTAGATTCGAAAAGTATATTAAATTTCCCATAAAATGACATGTTCCAAAATTTTTTACAGTCGAGTAACAGAAAATGGGAGAATTTTTAAAACGTTTTTAGTGTTTTTTTCGATGAAAAATACGTTTTTTCGGAATTCTGAGTACGCCATCAAATCGGGCGTCTAATTTTACATAAAAGTCCCTTTGACACCAAATTTCTATCTCATCACCGTTACAGGCTGCAAATTATTGAAAAACACCTCTTTTTTCGCATGTTCAAAAATGGAAGGGGTCGTACCGCCCCTCCGTCACGAGATATCAAAAAACGGACCTCGGATTCGTGATCAGGGACAAAAGTTACCCCTTAGGACAAAGTTTCACGCAAATCGAAGAGGGGTCGGGGCAACTGCTGTGTGAGTTGGCGAAGAATTACCCATATAAGTTGACTTGTAAATCGTGTACCGGTTTGGGTGCCGGCGGATTTCCCGACGACGTAATTCTGGGTTGGTACGAAGTTCCAACGAAAAATCTATTCTAGCGATACAAAGACCCCCAAAATGGTGTTATACTCACTCCAAAATGATTATTTAGCCATTCTATGGTAATGTATTGGTATTTAGTTAAACTAAATGTTTGCAAAATTAAGTTTAGATAAGTTTTATAAAGAATTTTCAGAGTTATATAAACTTTTATACTAAGTAGTTAGTAAACTTTATATTTAATCCAAATTATTCTTTTCAACAGTCAAGGATGCCTATTTGTAGTTGGGATACTGGATTTATGGTGATTTGTCAATAAATAACATATTTTTGTTAATTTTTCGAAAGGTGTCCAAACTTTTTTTTGCCTCTGCGGTTAATGCAACGCAGTAGGCCTGGCCGCTTTAATTTATGCAATACATCTTCGGGGTTTCTCAAGTGTACTGCAATAATTAATATTGACAAGAAAGAACTTGGGGCGTAATCTAACCCCAAGTTCTTCCAGGATGCTTTCCTGGACTGGCTGCGCTTGTGTTCGATTAGATTAGATTAGATTAGAAAGATGTCCAAACTTTTTTTGCACCATTTTGGGTTTTTGTTATATAACTTTTTATAGAAATCATCTTTTCATGAGCTTTTTGCAGCAAAATGTTCGGTATGAGTTTCTGAACAAAATGTAGTACTAGGTTTTTTTTAACATTAAATAGCTTAGATGTTTCATCACAATATGTGCATAGTGCTCAAGGGGTGTAAATACTTTTTTTCATACGGTATGATTGACCGTAACGCTTTTGGATTTTAAATGGGATAGAACCCATTAAACACATGTTCTCTAAAGTTTTAATTTTTGAGGCTCTTTGAGGTTATTGTTTTCAACTGAATTGCAAAAAAGAAAATTTCGCCATACTGGGTATCTTTGTTTGAAATTATATGTTTTAACCATAAAAAAACAACATTTATGCAAAAGTAAACAAAAAGATCATAAAAAATCATAAATATTGTGTGCAGTTTAATTTCTTTCTGAAAATCTAGTATTTTACTAGTTTATTCTGAAATCCCACAGCTGACTTTGCTTTACAATTAAAAAAATCTTTTCTTCGTAATTAGACATTCCTCAACATTTCCTTTTTCTTATAACCTCTTTTTCGTACTTTAGCTCAAATTTAGAAACACTAAACTTGTCACTTGGGTTGGCCGTGTGTACGTACAACGTTATGCTCCAGTGCTACCGTGCGCGCGCCCTGAGCTGCCTAAGCTTCACGCACATACCATAGGGCCAATTAGAATAAAATATGGAAGACAACGAGACAGCTCGGGACTTGCGTCTTGCCCAAAGTGACAGTTTGCGTGTCAGGCTGGACGGGTCTCATATGAAGCTCTCTGGCGCAGAGGACGACGAGACCGCCCTCTATCCGGGTGTCAGTTACACAACAACCAGCGATGAAGATGATGACGAAGAAGCCGATGGCGAGATTTAGCGCTGAGGAAGCCACTTTGGGATTTACTTGCCGGAGCGAATGTGACTGAACAAGTGACACACACACACGGATCATATATCGTCACTCTCCCGGAGCCGAAGGCATGAAGAGTCGTTACGACGATGTGCGTGTGTCAATGTGACTTTGTAGAATTTAATGAAGGTCGACTTTTATGATAGACAAGGCAACGGCAGAGTTGGCTTGGCATACCCCGAGAAGATGACAGTCTCCGGCTACTGCAGAGATTGGATGCGCCTGCAGAGCAAAAACCGAAACTATTGGCACTACGCCCCCCGGGGCATGGCCTTCCTCTAACGTGGGATTTCTGCTCCAGCGCCTCTGACGAGACAGGAGAAACCGGGACCGACGTTTTACTTCACCATCCGATAGAAGCTCAGTGGATAAGGCGGGAATCGAACCCGCGTCTCATAGCATCATCGGGATCGGCAGCCGAAGCCGCTACCCCTGCGCCTGCAGAGCAACTGCATTCAAATGACATCGTAATGAGCCTTCTGTTTCAGAGTAATGGGGAAATGCTATTTTTAAAGGATTTGAAATTTATGGGACGTTTCTGGGTTTTAACAATCGAATCAAGTTAACGTAACCTTTTTAAAATAGATTATGAAAATTTAAATAAATTGCAAAAGTTACAATATTTTGTACATTTTTCTTTTTGTAGCTTTAAATTTCTTTGTAAGACTAAGCCTCACTGTTACAAAAAAAAAACACTTACAACAACTCACAAGCCGGCACCACGCTACTCTGCCTTGGTCCCGTGATCCATGAAGGTCGACGTTGAGGGCCAGCCAGGCTTGCTGATGAGTATTGGACCCTTAAATTTTATACGAATCACAACTCGCAGCCCGGCAGTCGGTGGCAGTCGAAAAACTGAAAGATAATGTCACACACAAAGGCGAGTAATTTAAATTTTACGACTCTTTCTTCTTTCGACCCCGGACGACGCATGGAATACATTTCAGGGGTTTCTAAGGTTTTCGTTTTCTTTTTCTTTCGACGATGACGGTCCCGTTTCCAATCTCTGTCTTCATTAACATTTCATCGTTTGTGGTCATAAATTTTTCTTCCAGCTTATTTTATTTTCCACGTTGAGCTGCTACTGATGGTCCATGTCTTTTTCTTTTCTCGAGGGTCGTAACGAAACGTCAACCGGCTAGTATCGTATATTTTGACAACCCAGTTTAGCTACCGTGTTTGATGCGATTGACTAACTTATAGAAGAAATTGGTTTTATCAATAATCGTGAAGGATGAAGGTCATTTTGAACAACTTCTGTTCAATAAAAAACTTTACTTCAATTGTCTTATATTTTTCTCGTTTTATTTTTAGTATTAAAATTAGTATTTATCTTGTTTAGTTAATGTTTATTTTTTGGTAGTATTTGGCCTACTCTACAACCTCCTATCATTACATTTCGTAATCTTTTAAAGAGTTAAAAAAATGCGTAGAGGCAAAGTCTGGGATACTTCTTTTTACTTAAAATTTAGGAAATGTTAGTAAAAACACTTCCAAAGTTGACCCCAGAAAAATAGACTTTTTTAACAAAATTGACAAAGTCACATAAAACAAGTCAAACCGGCAACCCCAAAATTTTCTAAAATTTTAAGAGTTCTTGTTTCCAATGCTTTTAAAGATCAATAATTGGTTGAAAAATTGATTTTTGGCTAATTTTTAGATCGAAGCCCGTCTAGAAGCGGGGTTGGGTTGCAGAGGATTAAGCAATGATTTGAAAGAAAAACTTACCTTGTTAGTATGAAGACTTTTTTTATATTTGGATGATGTCATATTTTCTATTAATAATATATGATTTTTGTACACGGAGAAAAAAGAGTTCCAAAAATCGTGTTCATTAAAATGGGAACCACGAACAAAGTGTTCAAATTTCATAGTACATTTTTCAAAATCGTACCGGGGGATTTGAACACTTTGCTCGAGGTTCCCATTTTCATGAACGCTTGTTTACCATTTTGGGAACTCTTTTTTCTCCGTGTAGTTCTAAGGATTTCAAATTTTATTATTATTATATCAAGTATCGTTAAGTGGGGTGAATCGGGACTACAGTTTGAATAGGGACATCAGTTTTTGAAACACTTATAAGCTTGAAAAAATGTGCACTTTTTTGTTGCTCTATGTTTGTTTTATCCAAAACTAACTCAAAACATCCAAATATTGTGCAATAATAAGGCTTAAAGATTTGTCCTCATTCACCATCATATGTCCCGTTTCGCCCCAGACGACACAATTTATAGAAGAGTTGATATTATGCTTCGTTTTGTGATTATAATAAAAAATACTAATTAGTGAGCAATTGTGCACCAAAACCGAAAGTGGATTTTATTAATATTTTTGTATTTGGTTCACCCATACAAGTCTTCATACAATTTTGGCAGCTGTCCATACACAGCAAAAAATCCGATGGTAAAATCTCATACAAAAGCATGCACATCACCTTTGTGAGCAAAAGCAAGCATTGTATGAGAACACGTGTACACAAAAAGCATGTACCGAAGAAAAAAAAATCAGGTCTGCCCACCTCAAAAATAACATCAATCCGGCGAGAGACATATCCAGATTAACAAGATCACGCCCCAACCCTCTCGGCTATCTCGCCGGATCTTCACCGCTGTAGCTGTAGGTTCTCCATACACCGTTTGCAGTCAACACAGTATACGACGTACGGAAAACCTAATTCTACACTGGCATTGATCCAACAATTTTCACAGCGGCGAGATAGCCGAGTTGGTTAGGGCGCAGACTTGGTAATCCGAGTATACTTCCCCTAGTAACATTTTTAAACTTACAGGTTTTATCATGGCTCTGAAAACCCCCATACGGCCTAAAAAGGCTTTTATGGCCTACTTAAAACCTAAAATGTTACAAGGGACATGCTTTTGCTCACAAAGGTGATGTGCATGCTTTTGCATGCGATTTTACACAGATTTTTTTTACTGTGTACAAAAATGGTTCGTGAATATTAGAAAATCTGTAACATTTGAAGGAATTTTTCACAAGTAGTGTTTTTTTGCCCCCTAAAACATATCAAAAATTTCTAAATTATAAAACTACCGATTTCGGGAAATTGTTTTTTTTTCGTGTGCCTGATTTGTCTGAAAAGTTCTGAATAGTTTCTCATAAACCTACATGGAAATCTTGTAAGCATATCCGATAACTCTGTGTTTTCAAATTCGTAAACGTTTCAAAAATAGTCAACATTTTTCTCGGTTTCGTAAATGTTTTTCAAAATCGACAACATTGTTGTTCGAAATCGGAAAAAATGTTGACGATTTTGGAAACATTTCAAAATTTACGAATTCAAAAGCATAGAGTTATTGGATATGCTTACAAGATTTCTATCCATGTACAACTTTGCCTTTGACACCAAGTCGATCAGAAAATTCCTTTAAAACTTTCGAATTTTTATTTTTTTGTATGAACAGCTGCTAAATTGGTATACAGACTTGTATGGGTGAACCAATGACACAAAATGGCTTCTTTGGTCATAAGGTAAGCATTCACAAAGTTGTAACCAAATAAAAAAAAATGAAATCCACCGATTTTGTAGAGAGTTTCTCAAGTGCTAAATGGTTTGCATAAATTTAAACATTTGAAGTTTTCAGATTCAATAAGGCTGGCACAAATTTTATTTAAAGTATTTGTCTCCCCTCCCCCCTTCAAAGCTGGCCCGAAAAATTAAGGGGCAAAAATAATATTTTTTAAAAAACTTCAAAATTTCAATGGAAATCGAACTGCAATCAGCTGAAATCAATTTAATATGCATTCCCCTGCGTTTAGAATTATTTTTGCTAGATTGATTTAAAAATCTTTTGATTGTAACATTTTTTCGTCATATGTTTTTTTTCGCTAAAATTTTTGTTTTCGTCAAATCTTACATTTTTTGAAAACTAATGATTGCAAAACAACTAAACTAATGTAAAATGCATTTTGAAACACTTTTTCCATGCAAATGTTGAAACTATGGCTTCGTATTTTAATACTTATATTTTTCATTTGAAAAATATTTAAGTAATCCCTACAACTATTTTGAAGTATAGTTATATATGAAAATTCTAGGAAAAATAAACTGAATGGTTTTATCTCCAAAATGGTAACATTTTCTGCTATTTTACTATTTTATGTTATTTTTATTTTATGTTTTTTCCGAGAACCATTATTTTTCTAAAGATCTGAACATGGCTAAACAAAAATTACCAACCATCCAAATTATTGTTTCTACTAAGCTAAAACAAGTTGAGAAGGCATAACTTCAAGAATCTTGAGCGTTTAAATTTTTCTTAGATTTTCGAACGTATCTTTTTTATTTCAGTATCAGTTATTCAAACTGACTTTTATTTGGTTGGATTTAGATATTCAGCTCTCGATAGCACAAATTTGATTTTTTGAAATCGATTAGAGTTTACTTTTAAAATATTCCAACCACTTTTAAAGCGATGGATGAAAATTTCCGCTGAAAACTCCGCAATAGCCAACACAAACCCACAGCCAAGCAGCAACCAAAGTGAAATCAGATCCTCAAAGGTTAGTATGTTCAATCGGGTTGAAACTCTCTCTTCTCGTTCCAAGGTGTCCGAATCGGTCCACAGCTTCCAAATACCGGCCTCCACTAGTCGATTGCTTATAGTGCGAAACCGTCCGGCAAAGGGTTGTTTCGCCGAAAAGGTACTCGCAGAAAACCACCAGCTAAGTCGCTCTGAAAGGGTAAACGCCTCAATTATGCCTGCATTAACCCTGAGGATCATCATGGTTTCACTACACGTAAGAATATTAATGCAATTTTCATCTGAATTGCTTACTTTTGAGGTAAATTGAGGATAAATATCAGTCAACTGGCTCACCGACTTATTTTCCGAATAGCAAAACTGATAGTTTGAATTCACAAAATCATCAATGTTTTGGATATGAGTCTCGTGTTTGTTGTTGGTTATGAAGCAAATTAGTTTAGCCAAATAAGCCTCACCAGCAAGGAAGAGTAACCACGTGAGACTAATTAAAATCAATCGTTCCAACTTCTGAAGCCGGTAGTCCTCAACGGTCAATCCGAAAAAGTATGCTGCCAATAAGTCACGAGGCAGCTTCTGATTTAACGCACGATTTAATAAGAATAATATGACAATAGTTAGTAAAATGATGATCCAAACACCACTGCTAAAAGGCATGGCCAAATGTTTAAATATCGGTCCTATTGCAACCTCAGGAATCAGCAGACATAATCCATCAAAAGTGGGCATTGGTACATAGTCAAACTCATTACTAAAGCCATCCATTTTTAAGAAAGGAAATAAATTTAGATTGTTGCTGCTGTACATGGTATACATATCCATTGGTGGTAATGAGAAAAGCCAAACTGTACTTGCGTTAATATTGTTAGCAAATGTGTCAACCAATTTTCCGAAAACGCCAAAACCTCCTGTAAAATAGTATGGAAGATACACGTAGTGAGGGTATACGAACACTTTGAGCGGATATCCGTGTGTGTTTTGCAGTTTTTCCTTTTCCAAATAGCTTAGCACATCACGAATGTCACTCAGCTCAACCGTTGACTCAGTGAAGTAATCGAATCCGAATCCAATAGCTCCAGCATGACCAGATTGCAAAAGTAGTACAGAATTCACGATGCCATATCGGAGCACCACTTCAGCAAACAAATCGTGGATTTTGTCATCCCTAGCAACAATCATGTACCAGGCTTGACGATTCCAGTGAGGTCCTTTGAACAAACCTTCCAAAATTTGTTCCAGCGAGTCGGCATTTGAAGTTATCATCACTACTTGGGAACATTTCCGTTCTGTTTCAATATTTTTGGAAATGTTCAACGTGATTATGGTTCTTGGAATAAAAATTGTCTCTGTAATTAAGGCTGAAACTTCAACAGAATAATGATCGCTTAAAACACATAAATGATGAGCCTGATCGGGCATTGCTTGCAAAAGCAGTGAATTGAACGAATGAATTTCGAAACATTTTGTTTGAGCTAACAAAGAGAACAATACACCAAAAACTACTTCCATGGTTCTTCAACTTGCACTGAAAAGAGACTGTCGGTCAATGTTGAGGGTACAAAAAGTATATTCAATTGTATTGAAATTTTCAAGTATTTTACTCGTACTTGTGGTTTACAATATAAAATATTGAAGTTAAAAATATTGTACCGTTCCCACATGTGTAGAAATTTAATTGTTGCTCAGTTTTTAAATTGCTTTGGGGTCTCAAATGTTTACCTGGTTGATACTGTGTCATACAAAGATGGAAGGATTAGAACAAAATAAAATTGAAAAAATGAGCTGTTCGAAATCAAAATGATCTCAATGATCACTCACGAGGTTCAAAATCTTATCAAATATCTTTCACTTATTTGATAGCTTCAGCAATTGAAGTCTATGCAACAAGTTGGAAACTGATGATTTTTTCAGCACAAATCGTACATTGAATCATCGAGGCACTGCCAAGTTGGATAAACTCGCAAGTGTTAAAACATCCAGTTTTGCAATTACATTATTTTTTGCAGAATTAAACACTTTTGAGTAAGATTTTTTAGAAAATTTTTTGTATCCTCGTTCTTAGTTAAGCTTCCGTGTATTTGGTCAACTCAGAAACTAAACAATGCTGAAAGTTAAACTTTTCAGTACTCAAATCAGTGATATAATAAACATCTCAACTTTGTTTTAAGTGATTTGTTACTTTAAAATGACAGGAAAAGTAGATATTTTTGGCATTATCAGTTTGCCCAGTGTTTTATACAAATTTGGCAGTTGTCCACATAAAATGTATAAGTCGATTTGGTGTCTTGGAAAAAGTTGTAGGTATGAATGAGAGATACAAAGAATAAAAATTTAGGCAGATTTTTTGGAAGATTTTTAAAATCACTTTTTGTCACAACACTTTGGTTTCGAGAAAACACTTTTTTTATTGTGTTTTTTTTTATATGTTTAAGTTATATCAAATTGAAATTTCTTCAGATAACTTCAGAAAGCACAAAAAAAATCTTTATGATTTATTTAACGAGCAATAAATTTTCTACAAATTCGAAATGTCAAACAATTTGTTTGACTTCCTTTTTAATTAAAACTGAAAAAAATATCTCAATAGTTCATATGTGAAATTTTGATAAAGTGTCCCATTTTAAATTCAAACCCAATTTTAGTAATCTTTGAACAGAAATCACAGTGAAAAAAAATGAAAAAAAAAATATTTTCGGATAGCTAAGAAAATTCCTTTCAATTTGCATTTTTGAACTTTGCACATACGGCCTGCGATATGGTCATCGTCGTGCAAAGATAACAAAAAAATAATTAGCTATCGTTTTTGGATTACCGATATCAAGGGAACTGATCCGATTTTCATGGTCAAAAATGAATATTTTGTCTTTCAATAAAATTATTTCGAAATTCCAAAATGAAGCCCAACATTTTGAAATTTGACAAAAACAAGGATATTTGGCCCTCTGTTTATTTTTGAATTCAAAATTGGACAGCTTTTTTAACAAATTTTCCGAGCAGGTTGCAATATTTTTTAAAGTCATGTTTGCTATCGTTGTAGCACTTTTAGTATTTTCGAACTTAATAAACTATTTTTTTAATGAAATAAAAAACAATTGATTCAAGAAAATAATAAAACAACTTACAAAAGTTTTTATCGGGAAAAAATAATATTTGTTCTTTAAGGAGATTTTTTTCATTATTTATCAATTTTTGTATGAATACAATTTAATTTTAACCTGAAAGGGGCTGTTAGTTTGAAAATGTGCAGTTGTTTAATTGGATGCGTTTGCTTTAATAGAAAATGTGATCTTTTATCCATAACTAAAGTCTTAATTTGTCATCCCACATTTCACTTGTTGCTGATGATATGATGTCAAGATTACAAAATTGATTTCCAAATCGGTACTTATATAGTTTAGTTTCTGGAATGAGATGACCCTAACTTCTTCAGTATTGGAAAATTGACGTTTTTTTGTGTTGATTTCCCTTCTTGTATTTTGCTTTTTGGACATCTAACTCAAAAACACTCGTTATTGATTTGTGATTTTAAATATGAACTGATTTTATGAAGTGAAGTCAACATTTTATTAAGATACATTTAGATGTGTGATTCGGTTGAGCTTTTCAATTAAGTCGTTACTACCCAAGGAAGTGTGCATTTAATCGGCTCGAGACGTTTACGTACGATCACAAGCTTCCTCTAATTTAACGCCTTTTGATCGCACCCAACTTGCGTAATCACAGATCGAGTTGGACACCTGGTTTGAGCAGGGGCTCAACATCACCCCTCGGGGGGGCAGACAGGAAAAGGGCTGTTAAAGCTTAAACACTCGCTCGCTCTTTTTAATTTTGCTCACATTTCACCAACTCCACCTGGGCTGAGATGGGTGATAATGGGGCGTTACGGGCTGGACCAACTTTGTAACTACAAAGTTGCGTTCGTTCGCTGCTGGTGGGGGTCTCTCTCCTCAAGTTGATCGAAACTTTCTTCCAACACTTTTTTTCTTTTCTTTTGTGAGTTAAGTTTGCTGTTGAGTACGAAAATGGTCCGCACGATGACTCTCATAATGCTTCCCCACAGGGGTAAGGTGGCTTCTAATGGACCAGTTGTAAGCGGGGACACAAATGATGATGAGGGAATAAATAATCCTTAAATATAAACAAAATTATTGTGAAAGAAATAGTAGTCACGTTTTGTTCACAAAGTTGGCTTGCGGAGGGTGTTGATTGAGGAAAATTTATTTATCGTAGACTGTCATTTTGAAATTAAAACATAGCTCTTTAAGAAGATTTTAACTGTAATGTTAAACGAATATGATTTCAAGGAATTTGTAAAAAAGCAATTCTCTGAGACTTTGATTTTTATTTGGCTGAAATTGTGTATGTACTTTTTATAATCAAACAGACCCTTTTGCATCGTTATTATTTATGTTACGTCAAAGAAGGCAAATCACCAAACAGGTAGATTGTAGAGGTTTAAACCAATCGTGCAACCACATTCGACTGGTGATTCCAAACTAGCTGTATCCCTTTCGCAAAAAGTTCACCAACAAACACAGCTAGGGCAACTAAGCTTCCACACCCAAGTAGTATCCACAGTGCCTTCAATTCTTCAAAGGTCAACACGTTCATCTGCGTTAACTGTTTCTGCTCCCTAGCTTGCGTATCGGCATCGATCCACAACTTCCAGAAACCAGCCTCAACAATTCGATTGCTGATCGTTCTGAATCGGGCAGCGTACGGCTGTTTTGACGAAAAGACCGTCGCTATAATCCACCAGTTAAGTCTTTCGGAGACAGTATACGCATCAAATTTCATTTCAGCCTTGATGAACAGTGCAGTTTCAGTGCAGGTTTGAATTCTAGCACAGTTTGTTTCAGCGTAACATTCCTTTTCGCTAAACTTTGGATAAATATCACTGAAAGAGTCTGCCAACTGACGGAATCCAATACAAAAATGGTAATCTGATTGTTCAAACTCTGCAACTGTTTGAAGATGAGGCTCATTCTTGGTATTGATCATTGAGCTTATCACTTTAGCTAGATAAGCTTCACCGGACAGGAAAAGGAACCACGTTAGACCAATCAAAAAGAATCGCTCCTTCAGCTGCGTTTTGTAGTCCTCGATGGTCAATCCAAAGAAATAGGCAGCCAACAGATCTCGTGGAAATTGTTGTTCGAAGATTCGGTTCACCAAAGATACAATAGCTACTGTCGCAAAAATAATCATCCAAGCTCCACCAGTGAATGGAATCGATAGGTGCAGGAAATATGACTCAATGGGAGCTTCCGGAATGATCAAGCAGTAACCGTCAAATGACGGCAGCGGTACAAATTCGTACCCGTAAACAAGTTGATCCATTTCGAAAAATGGGAAAATATCTACAGAATCAGTGGCAAAAATTGAAAATCTATCAGTTGCATAAAAATAACCAAGCCACCTTATTGTTGCGTTCATGTTTCTATAAAATTCGTAAATGAGTTTGCCATAAACACCTTTATTTTTGGCGATAGGTTTGAGTGGATAAGGTAGAAATGCATAATGGATGTGCAAGTAAATCTTTATACGATGTTTATAGATGTTATGCAGCTTTTCGCTTTTCAAATATGCAATGACCTCGTGTGATTCCAGCAGGATTATTTTAGTTTTTGCAAAGTAATTAAAGCTTGCAAATTGTGAACTATTTGAAGAGTGCTCAAGAAACACAGAGTTCACAATCCCAAACTTTATGACAGCTTCAGCAAATGAACCAAAAAGCTCACCATTTGCAGCAACAATCAAATACCACGCCAGTTGATTCCAGTGAGGTCCATTTAATAACCTTTTCAGTGAAAGACCAAGAGAATCTACTTTGGAAATGAATAACACCACAGTGGAACATTTTCGCTCAATCAAACTGTCGTTGTTGGTTCCTTCAGTGGTGAAGACTGTTTTGGGAAGATCCAGCGGTTGCAAGCTTTTAGCGAAGTCAATCAATGCTTTGTCTAATTTGTGATCGGTGAAAATACAGACATGAAGAGGATTATGCAAAGTTGCCTGTAGAAGTACCAAGTTGACAGAATTGTCTTCAAAAGCTTTCATTCCAGCTAACGAAACAACTAGTATAATGAAAATCGCTTTCATTTTAAGAATGATCCTATTTCAGTAGCAGCAAAATCTGAACTGAGAACTAATTGTCATAATCGATTAAAAAACCACATTTTAATAAAAGGTTTAGCGTTAATTGCACTCCAGAGGAATCAGATATGCTGGAAGAGCTTAACGTTAAAATAAAAATGTGGGGCTTTTCCTTTTATCTCAAAAGGGATCATTTAACAATAGAAAACTCTATAAATTAGAGGAAGGCACCAACCGCCTAAATGTGGATACCTTAACGTTTTTCTAGACAGAAATTTCCTGCTTTCCAAAATTTGACAAAAATGTCGTTTATGCAATTTAAAGTAAAAACAAACATCGATAAATAACAAATCAACCTACAAGGATAAGCTATATTTGTACAAGATCATGTAATTTCACACTTCCCGTTCTGACCAGCATATAAAACCTCAAAAAGATGATCAACGTCACGTACTTCACCGGTCCACCAGTCGGTTTACGTTTACTGCACTTTAAACGAAAGAAATCCTCCTCAAACGCACGCAAACGTGCACGAAACGGTCCTCCCTTAATGTCATCGTTGTCGTCGTCGCCGACTTGGATGAGTGAGTGTCGTGTCCCAGGGCAGCCTTTGTCATCACCTCCGTTTGTGTTGTGTCCTCCTCCATCGCAGGTTTGCACCCTCACAGCCAGAGGGGAAGGGGCTTCATAATTTTGTCAAATTATTACTATTTATTGTTTGCGCCCCGAACCGACTGCGTTAGTTTGGGTTTCCTGTTTGTGTTTGTGTATGCTACTGGCACATATGGGCAAAAACACACGCAACACCCGGAAAGGAGTCGATGCTTTTTGATACTAAGGAAAGAGACCTGTAGTGACTATGTTCGGTAATACAAATTAATTAAAAAACAAAAAACAAAAAACAAAAAACAAAAAACAAAAAACAAAAAACAAAAAACAAAAAACAAAAAACAAAAAACAAAAAAACAAAAAAACAAATCGTGATGAAAAACTTTATTCTTAGTGAAAAAAAGACCCTTCTGGGTCAATGTAGATTCGAAAAGTACATAATATTTCCCTTAAAATGACATGTTCCAAAAAAATTTACAGTCGAGTAACGCAAAATGGGAGAATTTTCAAAACTATTTTTTTCGTTGAAAATACGTACGCCATCAAATCGGGCGACAAATTTTACATAAAAGTCCCTTTGACCCCAAATTTCTTTCTCTTAACCGTTTCAGGCTGCAAATTATTGAAAACACTTCTTTTTTCGCACGTTAAAAAATGGAAGGGGTCGTACTGCCCCTCCGTCACGAGATATCAAAAAACGAACCTCGAATTCGTGATCAGGGACAAAAATTACTCCTAAGGACAAAGTTTCACGCAAATCGAAGAGGAGTTGGGGGAACTTTTCCCGATATCGTGTGAGTTGGTAGAGAATTACCCAAAAACAAAAAAAAAAAAAAACAAAATAATTCTACATTAACCTACACCCCGTCCCAATCACGGCCCCACCGGTTGACTTTCGTGTTGGTTTTGTTTGGTCGGGACAAAAATAATGTTTGCTCTGGGTTTCAGGTCATGAATGCTGCCCAAATGACATGGTGGCGGCGGTCGGCGGAGCAAAGAATGGACACATAAATTGTATTTATTTTACCGCGTAGATTACAAATTGTGTATGCGTATCCACATTTGTGACCCGTTCCCGGGTGTGTCCCCGGGATGGTCTCCAAAATGAGCTTTTTCTGGTGGCAGCGGTGGCGGCACCGCACAGGAAATGAATTCAAAAGGGCGCATCTTCAGGGCCGTAATTACCAGCAGCAAAAAGGGGAAGTGTGTCGTCGTTTTGGCGCGTCCCCTAGCTTGGCGGTGACACACGTTTATGGACGTGCCCATTCGGCTTGAACGAATGAGTTTCTTGGGGGGTGGGAAGGGGGAGGGGAGATGATTATTATGCTCTGCACACACACAAACATAAACCAACAACAACAACGAAATTCAAACTAGAACGACGGACGAAATGACAGCACAACTTCGTGACAGGTCAATGTCAATGCGTCACTTGGGAGAGAGGAGTTTCACAAAAGGCACAAAATGTGGACCCGGAATAGACGACACGGAGGATGGTTTTGTTTGCCGAATTAGCATTCGTTACGAGCGCAGAGAGACGACAGACGCACACGTGTGATTTATTGGTCACGTGGCGCTCTGCTCACACATCAAGTGGAACGATTTAAACAAAGCGTTTCGGGGCGGGAGATGAGATTGTTTTTTTTGTGGTCAGTGGATTTCCGTTTATTCTTTCTAATTTTTGAAAATCAAAGTGATTGTTCTAACACATTTATAAGTCATCGAATACTTAATCCCAGTCACAAACAAGCGCTTAACTGAAATTGAATCTAATCAGTATTTATATCCACAATATATGTAACCGCGACTCAAATAGCTTTAACAAAATCAGTGCAACCAACACCTCTTGTGCCGTGTGTTCGTTTATTCGTTCGAATGCACCATGACTAATACGTGCCGAGCCTCACTCCATAAGTGCATCCATCGAAAACGCATCGATTGATACGCTACGAGGAGTAACCATGAAAAGCGGATTACACGCTTATCCTCCGAAGACCACCACTCCTACTCCACGTCCTACGACTGCTTGACGGGTCATCGAGCCCCATAAGCTCAACGTTGGACGATCTCCAGTTTCGAGCATGTCATCCAAACCTCCTTGAGCACCACCTTGTAGGACGTTGTGGTGATTCAGCTTGTAACCTAACCTCAAATGATACCGTTTCTTCACGTTTCAACGAAAGTCAAAGAACCAGGTTTTCAGCCCAGGATAAGCCGTTTAGTGCCACAATCTATTGCTCACGAGCAGGAGAAAGGGCACACTCATGGTTCGGCTCGTGTGCTACTGCAGCCGCTACCGCAGATCATCGCGCAGCAGTATTGTCCATTTCTCACGAAGGTACACGCCGCGCGGCATTTCAGAAAGTGCCGCAGACACTGTTGCCATCGATTTTCTCCACTTTTGGTGCAATAAAAAACATTCCCGGCAACAATGCCATGCAATTCAAAGAAGAAGATCAACAAAAACAAATCGCACAGTATGGAATTTGACAGCGCGCATTTGCCGATAGTGCGGCGCGTCGTTTCGAGGCTGGCATGCCGCGTGTCCTTTTCGGGAATACGCGCAATAATTAAGCGTCAGCCATAAAACCAGAAGGGAACTCGCCAAGGCGCTGATTTGATCGTGATGAACGATGAACCGTAACTCTCGATTTTGTCGGCAGGGTTTGTTGGCTCCACAGACCAGCAGCGGTAGCCGAGTCCGCATCAGATGTTCGGAGCGTTACAGCAGTGCTAATACTGGAAGATATGGACCAACCGACAGGCTCATTAAATTTCCCTTCTTGCTGGTCAGGGTTTCTTGAGTGGAGGGGAGGGGGGTTCGGGGCCACGGCAGTTTCTTTCAATTGCTCGTGCCCCCATGAACACGGGCACTGATCAACTTCGATTGCAAATATACAAAAGTCGTAGGGGAGAACCGTCTAGAAGAGCCTCAACCGTTCAAGACGATCCAACGTGAGCCTCACCAAAAGCGAATCTCTCGTAACTCCCTCGAGTAACCCAGATGAAGGCGCGCGTGGTACGAACACACCCGGTAGTGGCGAAACTCTGCAGCGGAGCATCATCACGTGTGTGTGTGTACACCACAGCCAATCGATGCGATCTAGCGGGATCATGACCGGCTTGGTGAAGAAACTCGGCGGTACAATTAAGATCAGCTGATGCTGCTGAAGAAACGGCAGCACATATGATCGATCTTGAAAATACACACACACACACCAACAGGTCAGGTCGGAGAGAAAGCAGTGGAAGAAGAAACGGGGAAATATAAACTCGCGAGAAGAAAAGCGATCTTGGCGAAGAAAACGTCGTCAACGTCGTTGAGAAGAAAAACCGGCTCAGCTGGGTGCAGAGAGAGATCTGAAGAGAACTGAGAAGAAAGATTTGAGAAAGAAGAAATAGAAAACTGTGATGTATTGAAGAATAAAGAAAAAGAGTAAGCTAAGGCGAGTATGATCTAGGTATTTATTGTAACAGAAAAGCCTCTTAGTTGGATTCGGCTGCAATTACTCGATGAATAGTCGATGTCAGTTCGAGAAGATTACACAAAAAATAAATATAAAACATTGACGATTGTTTTATTAAAATTCTTATAAAAAATAACATAAAAAGAAATATTGCAATGTTAAAATTATATTGCTGCAAACAAAGGTTCCCTATGAAAGTTCTTCGACTCAAAATGTCGGACTCATCAAAATTTCACACAGCAAATAGTTGAACTTGGGGATCAAAAAACACTTTTTTAAGTCAGGAGCGATTCTCCACCAAAAACCGAAAATGGATTTTACTCGTATTTTTTTATTTGGCTCCCGATGACCAAAGAAGACATTTTTTATCATAAAATCACACATACAAATCTCCATACAATTTTGGCAGCTGCCCATACAAAAATGGTACATAAATATTTGAAAATCTGTAACTTTGGAGGAATTTTCTGATCGATAAAAAAAAATAATTTTTCAAAATTTTCTATTTTTTCCAAATGTTTTTTTTTAATTTTCAGAATTTTCTTACTTTTTAACTAAAATTCAATTGCTGCAACCTCAAATGTACGTGCCTATTGATTTACCAAACCAATTATTCAATGTTTCATAACTGCCATTTTGGCCGCCATCTAGGACTTAATTTCTAAATCACTTTAAAGTAGTTAAAAAATAGCAAAGCAATCCACTTTAACGACCCCGGGTCTTTTGTGGTCTCTGTTGCAAGTTTCTGCTTATTTATAGGCGTCCGAAAGTTATGTGTCACCCAAAACCTATTTACCACAAATGGACCAACGTTTTACTTCCCTACCCGATAGAAGGCCAGGTGGTTAAGGCGGGAATCGAACCCGCGCCCCATAGCAACTTACGGATTGGCAGCCGAAGTAGCTTACCACCGCGCCACGAGGTAGTTAAAGGGTTATGCTTAATTTCACTAATCAAAAATAAGTCATCGAAAAAAGAAATATCGGAAGTTATGATGGCAGTAGCTGAAACAGTGGAGCAATTCTCTACAAAAACGGTCTTTTTTCTTCAATTTTAATTTTTGTATTTTTTAATCCGACTGAAACTTTTTTGGTGCCTTCGGTATGCCCAAAGATGCCATTTTGCATCATTAGTTTGTTCATATAATTTTCCATACAAATTTAGCAGCTGGCCATACAAAAATAATGTATGAAAATTAAAAAATCTGTATCTTTTGAAGGAATTTTTTGATCGATTTGGTGTCTTCGGCAAAATTGTAGGTATGGATATGGACTACACTGAAAAAAAAAATGATACACGGTAAAAAAAAATTGGTGATTTTTTTATTTAACTTTTAATCACTCAAACTTAATTTGCAAAAAAACACTATTTTTTATTTTTATTTATTTTTTGATATGTTTTAGAGGACATAAAATGCCAACTTTTCAGAAATTTTCAGGTTGTGAAAAAAATCATTGACCGAGTTATGAATTTTTCAATCAATACAGATTTTTTTCAAAAAATCGAAATTTTGGTCAAATTTTGGTCGCAAAAATTTTTCAACTTTGTTTTTCGATGTAAAATTGAAATTGCAATCAAAAAGTACTTTAGTGAATTTTTGATAAAGTGCACCGTTTTCAAGTTATAGCCATTTTTATGTTATTTTTTTCAAAATAGTCGCAGTTTTTATTTTTTTTTTAATTAGTGCACATGATTGCCCACTCTTGAAAAAAAATATTTTTGAAAAGCTGAGAAAATTCTCTATATTTTGCTTCTTTGAACTTTGTTGATACGACCTTTAGTTGCTGAGATATTGCAATGCAAAGGTTTAAAAACAGGAAAATTGATGTTTTCTAAGTCTCACCCAAACATCCCACCATTTTTCAATGTCGATATCTCAGCAACTAATGGTCCGATTTTCAACATCAAAATATGAAACATTTGTGAAATTTTCTGATCTTTTCGAAAACAATATTTTCAAAATTTTCAAATCAAGTCTGACATTTTAAAAGGGCGTAATATTGAATGTTTGGCCCTTTTGACATGTTAGTCTCGATTTGAAAATTTTGAAAATATTGTTTTCGAAAAGATCAGAAAATTTCACAAATGTTTCATATGTTGACATTGAAAATCGGACCATTAATTGCTGAGATATCGACATTGAAAAATGGTGGGTTGTTTGGGTGAGACTTAGAAAACATCAATTTTCCTGTTTTTAAACCTTTGCAATGCAATATCTCGTTTGTTTGGCAGTTTGATTCAGTCCATTTCCATTCAATTTGTTGTTTTTTACTATTTGCACAACTTATTTTCCAAAAACTTTGTAAGATATCCACGGAGAAAAAAGAGTTCCCAAAATCGTGAACACCTCTTCATGAAATTGGGAACCTTGAACAAAGTGTTCAAATGCCATGGTACGATTTTCAAAAACGTACCATGGAATTTGAACACTTTGTTCGTGGTTCCCAATTTCATGAAGAGGTGTTCACAATTTTGGGAACTCTTTTTTCTCCGTGTCTACATGCTCACTTTATACTGAGCTTTTCATCACCAGATATCAGCTTTATATGAACATCAATGTGCTAACATGCCAACATTAGATGCTCGATGGAAATATAGTGTGTTCCCTTTCAACTTCTTTTATTTGCTGAATTGTTTTAATAAATTTGGTTAGATTTGAGAATCAGTAAATCAGGTTATTTTGAAATTGTAAAGAAGGCACAAAAAATATTTATCGTTTTCTCCCATAACTTATTTTAATAACTTGCTCAAAAAGTGCAAAATCTGTTTATTACTCTCCTGACTTTCCGACTTCATTTGTCAACCAGGTCACAAACCCCAATACCCGCTCAAAAGATGACTTAAAATTCACGGCTTTCACGGCTCTCGTCGATTTCATCGGTCGAGTGTCCATAAAAACGCACATTTTACGACCGCTGACCAAATAAATCCACCCCACCGGCGAATATGGACATTGATTTTGATGATTGGCTCGCTTTTTTTGTTGTTGTTTCTAAAGCAGCGCACGCCAGAGACGTGACTTGACGAGTCAAGACACGATTCGTCAAGATCGGTTGATGTACACCACAGAAAAAAAAGTGGAGAAGTGGATGGAAATTTCCACTCCAAAACAGCTGGCAGTTCCAGTTTGGTTGTTTGGTTAACATCAGCCTAAATTGCTGAAAAGTCAGTGTTTGACGATACAGTGTTTAATTAGCATGCTTTTAGTTTAATTGACAATTTTTGTAACTAAGTTAAGGGAAATGAATGTGCTAATAAGTATCATATTGATAAAAAGTATAGAGCACTGTTCTAAAAATATTTATTTGTTCAATGATTTGTAGTAAAAATAAGCATATTTAAATTAGAGTAATTTTATAATAAAATTATAAAAAAGCCAAACACAAAAAAAGGGAAATCCAATGAGGTCAATCGCGGAAAAGTCCGACACCTTTCATTCAAATCAAACGCAAACTTGGCACTAACTCGCACGCGATGCTTTTAATTTTAAGCGAAAATCGCGCCCTTCCTCGCTAAACGCCAACCGAGGACCGTCATTAGGTTGAAACGCCGTCGACTTGCGCTGGTCAATTTCCCCGAGGGCATATTCAAAAGTGCACTTTTCCCCCCATCCACCAACGCCCATTTCCTCTCCCGCAACACTCTAATAGGGTGGCACAGGTCATAGACACACTCTGCCACAGGGCAGAGTGGAAAAGTGAAGAAAAGGGAAAAGAAGCAAAAAAAAAACTTTAAGCAACTTTCCTCTCGAGGGACCCCTCGGCCTTTCGGTGGTGGGTGGGGCTGGCGAGGGGCGCTTTCTTCGTAACTTGTTCATTTGTCTTGGAACCTTTATTTTTTTTTCTTGTTTTATTTTCTGCGGGGCCCGGCACACGGCTTGCTGCGATGATGATGATGGTGGTGGACCGGCTGGCTGGTTGTTGCCAAGGCCCCGGAGGTCAACTTTTAAGTAGTTTGTTGAGATCATGTCGGCCCGAGGGGGCTGCTGGCGCACCAACAACTTCTTGACGCTGGATGGGGGCGGATAGGACGCGGAGCGGGCGCGAAAAGGTCGTCACGTTTGTGGCGAGAGGGCGGAGAAAATCGGTGATGAATTGCGAGAGTTAATTTTGTTTTTTGATCGATGATTTCATAGAGAAGTTTGTATATTTTCTAATTATTTTCATGAAACAGCAAAATATTTCTTGGAAACAAATATTTAATTTCTGCGTTTACTATTATTTTTTTAACAAGCGTCAACGCTAATATTCTTTATTTTTTAATTCATTCAAACGAACTCATGAAATCATAAAATATAAAAACCCTTTTATTTTAGTCGATGTCGATGAAAAAATCAAAAACTCCTGTAATTTTGAAATATTTTGAATAGCTTATAGCGAAATAAAATAATGACATTTTATTCAAAACCTTCAAAAAAGAAATAAAAAAAATTATAATTAATTCTGTTTAATAAACTTTATTAGTACCTAGGTAAGCAGTTGACAATTTGGTATTTCATCTAGTCCAATAGTTCATTTTAATTAACAGTCCAGACTCGATTAACCTCGGAAAAAAATTATTTCGAATAATCAAAACATTGAATTATCGAATCACGCAAAAAATATTTTGATGACTTATTCTTAATTGTCGAGCTTAAGTATGAGCCCTAAACTACGCTAAAGTGATTAAGAATTTTTAAACCCAAGATGGTGGACAATATGGCGGTGATGAAATATTGAAAAAAAACATTTAATTATTTACTAGGCAATCAACTATTCAAACTTGACTAAAGTGGGGTCGTAGAACTCGAATTTGATGCTTAAAACAATACAAAGAAAAAAACATTTTTTTTTTATTTTTCGTGATTCAACTATCCAAAGTTTCCTTCAATCGAGTCTAGACTGTATTTGAGCAACTCTCTACGAAATTGGCCGATTTCGACCAATTTTTTTTATTTAACTTAAGCTTTGTGAGGGCCTTCCCTATGACCAAATAAGCTATTTTGCGTCATTGGTTCACCCATACAAGTCTCCATACAATTTTGGCTTCTTTTCCATACAAAAATGGTATGTAAATATTCAAACAGCTGTAACTTTTGACTGAATTCTCTGATCAATTTGGTGTCTTCGGCAAAGTTGTAGGTATTGTTGAGGACTTTTGAGAAAAAATAGGTACACGGAATAAAAATTTGCAGATTTTTCAATCAACTTTTTTTTCACTAAATCTCAATTTCCCAAAATTCGTATCTTTTGATTCTCGACATTTTTTGATATGTTTTAGGGGACAAAAATCCGCAACTTTTGAGCCATAGAGAAACATGGTCAAAAAATCTGCCACCGAGTTATGAATTTTTGAAAAAATAGTGATTTTTGGAAAAAGATCATTAGTGTGGTGCTTTTCGGGACGCGCAGTTTTTTACCTTCTTCTTATTTCGTTGTTTTTTTTTTTACACGCGTTCGTTGGCCGATGAGTTTTTTTGGGTTGTTCTCTTTTTAAAGTTTTCTATTAAAACGTACCTATTTTTTTGAGACTGGCAAGCCGTTTTGCTGGATTAAGTCCTTTCTATATTATTTCAATAATCATTTCAATAAATGAAGCCCTTCCTACATCACTGTTGATCGGAAGGCACGCCGACGGAGAATTTCTGGAGAATCGCGGTCGAATTAATACTATATTTAAATCCCGAGATAGCTATCTTTCCGCAGCCTGCTGCCTAAGATTTTCAAAATTTCAACCGATAAACAAATTGCCTATTGTCGCATCACCTACCACAGTGAATCCTGACCTCATACCCATCTTACTAACCCCTCAAAACTCATGTGATACTTTGTCGGAGACGCAGCTGATTTAGCGGTCCCATCACTCAAGTATCGGACTAACATTCCCATCCACTTCCCCGTGTCTTACCACTGGTCGTGGCCGGCGTCGGTATTGATCAGCACGATAGGGACCTTTGAAAATTGCGAAGGGGTGATGATTGGTTCCTACTTTTCATCTGTGGTCCACGGAGCAATGTTTGGGGGTCCTGGTCAATAACGAAGTAGCAGCTACGGGTAGACACCAATGCTATGCTATGCTAAATAGTGATTTTTGAAAAAAAAAAAAACGAAGTTTCATGCAAAACAAGTTTGACATTATTTTTTAATGCAAAATTGAATTTGCAATCGAAAAGTACTCTTCAGATTTTTTGATAAAGGGATCCGTTTTCAAGATATAGCCACCGAAAGTTCGATTTTGGCGAAATATTTGCAGTTTTTCAATATTTAACCTTCCCTTGGTATTAAAAAAAAATCACACATAAGGTACTGGGGTCCTTTTCGACCCCAAGCTTTAAAAAATCGTCAAAAATCCAGTTTTTGACCGATTCCGGTTCTTTTGGTCACAAATGAAAGCTTAGAACGTCCCCTTTTCGAAACCGACCCGGAATACCGGATTTGGTCACTGTGGCCACCGGGAATCGGCTACAACCGAAGAAGGCCTTTTTGAGACCCCAACTTTGACGACCTGTATCTCCGGCAAATTTAAACCAATCAGGATGCTCCGGGTTGCATTCGACAGGTATATACCTGTACTTTGACCACAAATATTAATATCAGGGCCAGGTGACCTACCGGTTCTGGAAATCCGGAACATCCGAAAAGTTCATATTTTACTGTTTTTCACGTATATGTGATACCAATACTCTCTTGATAGTTGAAATTGATCCATAAAACTTACTAAAAACACAATACACGATTGCCAGAACCACTCTGGAATGTTAGTGGCCACTTCCGGGTAACCTGGAACCGGTTCCCGGGTACCCGATGAACGGCCAATTTGATTCTTTTGTTGAAAACCCATCATGTCGCATATCAAACTTCATGAAATTGAAAGATATATCCATCTTTGGTAATGCCGTTAATCGCTGAGCCATCCTGGCCAATCTGGAACCGGTTACCGGTGGGCCCTTGGGGACACTCCCGGAATATGAGAGAAACCCTATCATCCGACATATCAAACTTCATGAAATTGAAAGATATGTCAATCTACGGTCATGCCAATGTTCGCTGACCCATCCTGGCCAATTTGGAACCGGCTACCGGTAGCCCCTTTGGGGACACTCCCGGAATATGAGAGAAATCCTATCATCCGACATATCAAACTTCATGAAATTGAAAGATATGTCAATCTACGGTCATGCCATTATTTGCTGACCCATCCTGGCCAATTTGGAACCGGTTACTGGTGGCCCCTTGGGGACACTTCCGGAATATGAGAGAAATCCTATCATCCGACATATCAAACTTCATGAAATCGAAAGATATGTCAATCTACGGTCATGCCAATGTTCGCTGACCCATTGTGGCCAATTTGGAACCGGCTACCGGTAGCCCCTTTGGGGACACTCCCGGAATATGAGAGAAACCCTATCATCCGACATATCAAACTTCATGAAATTGAAAGATATGTCAATCTACGGTCATGCCAATGTTCGCTGACCCATTGTGGCCAATTTGGAACCGGCTACCGGTAGCCCCTTTGGGGACACTCCCGGAATATGAGAGAAACCCTATCATCCGACATATCAAACTTCATGAAATTGAAAGATATGTCAATCTACGGTCATGCCAATGTTCGCTGACCCATTGTGGCCAATTTGGAACCGGCTACCGGTAGCCCCTTTGGGGACACTCCCGGAATATGAGAGAAATCCTATCATCCGACATATCAAACTTCATGAAATCGAAAGATATGTCAATCTACGGTCATGCCAATGTTCGCTGACCCATCCTGGCCAATTTGGAACCGGCTACCGGTAGCCCCTTTGGGGACACTCCCGGAATATGAGAGAAATCCTATCATCCGACATATCAAACTTCATGAAATTGAAAGATAAGTCAATCTACGGTCATGCCATTATTTGCTGACCCATCCTGGCCAATTTGGAACCGGTTACTGGTGGCCCCTTGGAGACACTTCCGGAATATGAGAGAAATCCTATCATCCGACATATCAAACTTCATGAAATCGAAAGATATGTCAATCTACGGTCATGCCAATGTTCGTTGACCCATTGTGGCCAATTTGGAACCGGCTACCGGTAGCCCCTTTGGGGACACTCCCGGAATATGAGAGAAATCCTATCATCCGACATATCAAACTTCATGAAATCGAAAGATATGTCAATCTACGGTCATGCCAATGTTCGCTGACCCATTGTGGCCAATTTGGAACCGGCTACCGGTAGCCCCTTTGGGGACACTCCCGGAATATGAGAGAAATCCTATCATCCGACATATCAAACTTCATGAAATTGAAAGATATGTCAATTTACGGTCATGCCATTGTTCGCTGACCCTTTCTGGCCAATCTGGAACCGGTTACTGGTGGCCCCTTGGGGACACTCCCGGAATATGAGAGAAACCCTATCATCCGACATATCAAACTTAATGAAATTGAAAGATATGTCAATCTACGGTCATGCCAATGTTCGCTGACCCATCCTGGCCAATCTGGAACCGGTTACCGGTGGCCCCTTGGGGACACTCCCGGAATATGAAAGTATCCCTACCATCCGACATATCAAACTTCATGAAATTGAAAGATATGTCAATCTACGGTCATGCCATTATTTGCTGACCCATCCTGGCCAATTTGAAACCGGTTACCGGTGGCCCCTTGGGGACACTTCCGAAATATGAGAGAAACCTTATCATCCGACATATCAAACTTCATGAAATTGAAAGATATGTCAATCTATGGTCATGCCGTTGTTCGCTGATCCATTCTGGCAATTTTGGAACTGGTTCCTGGTGGCCCCTTGGGGACATTCCAAGAATATGAGAGAAACCCTATCATTCGACGCATCAAACTTCATGAAATTGAAAGATATGTCAACCAACGGTCAGCGAACAACATCATGTCCGTAGATTGACGTAGTTTTCAATTTCATGAAGTTTGATAAGTCGGGTGGTAGGGATACATTCATATTCCGGGAGTGTCCCCAAGGGGCCACCGGTAACCGGTTCCAGATTGGCCAGGATGGGTCAGCGAACATTGGCATGACCGTAGATTGACATATCTTTCAATTTCATTAAGTTTGATATGTCGGATGATAGGGTTTCTCTCATATTCTTGGAATGTCCCCAAGGGGCCACCAGTAACCGGTTCCAGATTAGCCAGAAAGGGTCAGCGAACAATGGCATGACCGTAAATTGACATATCTTTCAATTTCATGAAGTTTGATATGTCGGATGATAGGATTTCTCGCATATTCCGGGAGTGTCCCCAAAGGGGCTACCGGTAGCCGGTTCCAAATTGGCCAGGATGGGTCAGCGAACATTGGCATGACCGTAGATTGACATATCTTTCGATTTCATGAAGTTTGATATGTCGGATGATAGGATTTCTCTCATATTCCGGGAGTGTCCCCAAAGGGGCTACCGGTAGCCGGTTCCAAATTGGCCACAATGGGTCAGCGAACATTGGCATGACCGTAGATTGACATATCTTTCAATTTCATGAAGTTTGATATGTCGGGTGATAGGGTTTCTCTCATATTCCGGAAGTGTCCCCAAGGGGCCACCGGTAGCCGGTTCCAAATTGGCCATGATGGGTCAGCGAACATTGACATGACCGTAGATTGACATATCTTTCGATTTCATGAAGATTGATATGTCGGATGATAGGATTTCTCTCATATTCCGGGAGTGTCCCCAAAGGGGCTACCGGTAGCCGGTTCCAAATTGGCCACAATGGGTCAGCGAACATTGGCAGGACCGTAGATTGACATATCTTTCAATTTCATGAAGTTTGATATGTCGGATGATAGGGTTTCTCTCATATTCCGGGAGTGTCCCCAAGGGGCCACCGGTAACCGGTTCCAGATTGGCCAGGATGGGTCAGCGAACATTGGCATGACCGTAGATTGACATATCTTTCAATTTCATGAAGTTTGATATGTCGGATGATAGGGTTTCTCTCATATTCCGGGAGTGTCCCCAAGGGGCCACCGGTAACCGGTTCCAAATTGGCCACAATGGGTCAGCGAACATTGGCATGACCGTAGATTGACATATCTTTCAATTTCATGAAGTTTGATATGTCGGATGAAAGGGTTTCTCTCATATTCCGGGAGTGTCCCCAAGGGGTCACCGGTAACCGGTTCCAGATTGGCCAGGATGGGTCAGCGAACATTGGCATGACCGTAGATTGACATATCTTTCAATTTCATGAAGTTTGATATGTCGGATGATAGGGTTTCTCTCATATTCCGGGAGTGTCCCCAAGGGCCCACCTGTAACCGGTTCCAGATTGGCCAGGATGGCTCAGCAATTAACGGCATTACCAAAGATGGACATATCTTTCAATTTCATGAAGTTTGATATGCGACATGATGGGTTTTCAACAAAAGAATCAAATTGGCCGTTCATCGGGTACCCGGGAACCGGTTCCAGGTTACCCGGAAGTGGCCACTAACATTCCAGAGTGGTTCTGGCAATCGTGTATTGTGTTTTTAGTAAGTTTTATGGATCAATTTCAACTATCAAGAGAGTATTGGTATCACATATACGTGAAAAACAGTAAAATATGAACTTTTCGGATGTTCCGGATTTCCAGAACCGGTAGGTCACCTGGCCCTGATATTAATATTTGTGGTCAAAGTACAGGTATATACCTGTCGAATGCAACCCGGAGCATCCTGATTGGTTTAAATTTGCCGGAGATACAGGTCGTCAAAGTTGGGGTCTCAAAAAAGCCTTTTTTCGGTTGTAGCCGATGCCCGGTGCCACAGTGACCAAATCCGGTATTCCGGGTCGGTTTCGAAAAGGGGACGTTTTAAGCTTTCATTTGTGACCAAAAGAACCGGAATCGGTCGAAAACTGGATTTTTGACGATTTTTTAAAGTTTGGGGTCGAAAAGGACCCCAATACCTTTAAAGTAACTTTTGTTATGGACGCTCCCCTAGGGGTCGTCCGAGGTTTATTTGTTTTGTGAAATGTGTATTTATACTATAAATTTAATGTCAGAAAATTTGAAGGCTCTAGCATGTATATAACAAAAGTTATGGCAAATTTAATTTTCAAAAAGGCCGAAAAGGACCCCAATACCGTAGGAAGGTTAAAAATAGTGACCATTTCTAAAAATAATTGCTTTGAAAAGTTCAGAAAATTTGCTATAAAATTGTCTAAGAGACATTGAAGATTGGACCTCGGGTTGCTGAGATAGAGCCGCTTTAAGAAAAAGAAACACGAAAATTGATGTTTTCTAAATCTCACCAAAACAACCCACCATTTTCTAATGACGATATCTCAGCAATTAATGGTCCGATTTTCAATGTTAATACATAAAACATTCGTGAAATTTTCGATGTTTTCGAAAAAAATATTTTGAAAATTTTTAAATCAAGACTAACATTTTCAAAGGGCCAAACAGTGAATATTACGCCTATTTCAAATGCTAGTCTTGATTAAAAAAATTTCAAAATATTTTTTTCGAAAAGATCGGAAAATTTCACGAATTCTTCATGTTTTAACATTGAAAAAAGTTGCTGAGATATCGTCTTTAGAAAATGGTGGTTTGTTTTGGTGCGATTTAGAAAACATCAATTTTCGTGTTTCTTTTTCTTAAAGCGGTTCTATCTCAGCAACCTGAGGTCCAATCTTCAATGTCTCTTAGACAATTGTATAGCAAATTTTCTGAACTTTAAAAAAAATATATTTTTAGAAATGGTCACTCATGGTCACTATTTTTAAAAATCGAAAAACTGCAAATATTTCTCTAAAATCAAACTTTCGGTTGCTATATCTTGAACACGGAGCCATTTATCAAAAAATCTGTCTGGTCTGGTCTGGTCGATTGCAAATTCAATTTTGCATTAAAAAATAATGTCAAACTTGTTTTTGCATGAAACTTTGATTTTTTTTTTCCAAAAATCACTATTTTTTCAAAAATTCATAACTCGGTGGCAGATTTTTGGACCATGATTTTTGGACCAATTGTATGGAGACTTGTACGGGTGAATCAATGACGCAAAATAGCTTATTTGGTCATAGGGAAAGCCCCCACAAAGTTTGAGCCAAATAAAAAAATACAAATAAAATCCATTTATGGTTTTGGTGGAGAATTGCTCATATCTTTTTCACTGTAGAAATGGGTACTGTTTTAAAAACACGAAGAAATTGATGATTTTTTAAATAAAAGCTTTAAAGGAAGAATAAGAAACAAGATATTAAGCGAAAATTTTCATAAGTTTTGTTAAGTTTTTATCCATTGAAAATTCAATTTTGTTTCATACTATGCATGTTTTTTTGCCAAGACTACAAGGCGGTAGAAAATTTGCCCGTTGTTTTCTGTTGCTCAAAAAATAAAACTTATTTTTTTAAGTTGTTAATGTTTTTGCACTTAGCGACGTTCTAAAAAGTTGATCTATTCGAACCTTCATGGACTTTTTAGCACTCTTTATTTGGGTGTGTATGGGCCAGAGATTTTGCCAAGTACACTTTTTTACTTTCAATAGCTCCAGTTTCTCGTCTTAATTTTGAAATCATAGTATGAGTAGAAACAAAAAAGAGGATTTACTATTTCGTCCAATTGACTACGGTTAAAATGTGATCATAAAAACGAATTTTCTATTTGTGCACGCTCAAATCTTATCATCCTCAATCCCTGCAACCTTCGCTGCATGCAGCCGTCATCATCTTGATCCGTCAGACGTCAGACGGCGTTGAGCTTTTCAGTCCAATCTCACCGGTCGTCGCCAACTTGGCGAGCGTCAATCGACCAAAAGCCCTCTGCTGGGACGGTGAGTTTCATTTACTATTTTTGCCTCACCTTTTATCCAATTTTTCACCTCGATTAGATAAAGGAAAAGTAGTTTCGAGGCGTCGTCGTCGCTATTGACGTCTGGTAAATCAGCTTTTAAGCGTGTACTGGTCTAATGGAGGTTGACTGCACCAGATGAAAAGACGACTACGGTGATGGTGACGGTTGAGCTTTCCCTTTCTTTCGGCCGCGGGGGCCAACCGCGACCATTAGCGATGGTGCTCGTTGTGTGTCGAACGTTAGAGAGTTTGGCCGAGTCTTGAGCACCATAGTTGATGAAGAACTCTAAATTGAAATTGCATCACCCATAAAAAAAACTATAATTTTTTATTCAACCAGCATTTCATGAAGGACCAAACAGCCAAAAAACCCACTTTGTCAACCGCTTTAATTGTACCAATATTTCGTGCCAAGGCCTCCCAATTATGCCCATTTCTAGTCAACGTGACTACGCCGATACATTAACACTTCCGGCTGCTGGTTGGCTTCCCCGAAAAAGAGAAACAAACTTCAAAGCCGTCGTCGATCCAACAAAGTCGCCGTAAATTTTAACGCCTCATAACGCATCGCACACAATAGGCCATTAGAACTTCGAAATAACGCAGAACTCCCCAACCTTCTGCTTCCGGACTCAATGTTACACCCAGAGTGCGCAAGTATATCGAGAGGCGACGTGGGCGATGTTGTGGAAAATTGACACGTCGAACCGTTTCGATTAGGAAGTCCGTCAGTCAGTCAGTCAGGGTTCTGAGTTGGAGGCAGAAACTGGGTAGACGACGCTACACCGACCGGAGATTCGCGCCACTAGAACCTGCTTTTTCGGTTCTGTTTTTTTTTAACTATAGGTATCACAATGTAGCACAAGAACTGGGTAGGTGTCGTAGATATTGAGGAGTAGATGGCCCTTAAAAGATAGGGGGTAGAACAATGCGTTGAATTTGTAAATTTTCGTAAATTGAAATTTGATGTAAATAACTGCTTCCTGGGTGTGTTTTCGCATGGATAATTTGATAAAATTTATGACGCCATGATGATGCTTTTCTTCAAAATTAAATTATGTTAAATGGCTCATTCCCATTTAAATAACCCTGAAAATGAGTGATCAATAATTTATTAACCAAATTAAAAAAAAAGCTAGAAGATCATGGGTTTTAAAAATCTTCTTTGTTTTATCTATTACAAGTAATTTCACCTGATGAAGTCTTGGGCATATTTCCAATTACCGTTTTTTCATCATCCCATTTATTTATTATTTGTGTCAATGCTCTGTGTTTCCTTCATTCTTCATTACGCTGTCAGTCGAAGTTTCTTGCTCCATCCGCTTCTTCTGATTCATGTACAGTTAAACCTCGCATAGTGCGTAGGCGTTATGCTTTGTAATTCTTCGATTTCTTTAAAACGAAACAATATTTTTGCAATCTCTTTAAAGCTAATTGTAGATTGGAACAAGACAAACATATTGCCGTTTTAGAGTTATCGAAGAAATACAAAGCGTAACGCCTGCGCGCTATGTGAGGTTTAACTGTACCATCACGATTTTTCTTCTTGTGATTTTTTTGGTTTTACAAGCAAGAGAGTCAGTCTGAATCTGAACTTCTTGCAGTTTTCTTCTTTAAGTTTTTGTTTTTTTTAATTGACTTTCTTTGTAGTTCGATCAGATTGTTTAATAGATTGCATAATTTTTGTTTTATCATTCCATTGTCTGTTTTTTGAAACAACACTTATATCTAATTGTAATTTTTATTTTATTTATAAATTTTGAAATATTTTTGGCAGCAATTCCAATCCAAAATATAGGCGAGATAGAACCACTTCCAGATGCGTTTTATCACTCGTTAAGGCACACACATAAAGCATAAAGTGGATATAATGGATGGTAAAAGCATACCGAAACACACAAACAACATACATTGCGCATTAAGGGGACAGGTTACGGCAAGGCTCTCTGAGGTAGAGCTCCCGATCGTGTGCACCACTTAAACTAATCTCCGGAGCTTTATTACTTGAGCTGCTGCTGAGCCGCGATTTGACGAACCACTTCTCTGCAACAGCAACAAAAATTGAAGAAGAAGGGATTTATGCTGCTAAGACGTATGGCAATCTTGAATGTTGGTGTTTTTTTTTTCCTGGGGCGATTTATGACGTATTAATGATCGTAAAATCTCGTAAAAGTACCCTTCACCACCCTTTTTTCTGCTGGAATCCCTATGGCGATGCAGTGAGCGCTACGGTTTCAAAGTGTTTCTCACCTTAGGATGTGTTTTTTTTCTATTGGTGAGTGTGGTGTAAATATTACTCCCTTTTTCATAAAATCCAAATATCTAGCAGCATTTGGCAGCATAAATATCGAAACATAAATGTATCGTAAAGTGGGATCAGCAGGATAGCAATTTAAACATCAAAAGAGGTGCTTCAGGAAAAACACTTATTCTTGAAAAATAACATAAAGGAATAAACTATTTGTTTCAAATTCATTAAAAATGTTTTTTTTAGCACAAAAACAAAAAAAAAAGCATTTTATCCCTTTCAGGCCTGATAGGTCGTATATGACCCACAAATCAAAAAAATAAAACTATAACTTTCGTATGGTCTTTTCAGGTCTGAAAGGGCTAAAGCATTATTCAACAATTTTAAATTTAAATTGAGCAAAATGAAAAAAAAAAACAATCTTTTGTTCATGTCTAATTTATAAGAACGAAATTGTGATCTTTAAGAACGAACTAGAGTGTCTTTTAAAACATCAAAAAAAACATCAATAAATCATTTTTTTTAAATCGGTTTTGTATGTTTCGTATACAAATTCGATTTATTTTCCACAATTACTTTGATCACAAAACCAACCAACATACATGTTATTTTGCTGTTATGAATTACCAAAAAGTTAAGCTTGCTTTAGAGAGGAAATAAGATTATAAAAACTTATTTCGATGTTTTACCACTTTGAGCAGTGCTCTAGAGTTAAGCAAAACAAAATTATGTTTGTTTTTAATTATTTTTTGATTATATTGAGAGGGAATTTTCTAACCGATGCCGTGTCTGCGATAAAGTTGTAGGTTATGATCAGGACTTAATCACCTGAAATTCGAATCTGACAAACTCAACCCTCGCAAGTTTTATTTTTTTATTTTTTTCTTTTGTTTCGGTGAGCTGAAAATCCAAATATTTTAGCTATAGATTAAGCGAACAACTAGTATTTTGGCAAAGATATGATTCTTTGAAAACTATTTTTTTTAATTTATCGGAAATCAACTAGAAAAATTCTCCAAAATATTTTTTGAATGCAAAATTTAATTCTAAATAAAAAAAATACTAATTTGAATGTATGATACAATCCACAGTTTTTGACTAAGAGTAAATTATATGTTGGTTTTTTTGAAATTTTGTCTATTCTCGCCTTTCTCCGAAAATAATATTCAAAAACTGAGAAAATTTTCAATCATTTTCTCGTTTTGAAATCGTCTAATCGAGCTTTGGTTGCTAAGATTTGGCCATGCAAAGAATTAAACTTACAAAAAAATAGTTTTTCAATGCGCACTTGGTTGCCCAGAATATTAGCCTTTATTCCAAACCTCACTCCACAAGCTGGATATTGTTCCTTGAGCTATGTTAGGACTCTAAGCCAAATATGAGCAAAATCGGAAAAATATATGAAAACCCCCATTTACTCACTGTTTAGTATTCACGGTGCGCTACTTCTATCCAAATATTCCCAAAAAAGATATTCTCATTTTAAATTTAATGTTCTGCAAATTCATAGAACTTACCAAAGCTGTAAATCTCGAATTCATCAATCATAGAAGTTATTAACGAATTAAAAATGTTATTTTTCACCAATTTCGCTCAAAATTTGCACAGATGCTTGAAATAACCCAAAATCGTCTGTGGAGCAGGGAGTTATTGTTTCTGCACGGAGAAAAAAGAGTTCCTAAAATCGTGAACAAGCGTTCATGAAAATAGGAACCTCGAACAAAGTGTTCAAATCCCATGGTACGATTTTGAAAAACGTACCATGAAATTTGAACACTTTGTTCGTGGTTCCCATTTTCATGAACGCTTGTTCACGATTTTAGGAACTCTTTTTTTCCGTGTGGTCACCTCAATCGATGATATCTTGGAAACTATGATTCAATTTAAATGTTATTTTTTGTCAACCATCTGCAAAAAAAAAAAACGTTTTCAGATTATTTAATTCACGAATTATAATTCGAAAGGGCCAAATATTTCAATCTAAGCCCTTTTTAGATGCTAGTCGATATTTTTAAAACAAAAGTATCAAAAGGTTACGGTAGTTTCACATGAGTTTCATTTTTTAACATTAAAAATCGGTCCTCTTTGCAAGGCCAAATCTCAGCAACCAAAGGTCAGATCAACCGTTTCAAAAATAGAAACTTGTAGATAATAAGCTGGGCTTTTTTAACTGTTTGATTATTATGAAATCATAAAAGTATTTTTTTGATTAAAATTAAATTTTTCACCAAAACATGAATTTATGATGTTATATTTTTTTTCAAGGGAATTATCGATTTTTTCAAAAAACCACTATTTAAATATGTATTATCATTACTTGACGAAAAACAAAACGTCTGTTACTCACTTTAGTTCATAAAATGTCACTTTTTGTTCCTAAAACATATTAAAACACGGAAAAATGAAGGGTAAAGTTTATAAAAAACGAATTGAAGTGTTTAAAAGTTCATTAAAAAGGTAAGTTTTTCAGTGTTCTTATTATTTCCGAATAGTTCTAATCATAAAATTCCCCTTTTTGATGTACTATTACCTCAATGCAGACTGAAAAATTGCCAGAACACTTAAATAGTTGTTAATTTACACATTTTTTTGCGCAGATGTAATATTACCATGATTGTTTTACTTTGCCAAAGACGCCAAATCGATCTGAAAATCTTTTTATAAGATTTTTTTTAATCAACCAGAGCACTTGAACACTTAAAATAAAGAATTCTTAAGCCACAGATCGGAATTTATGATACTGTTTGCATCAAAACTTTATAAATAAGGCTTCAGTATTCTTTTTCTTTTTTGAATTCATGTGTAGTCTTTAAAATTATTAAGCACAAATAGAGGGTGACAAGCGGGAATTCCCGGGAAAAATTTCCCGGGAAATCGACCAATTTTGGACCTCTCGATTCCCGGGAAATTTGGTCGAGACTCCCGGGAAATTTTATACTTACAAATATCGACCCAAAATTAATAATTTAATCAGAAAAACATTTGAAAAATTCAAAATTGTTTAGAATATTGGATGTTCAATGTTCGATTCTCAAATTTGAATAAACCAATGCTTCTCTAATCTTCTTATTCTAAAAGTGTAAATTTAAACGTTTAAAAAATTCCAATAACTATAATTGAGAGTAACCAAAAAATGTGGACCCCAAAATTTACCTTGAAAGCAGTAACACACCAGGAATGAAATATTTATTATTTTTAAGAAGGAAAACCTTTTCAAGATAAGTTTGATTTCCATATTCTCTAACAAGCAAAGAAAAACTCATAATCTTGTTTTTTTTTTAATTCTCGCTGTATCGAGGTAATTTCCTTTTTTGATGTCAATAAGTAATTTTGTGTTTTGCATATTAAATTATATTTATGTTGGGAATAAAAATCAGGCATAATTTGTAAAGTTAGTGTCCGCTAATTGTGAACATTTACAGTTGATCTTAAGAAGGAAAAAATCAACTTAAAGTTTTTACTTTGTGTCGTTATTTATCATATTGCAAAAATGCCATATTGCATAAATGGAAAATTATATATTAGCTATATTTTTACTTTCAAAAAATCTAATAATAAGTTTGTCCAACTTTTGAAAAATCACTCAGTGCGAATGAAGATTCGTAAACATTTTAAACTGCAATTTCGAGTCCCAAAAAGGCTCAAGAAACGATTTTGTATTTGTAGATTGAGGTAAAAAATTTAAATGAAGAAAAAGTTCCTTAAAACAATGGTTACTTAAATTTACATTTCATTGGATTAGTATGAATTAATTGTATCTGAATTCATTAAAAGAAACGTTTTTTTACTTTTGTTTTTAAGTTATTGACACTATTGGCTAGTTAAAAAAAATCCCGGGTCCCGGGAATCCGGGAAATAGCAAAACTCAACTCTCGATTCCCGGGAAATTGAAAATCTCGAGAGTTGTCACCCTCTAAGCACAAAGTTAGTATTTATTAACAATTAAATTGTTTCAGGATTCAAGATTTTTGTAGAAGAAGACCAAACTGTTATGGTTGCTGTGAATCTCTTGACTACAATTTCTTAGAAACTAATATTGAAAATTGAACTTTTCTTAATAACCAGATTTTTCTGAGCAAAACTTCTGGAGAAAAAATCTTGTTTCATTTTCAAACAATTATATTGTTTTAATGAAATTCAGTGCTTTATTTTCATTAATTATATTAAAAAAACATAATCAAAATCGATTCATTGTTTCGGTACTCAAAACCAATCCCTTTCTCGTTCTCATAACAGTACACTCCCTAAGCCATAAATAACACAAGTAAAACTGCCATCAGCGATCATCTATGGCTTGCCTGATGGTCCCCTGGGTGGGGAGCAACCTCCTTCACTCAGAAAAAAGTTCCTTATCCGGCCACAACCTTTCCATACACTTGAGACCAACGCTGCTGCCAGGGCTGCCGCTCCTGATAAGGGGCCACCCACCACCCACGCAACCATCTCTCGAGCTTTTCCTTTGTGTGCGTTTTCCGCCGGAAGGCTTCGGAAAACACAACAACGAGAAAATCAACCGGAATTTTCACGCACCAAACACATTTTTATTAGCATATCTCGCGCCTCGCACACGGACAAAGAAAGAGGAAAAGTCAAACAATCAACCACCTTCCCCCTCCACCTCCCTCGAGGAAGGCTTGGGGCGTTTTTCCACATGTTGCTAAAACAAATAAAACTCGAGAATTTACTTTGGAAAGGAAAACGCGCCTTTTTCCAACCCCTTTTTCTTTCAGTGCTGGGAGCGTGAATTTTTATGCTGAAGGAGTCCCTTGCCTCTTATCAGCATGTTAAGGGGGGACCGCGTTAAGGAGCACACACACTGCTAGCAGCAGTTTCAATCTAATGAGGAACTTGGTCACGCATCTGGTTAGGAACAGTGACTAATTAGAAAACAATGTTTGGAAAGAGCTTCGAGGTTTTGCTGGAACAGTGATGGAGGGGGGCAACAATTTTAAGTTCTTTCAAAATATTTGTAGAATTTATAAAAGAAAAAAAATGTTGGTAAATTTTTTTTTATAAAATTTAGAAATGAATTCAAATTTCATTTAAATGCATGTCGAAATTAAATTTAATCTTATGATCAAACTTGAAATATTCTATCAAACGACACCGCACGCCGGAAGTTTTAACAAACAAATAACCTCGATACTGACTTGAATAAATTTTCCCTCAAAAACCACCCACGACTCTCCCGGAACACCTTGAAGACGCTTCGTCGCGTTTCGTTAAGTAAAGAACGAAAAATCAACAGGAATTACCAGTAAAAACAAAACAAAATGCCCATTCATTTCCCTCACGTGTGTGTGGTGCCCATCGACTTGGGCCCTTTTGCCTGGTCAAGTGACGGGGGGCGAAGAATCAACATTGAAGACGTCCACCAAGTGCGAACTTCGTGGGAGGGACTTTAATGTTTGAATAAATGGAAACTACATGCAACATACCGCACCTTTGCGTGGGTGGTCCAACCTAGAGTGAGATGATGCTTTGGCAAGTTTATGCTAGTGATTTGAGATTTTTCCCATTAGAAGATGATGGACATCACCAACCCCCCCAGTTACAAATTGCGTTTAAATCACTGGTTTTACTGCTGTCGAAAAATATTTATTGCTGAGCAAATTGCCCGTTAAAAATCACCCGTAAAACAGCACGTTTGAGTTAACCAACCGAGACATAACAACAACAACAAAAATCAATCTCTGGCCTGATGGTGAAGTCGTCCAGTGCGTTATTAAATTACGACTTGTTATTCATTCCATCAATCATAGCCACATTTCTCATTTATCATTTCTTTAATTATCATTCGCCAGTCGTCATTTTTGGCCCCTTTTTCGGGTCCACCCCAAGGAGCGTAAGAAAATGAAAACCTCGAATGAATTGAGGTCCAAGTTGGGCTTCCTTCATTATTAGTCACGGAGCTCGAGTCAAAAAAGCCCTGACATTGAAGGAGGACGAGTTCTTTAGAAAATCTGGCCTTTTTTGATTATTGAACTAATATTTCAGTAAAGCAAATAGTTTAAAAGAGTTTATGGCGCCCTCTCTTCCACTTCTTCCCCCAAAACTTCGGTCAGAGTCGAAGGACATGAATTTCAAAAAAAATATTTGCAGCGGCCTAAGAAAATAAGGAAATTTGATGTCCTACTTGCTGACATTTCGATAATAAACAATTTGAGTTGTTACCACAGAAAAAGCTTTTTTTATCTTTTTGTACACAGCTAAAAAAGTATTAATCCAGCTGCGTGTAAAAGGCCTGGGTGTAAAATAAATATTGCATTATTTTATGCAATTTTATGTGATTTTACACCCTGAAATATGTAGCCCATCAGTATGGGAAACCTACTTGACCGAAATTTCAAGCTCACATATGCGTTTATCCTTGCAGTTTTTCATCAGTCTGATGGCTGAGTGAGCTAAGGCGCCAGTCCTTACTGTTGGTGCTGGGTTTGAATCCCGTCGGTTGCAACTTTTTTTTGTGTTTGCAAAAAATGTACATGCAGTGTGTAATATTAAGTGTTTATTTTGACGAAGGTGATGTGCATGCTTTTGCATGCGATTTTACCATCGGATTTTTTGCTGTGTAGCTGTTCATCAGCAAGCAGAGGTTCATTCCTTAAAGTTTCTTTTAAAAATAAAAATAAATCAATACACCTTGAAAAAAAAAATCGGGATAAGCACTTTTGAAACACCGAAAATTGAAATTTCTTGTCAAAATTAAACGTTAGGTGAAATGTGCTTGTAATCTAAATTTCTGTTAAATTTATTTTGCAATCAAAAATACAGTTGAAAAAATAAACCAATTTTGCGATTGTAACAAAATCTGAAAAAAAATTACAACGCAGCCAAAAATAAATAGCCTTTGCTGAGACTTCTTCTTCATCAAATTCATCTTGCCCTTTAGGCCGATCATTGAATATTAAAAACAAAAAAAAAATCATAATCGAAAGTTTTGTATCTTATTTAAGATATAAACTTGAGATTTAATTCAAAACGAAAATTTAACTAGCTACATTTTTTTTAAGGTTAAGCAATCTAATGCTGCTTATTGTCGTATTGTTTGAATTTGCTTTTAATAGTAGTTTATGCCACAAGTTGCAAAAAGAAGATTTTTTCAGCACGAGTCATACGTTTATCCAACGAGGTTCACCGAGTTGGATAAAAATGACAAGTGCTGAAATGATCAACTTTTGCAACGAGTTCCATACAACATTTTTTGCATTTCCGAAAAACACCCTTTGAGTGGAATTATAAGTCAAATGTTCATGTATTTTGACAATAAGCCGTTTAAAACAAAATAATGTTGAAAAGTGTTACTTTTCGAAACAAGTGCTGAAAAGCGTTGCTATTCGATTCTGTTATTTTTGGTACAGAAAAGTAGGCTATTTCGTCGTTTGAGAATGACAGAAAAAGTAAGTAGTTTCACGACGGAATTGCAAAAAATACTTTTAAAATACTTTGTTTCAAATACTTTTTATATTTAAGAATCAATTAATTGATTGACAAAATTACACCAGAAAAAAAATATTGAAAAAAAAATGTGAAAAATCGTGGAAAAAATATGGTTGCAACTATGCCGAAAAAAAAGATTAATTTAATTTTTTGAAGGATTTAACTGTGTTTTTTATCTAGTTTATGAAAATGAATAAAATTTTGATTTAAGGAGAATGAGTAAGCATTTAAAAAAAGATATTTTTTTAAATAAAGATCGTTTCACAAATTTTTGAAAGATTGCTGAATGTCTGAGTAAATCAGGAAACAAAATTACATGTTTAATGAGCTTTATATTTTTTAGAAATTTAAAGAGCATTGAATTGAAAACTTATCAAAATATATTTTCCTGCATTGTTTGAATATTCGAGTACCTACATTTGAATTAATTTTGAAATGTATGGGTGTGTGTGTTTTTTAAAAATTAATATCAATATTATTCAAACGATGGACAGCACTGCAAAAAAAAATTTCCTAAAAAAAATATTAAAAGTTTTGAAGTGATGAAAAACAATAGCAACCATGCCTTGTTGAACCTGAAATTTCATATTTACCTGGAATGAAAAAGTTTAAATGGTTTCGAAAAAATAACCCATAATAAAGTAGGTTTAAACCTTAAAACTCAAAAATTTTCACATAGTTCTGTGTTTTTCAACATTATATTTTTTTATAATGGATTTTCACTAGATAAGAGTTTTTGTGGAGAATGCAAAAAATTACAAAAACATCGAATTATTTTTTAAATACATGATTTTTTAAATATTGGTATCTAAAGACGGAAATTTTGAAAAGAATTTTCCTACGTTTAGGCTTCATCCATAAACTACGTTACGCTAAAATCAGCCAAAATTTAACTCCTCTCCCGTTTGTCACGCTTTTCCTATAATCAAACCTCTTTTTACGCGAATTTTGGTTCTCGCGTAAAAAAAAATCGCGTAAAAAAAGTTCGCGCTATTTTGAATTTTTCGCGTAAAAAGAGTTTTCAGTATTTTTTTGTTTTATAAAGTATTATATTTTTTTAATAATAATAATGTAATTCCAGGTTATTCAAAATAGCTTCAGTGACCTGCGCTGTATATTCTACAGCAGGTTGGGATGTTCTGGGTTATCCAAGAACTTCCGGAACTAATGAATTGAACATCTATCTGTTCAACAAGGGTCTGTACCAGTGTATCCACCATCGTAATAATTGCAGGTAGCTTCCGTGACCTACGATGGTTACCTTGTGATTTGTTAGAATGTACTAGGTCATCCAAGAACTCCCGGAAGTTACGGCCTGGATATCTACCTGATCAACGGGGGTCAATATAACTATATTATCCATCGGTATAGCTTCAGGTAGCTTCAGTGGACCACGATGGACATTCTGTGGCATGTTGGATTGTTTTGGGTCATCATAGAACTCCCGGAAGTCATGGCCAGGATATCTACCGGATCAACGGGGGTCTATATGGGTGAATTAACCATCGGTATAGCTTCATGTAGATTCAGTGGACCACGATGGACACTCTGCGGCATGTTGGATTGTTTTGGGTCATCGAGGTACTCCCTGAAGTCATGGCCAGGATATCTACCTGATCAACGGGGGTATGTATGGCTATATTAACCATCGGTATAGCTTCAGGTAGCTTCAGTGAGCCACGATGGACTCTCTGCGATCTGTTAGAATGTACGAGGTCATCCAGGATCTCCCAGAAGGCATGGCTGGATATTTTCCTGATCAACGCATAAATGTCCCATTAGAATTAGCATTCGCATTTGAGGACGAGTTCCTGGATGTCTCAACACAATCTAACATGTCACAAATTTTCCATCGAGGGCCACTGAAGCTACCTGCAGGTATACCGATGGATAATATAGCCATATAGACTACCTTGGATCAGTTAGATATCCAGGCCAGGACTTCCGGGAGTTCCTGGATGGCCCCAAAACAATCCAACATGCCGCAGAGTGTCCATCGTGGTCCACTGAAGCTACCTAAAGCTATACCGTTGGTTAATATAGCCATACAGACCCCCGTTGATCCGGTAGATATCCAGGCCATGACATCCGGGAGTTAATGTATGACCTCGTACATTCTAACAGAACGCAGTGAGTCCATCGTGGCTCACTGAAGCTACCTGAAGCTATACCGATGGTTAATATAGCCATACATACCCCCGTTGATCAGGTAGATATCCTGGCCATGACTTCCGGGAGTTCCTGGATGACCTAAAACAATCCAACATGCCGCAGAGTGTCCATCGTGGTCCACTGAAACTATCTGAAGTTACACCGATGGTTAATATAGCCATACAGACCCCCGTTGATCAGGTAGATATCAAGGCCATGACTTCCGGGAGTTCCTGGATGACCCAAAACAATCCAACATGCCGCAGAGTGTCCATCGTGGTCCACTGAAGCTACCTGAAGCTATACCGATGGTTAATATAGCCATACAGACCCCCGTTGATCCGGTAGATATCCAGGTCATGACATCCGGGAGTTCCTGGATGACCTCGTACATTCTAACAGATCGCAGAGAGTATACCGAAGCTACTGATGGTAAAACCCTGATTGTGGTCCCCGTTGAACAGGAAGATATGACCATAATGGTTAAGACTTCCGACAGTTTAAAATCGGACCGCGTTATTTTGAATTTTTCGCGTAAATTGAGTTCGCGTTATTTTGAATTCTTCGCGTAAAAAAAATCGCGTAAAAAAAAATTCGCGCAAAAGGAGGTCGCGTAAAAAGAGGTTTGACTGTACTTGGGTAGATTTTCTGTGTTTTTTTAAATACTTATTTTTTTTACAAAAGACCGTAAACCGGGAAAAAAAACTACAAAAAAAAAACAAAATGAAATTATAAGCTGTTTGAATTGAAAGAGTGTTTGAAAATTATTTATTAGAGTATAACAAAAATGTCTTTACGGCGAGCATTCAGGGGTTTGTTCTGGTGGGCATACTGAGCCTAAATCCCAAATATGAGCTTGATTGGACGTAACAGGAGCTGGCGCTTTGCATTTGAATTTTAAATGGGATTTAACCCGTAAAAAAGATTTTTTCGAAAATTCTAAATTTTTGAGGCATTATTATTTATACACCATTCCAATTGATTGCAATGATTATTTTTCGAAATTTCTAAGCATTAAGTTGTTTTGTAGCGGTACTGTTCATAGGAATTTCACAAAAAAATCTAAATATTTATAAACTAGCTCAAACATTCTAAATTTTATCTCCAATGAAGGAAAACGATCTTCAAATGAACCACTTTGGTTATTTGCACTCCCCTCTAACAATAAAACTAACCAAATTTGAAATATCTCAGACAGCAACAATAGAAACCCCGATTTTACAGAGAACCACCCACCAAGCAAATAAAACCTTCAAGAAATCGAAATGAAAAATCTTCACCCTCCACTCTGATGAGCCTTTCGAGCAAATGGGCTTGACGACCAAGAAGTCCAGCCCAGAGAAGAAACTTGGTATCGCGTCAACGAAGCACACGCAACGGAGCCCAGAAGATTGCTCAGGAAGATGATGATTGCCAGAGTTGCCGTCCGAGCGCTGATGAGCTCGATGCTCGATGGTCTACAATTGAACAAAACGGTAATAATCATTCTGATTACTTTCGAGAAAGTGGATCGGCTCGAAACTCTTCAAGACTCGCTAGAAGGGGAGTTAGGGGAGGATCTAGGCAAGAACTATGTGCGCTCTGCTAAGTTTGAGGTGGAGGGAAACCACAAGAACACTCGATTTGATTCCTCCGAATAATGATTGTAATCAGCAGTTTTTTCCCTCGACTTGGCACTTCAAGAGATGAATACTTTGGCCGAGGAGAGTATACGGTGAATGTTCTTTCGATGTTTTGAGATGTTCGTATAGTTGGATTGCTTCTTCATTTTTTTTTTGCGGATCTTATTTGACCACTCTAGATGATGATGGTTTCTGGCTAGAAGTGACCAGCGAAAATTAAGACTTGAAAGATATGAATTCATGGCATTGATCTTGGAAATGTAGATCTAAAGAGATATATTTCAAAAAATTGCTTTAGCATATGATTTCCTAAAACAAATACATTTTTGTAATTAGAAACACAAATTCTGGGGTAACAAATAACTGAACTATTTTCATAGAAGATTCTGTAAGTACTAATGTCCCATCAACACAAATCCCTCTGGAAACAACCAAATCCGTTTCGATCGCTCCCACTTCAAACGCAGAAACATGCTCGCTTCTCCAGCTCCCGGAGCCAAGTTCCGAATCCAATTACGCGACTTTGACGCTTCAGGGGGCCAAGTGTATTGCGTTGCTACTTCTACTTGCTGCTGCTGTTATTGTTCCCAGTGAGTTCTCCAAGTTCTCCGCAAATGGATTTCGCGAAACTCTTTCCCCCGAGGGTCGCCGACGACGACGGACCAGGACCAGGACGGCTGAGGGCAGCGGCGGGCGAAACGTGAACGTGAGAACGTGATTCCGCGAAGAACAACAAATTTAATTCATTACATAATAATACCTCCCCAACACTTGCCGTGGCCAGGGTCCGGGGGAGGAAGAACGATTCTTCGAGTCCGCAGCGCAGAAGAGCGGACTTGGTCCCCGCCGTGGTGGAGGGCATAGTGGTGGAACATGTCGTCTGTGGCTGCGTGCTGCAATTCTTCGATGCAGGGAACCGAAGCAGGTTCTCGTTCGTTCGGCTGGAGCGTGGTTAGTGGGGTGGATCTTTACAGATATTGAACAAAAATTATAAAAATGAATGAAAGCGAGTTTAGCAATCATTGAAATCTCTGATTTTTGCTATTTAACTAAATCATCATTTAAACTACCTTCATCAAGAACATGGGATCTGTGAGGGTAAAATTGGGTCATACAAATTTGAAAATTTTTGAATGGCCCAATTCCACCCCCAGACCTAATGTATGCAATGAACACTTTCCCAAAATCCAGAACTATATTTTTCTATTGTTTTTTTTATTTATTTTAAGGACAAAAAACTTCAACGTAGAAAAGAATGGACACAAAATTTACCGCCTAGTAAAACATAATTTTTTGAAAAGAAAATCGGAAAATTGAAATTTCGACATCAGTTTTTAAGTTCAAATCAAATTTGCAATCGAAAAGTACTCTACAGATTTTTTATAAAGTGCACCGTTTTTAAAATTTTGCCACGGGACCATCCATAAACCACGTGGACACTTTTTTGGGAATTTCGTCCCCCCCCCCTTCGTGGACAATTGTCCATACAAAAAAAATCTTTTTTTGTATGGAGCGTGGACAATTTATAGTGTACACTGATGCTTTAACAAATCTAACCTGTTTTTTCTTGTTTACCACATTTGAATAGAATTTTTATTAATTTGAGGAATTCATGTCTCGTTTATTAATCTTGTGTTTTGAAAATGAGCTTAGAAAAAAAAAGAATCTATTTTGAATGCTTATTAATCGGCCATAAAAACAATTTAAATTTTGTATTTCTATGATTTGATTATCCGAAGTAAAATATTCCAAGGCTTTCGGATAATCGAGTCTGGACTGTTTTTCCAAAAAATACCTCTTATCTGAGGGGGATCGAGGAGAGGGTAAAATACAACGAAATCGCTTGCTTTTCAAATAGAAAAAAAATGAAATCATCCTGAACAATCACAGGTATCTTACATTCAAAATAATGTCAATGCTGCAGAATTCATGACACAATATAATATATTATGTTATATCATGTTTCATGCCTGACGTCAAAATAATCAAAAAGAACAAAATTTACAGGAAATGAAAAAATAACGTGAGAAAATTTTATTGAAGCTGTTTATTTTCGGTTTCAATACTTCTGGTTTTGAGATTATTTGTCCCTGGTTTAAAAAAAATCAAGTTAAGCAAGAGATTAAACAACATCAAAAATAATGTATTGCCCCAGTCTTTAAATCAACGGTAAAAAAAATTGGCCATAACTTGTAGCATGTTCACTAATCCCAAATAACCTTTTTTCTTCTGGAAATACACATTTATTTCAAAAATCTGTATTGGTTGAATAAATGTTTCAAAAACACAGTTACACTTACTTACATTATATTACATTTATTCAATATTAAAAGTACTTTTTCAAATTCCGTTGCGAAACTTGTTACTTTTCTTGTTATATCCGATTTATGAAATGGCCTATTTTGCATCACTTAAAAAAACCGGTACTTAGAAGTGCTTTTCATGATCCACTTATGTGCTGAAAAGCTCAACATTTCAGATTTTTTAAACTTGTACACTTTTCGATACTATTTTATTGATGGCACATACAAATCAAACGTTTTACTGAAAAATCCAATTGTTGTTGTCCAAGAATGTTGTATTCAACTCGTTGCAACATTTGATTTTTCAGCACTCGTCGTGTTTATCCATCTCAGTATACTTTGTTGGATAAATTTAAAACTTATGCTGAAACAATCTTGTTTTTGCAACTTTTTGCATAAACTAGTATAATATGAAAAAGGCACAAAGTTTGTTTCAGCTTATTATTAAAATTTCATTTTCAAAACCACCCCAGAGTCACAATTTCTTTCCTCTGCAAAGCATGTTCCACGCTTATTATGCTCATTGGCTCGGAGGATTCGAACACGATAGCGATGTAATAAATCCGCTAATGTATTTCTTGTTCTTGGCTTGGCACTACTCCACGACACCACAGCACAGACGACCGCAAGTGTTTTGTGTGTATTCTCTTCTCTTGCGCTCTGTCTTTGGTGCGTGTATCTTCATTGTTGTTGTTGTTGTTGTTGTCGTTGATCGTCATCGCGTTGGACGTGTCTCTCGCTCGTCTTCTTCTCAGTCTCCCAGGAGTTGGACTAAAGTGTCTTGTTCAGAAGAAGAATGACGTTTTAGCCCTGAGGGGACTGCCAGTATGAAAGCTTCACTTGACAGTTTCTGGAGACGTGAAGAGGGAAAAAATAAGGTGCGGAGACCATTCAATAAATATAAAGTAACACGAACAAACTGCGACTTGAAGATGAAAATGGTTCTTCTTATTCCCCAAGTTGTCATTTTCAGATCAAAAGATCCATTATGTAATACTGAATTTAACGAACCGATTCTTTTTTTTTTGCTTTAGAATAAAGTAGGGGAAGGGGGAGATCTCAAGTAGAGCACTTAGCAGTACTTGAAGGCACAATCATTGCTTATGAAGTGTTTTATTCTGCCCATCATAACCCAATCGGAGGATTAATGTTTTGAAAAACTGTATAATAGCATAAAAATGAATATTCAAATTAAATTAATAGTGGCACTCCCAAAAACAGCTTTTTAATCAACGGAATAAAAAATCTCAAGCATATCGTAAAAAAAACCCCGAAAAATTCCACATCTGTGAAACATCATCATCGGAAAATGTATTCCACGTCACCCTTTTGGCCCCGGTTTCCGAAACAGGCAATCATAATTTATCGTGACTGCTTTTAATGGAAGGCAGTCAAGTTAATACGCACTTTACTTCCCGGCATCTCTCCACCGATTGGTTAATGGAAATTTGGGTGATGCATTTTGGTTTTTGGGGTCTGGCCAACAGCGCAACAGAAGGCATGGAGCTGGTCTAATACGAATGGGATAAATGGGATGTGATGAGCGGTTATTAATCAATAAGTTGGGAAATTTTTCAGACAGATATTGGTTTTATATGAAACACTAACACTAACACTAATACAAAAAAAAACTCGCAATCCAAAGGTCGCCTGTTTGAACCCTAGGGTGGAAGGTTCCTTGGAATAGAAAGAGGTTTGGGTGCCCTCCCCATTCAAGCCTTTGGACTCCAAGGTTCGAGCAGAAACTTGCAATAGAGACCACAAAAGATCTTTGGGTCGTTAATGTGGATGGTTTGATTTTATTGATTAAGATCTGAACAAAACCTATAAATTGCTTTTAAAAGATTGCAAAAATGATAAGTCGCTTCAGAAAAATCGACAAATTAGAAAAACGTAACGAACCGCGTAAAAAGAGGTTTCTCTGTTTAAATTTGGTAATCTCAAGTTTTCTATCAACTGGTAAATACTCAAAAAATTTTCAAATGATTTGGATATTTTTTAAACAATGTTAAAATGGAACAAATCTGGAGTTTTTTTTTTTGAAAAGGTCCAATAAACCAAATTTCCAGTTTTTGCTTTTTGGGTGTTTTTGAAACCGCCTTGAGTCAGGGGTATTGAAAAACACCCAAAAAGCAAAAACTGAAAATTTGGTCTATTAGTCCTTTTTTTTAAAAAAAAACTCCAGAAATGAACTGGTAAACGAAAATTAACAGTGTCAAATAAGCTATTTTGCAAAATCAGTTTATTTTCAGCATGTTTTGAAATCATGAATTTTGTTTAAAAATTGGCTGGAATCAAACTATTTAATTCAAGATTTCCTCATCATTTAAAAATCAAAAAAATAGTTATCAGAGGGTTGACAAAATTTAACACAAGTTTGACTTTTTGACAATTTAAACCGAATAGATTCCAAAATATCACCGATTCTAAATTTGGCCGAACAGGGAACACTCAGCAAAACCATTTTTTTGTTATTTTAATTATTTGCCTAAATCAGCAATATTCAAAAAAGAAAATAGTAGAGAATAATCGTTGCTATTGAAATATTTATTTTTCAAAGATGGACACATTTATAAACTCCTAAAAATAAATTTTCTTGATTTTTTAATGAAACATCACTCAGATACTCAATGATTCTAATGTTTTATTTAAAAAAAATCATAATAATAAAACCATTTAATTTTTAAGGCACTTTACCTTTTTGAAAAATAAAAAAAATAAAAAATGAATAATTGGGTGAATTTTTCAAAATCAAGTTCTGCGATAAAAGTTAATAAAAAATGGGTAATTTTTTTGTGAATTTATTGATTTCGAATAGCCCTATGTAAAACCTACATCACTGCCCACCATCGATAAAACGGCTAATATCCACTTTTGGCAAAAACGAGATATTAGCACCAGGTGGTAGAGGATGTTCCAACGCATCTTCTGGAACTTGAATTTTACTGAAATAGTGTTTAGACTTGGCTGCCGATGCGAAAAACCAAACGGCTAATATGCCACTCTTATGGGAAATTGCCTTGACGGAGATTTTGTGACAAACACCAAAACGCGTTTTTCTCGGAATACTTGATTTGGCATAATAGCCGAATTTTCAATTATGGGCAGATCACTTAGGCATAGTGATTTTTCACGCTCGAAAATAGTCAATGCCACGGGGACCTCAATTTCAAAACACAAAATTTCACGCAAATTTCGCGGAACGTGAAAAATGTTAAAATAAAAATAAAATAACAGAAATTACTTTTTATGCTTTATATACAATGAAGCATAAAAATAAACAAAAAAAAGCTTCACTAAATTTAAAAGTGACACAAAAAAATCTCTCAATTTTGAAAAAAGGTTTCCACCTGGTATATGGATGGGCTCTTTTTATATTTTGAAACAAAATGTAGGGCATGCGTATTCTCATTTATTGAACTGCTTTTTTAATATTCGCCTAATAAAGTTAAAAAGTTTTCCCTGATTTGCATCTGTTTTATCAGTTTACATTTTATTGAATTTCATGTCAAAGCAAAATTTAACAATCTTGTCCAGCCAAAATGAGTAAAATGGTTTGAATTTTCTGCGACATTTAGCCCATTCTAATTTTTTTTGGATTTCATCTCTCTTTTCAAAAACTAAATTTGAAATCAATGGAAAAATAATTTAATTTGTAACGAAATCTATTTTTTTCCAAAACAATCATTAATCATTGATCATTATCCCAAATAATTAAATGTCAGTAAAATTCAACAGGACTCAGAAAAAATCTTCCGGTAATTTGAAAGATAAAAATATTCTTCATTTTATTTTGAATAAATCAAAGCAAGATCCTTTTGATTTCTTTTGAAATTATACCTTTCAAATGAAAAAGTAATATATGTTTAACAACAGCGAATGGAAATATTACTGAATTTAGTTATTTTCTAAAAAAAAACTGAAAAATCCGAACAATTCCTCAACTGGTTCATATCAAGCTTTTTAATTGAAAATTAATGAAATTTACTTAAAAAGTTTGTATGGAACTTCGGATAATCGAATCACAAACAAAATTTTTTTTAGACATCGAAAAAAAAAACTTTTTAGTTATTCGATTATTCAAAGTTTCGATTATCACACAAATATAAAATATCACGGGATTTCGTGGAAAAAAACAAATTTTGCGGATTTCACGCTGTCCGCGAAATCATGAAATTTCACTAACCCTAATCATAATCTAAGACACCAATTCGGTCAGAAAACCCTTCTCATGATGCAGTTTTTTGAATAGCATAGCATAGCATTGGTGTCTACCCGTAGCTGCTACTTCGTTATTGACCAGGACCCCCAAACATTGCTCCGTGGACCACAGATGAAAAGTAGAAACCAATCATCACCCCTTCGCAATTTTCAAAGGTCCCTATCGTGCTGATCAATACCGACGCCGGCCACGACCAGTGGTAAGACACGGGGAAGTGGATGGGAATGTTAGCCGATACTTGAGTGATGGGACCGCTAAATCAGCTGCGTCTCCGACAAAGTATCACATGAGTTTTGAGGGGTTAGTAAGATGGGTATGAGGTCAGGATTCACTGTGGTAGGTGATGCGACCATGAGCAATTTGTTTATCGGTTGAAATTTTAAAAATCTTAGGCAGCCGGCTGCGGAAAGATACCTATCTAGGGATTTAAATATAGTATTAATTCGACCGCGATTCTCCAGAAATTCTCCGTCGGCGTGCCTTCCGATCAACGGTGATTTAGGAAGGGCTTCATTCATTAAAATTATTTTATTTCATAAGCCTTAAAACATATTCGTCGACGTGCCTTCAAATCCTCGATGATATGGAAAGGACTTAATCCAGCAATACGACTTGCTTGTCTCAAAAAACAAAAATCGGATCGTTTCTATCGAAAACTAAAGAGAACAAAAATAAAACTCATAGGCCAACGAACGGGCGAACAAAAAATAAATGAAAAAAGAAGAAGAAGAAATCCAATCACCCCATGTACACAAATAGCGACACAAAAGAGACGGAAAATAAAACGTAAAAAAAACAGGACTGCGCGTCCACACAGGCACCGCACTACTGATCTATTATGCCCAATCACCCCATGCACATAAAGAGCGACACAAAAGAGACGAAAATTATCACGAAAAAACAGGACTGCGCGTCCCAAGAAGCACTGCACTTTTTTCCCTTCTCATGATGCAGTTTTTTGAATATTTAAAAAGCTCTTATTTACTGACAGCTCTCAAATTTATGGAGTAATCAATTATGCATATGCGCATAGTTTCATCAAAATAAAAAAAAATACAAAAATATTATTAACATGTATTTTAACGAAATTTCAGAGAACTGCATCATTACTTTCTTTTATAAATTTTAAAGAAACATTTATTTTTTCAAAGTAAATATTTTTTTAACAATTTTGACTGTATTATTTTTTGGATTAAACTATATTGATATGTTTATGTCAAAAGAAGAGTTCTTGCATCATTAATTAAATGAAAAATGTATTTTAAAAAAGTCTTGAACAATATTAACATTTCGAATTTCAATAATTATGGAAAATATTGAAGATACTTACGTAAAATTGAACAAAAAATGTTTAAGGGGCATTGCAAAGCTTGAAAATCAGCACTAAAAATCACAGCAATTGTTTTAAAAAGAAAATCGAAATGCTATTTGTTTTATTTTGAAACCAATATAATTTATTAAAATAGTATTTTAAATTTTACCAAGGCAAAAAAAACATCTTCTAAGAATATTATTTGATAGAGAATTCAAAACATTGCTTTTTTTGGTTCGTTGAGAAAATTTCAAGAAAAAAAAGGTTTTATGACAATCACTAGACTAAGTTTTCGAAATCATAAATAAATCATCGTGGTAGAATGAATTATAATTATTTTTCAATCAATTCTACAAGTGATTTAAATAATAATTTTCATTGTTAGTTATTTTTAAAACAGAAAATTCAAAAACTCAAAAATGTTGGAAATGACTTTTTTAGCTAAGACAACATTTTTTTCCTGTTTGTTTGTTTTCCTGACTACAGGTCAAACTCAATTATCCCAAGTTTCGCTTGTCCAAAGTTCGATTATCCGAAGGTTTGTATGAGATTTCGAATACAGTGCCATTGCGTTTTTGGCAACACTACTTTTTGGAACATTTGCTCTCGTCAAACATGACTGATGAATGAGACTTATTTTTATCCTAACTTGTTGATCATAAACCAATCTGAAGCAGTACACTATAATGAACAATTTTTAAATTGAGGTTGATTTTTGGCAAGCACAAATGATTGAAAAATTCGTGTTGACAAAAACGAGATGGCACTGTATCATGAACCAAAAGTAGGGGAAATTGTAGTATGTTTGGCAGATTAAGCACTCACTCCTAATTCCATCCAATTTGCTGATTTTTACTTTTTAAACAACTAATTCTGTAAAACTGTTGACAGAAACTTGCTTGCCCATTTCCTATTGTGCTATTTGTCACTCAATTTCAGTTGAAAACGCTTTTAATGAGCTGCAATCGTACGTCAAAGTGCTGATATGACAACATTAAAGGCACGCTGGAATTAGATGCTGTTCCTCAATGTTTTCCGTTTTTTTATTTCTAGTTGTTAACATCAAATTTGAGTTGTGCGCTCCCATTCCTGAATTTTGAAAGATTTGGAATTACGAAATGCTTTTTATCCATTACCCTATGTTTGCCAATATCTTGGATTTAAAAATTCTAAATCACTTTAGAGTAGTTTAGGGGTCATACCCCAATCAAAAATAAGACAATGAAAAAAAATCGATATTCGGTTATCCGAAGTGACATTTTCCAGGCTAGACTGTATTATTTTCATTTTTATTCAAGATTCCACCATTTATATAAGAAATTATCCTATCAAGCGCAGCAACAAAAAGCCATTTATGATCTACAACCCCAGCAGCAGTAGCAGATTAATCTGCACTCGCGTGCAACCCGCGCCCGATCTCATCTGCATCCCGAAAACAACACAACACTCCAAATTGAGGTGCGGTGCAGATCGTCATCTTTCTCCGGCAGAAACAAAACGTATCAGAGAGAGAGAGGAAAAAACAACCCATTCGCGATGGACCGGCGGCAGCAGCAGATACATAAACACACAATTTGTAAACAATGAGATCATCATCACCGCCCGGTTTGGAGGTTGGTGGTGCGACACACACACGCACCCGCAAGACGAAACGGATAAAAAAGAAACAAAAACTGAGAAGAAGAGTGGAAGACAAACAGAAGAAAACTTCACTACAAAAAACAACAGCGAAAAAAACGAAGAGAAAAAGGAGATGAAAGAAATAAAAAATATAAGACACACACACAGCATGTGAGATGTACATAAAACGACATAAAAGTCTCTCTCTCGAGGGCACATAACGTAAACACACAAAATCCGTAAACAGCGTAAGTGACTGAAAGTAAGCTAAGAAGGGTAAGAAAACAATCGGGGAAAAAAGGGTAAGAGCGAACGAAGACGACAACGAAGAGCGACGAAATCAAAGTATTATAGTGATGATAAAAATTACAAACACATGTGTGTGTGTGCACCAACGCAGGGTCTGGCAGAGTCTGAAAAATATAAGAAAAGAAGAGAAAAAACTTGAGCGATAAACAAAACTTTTTATACCCCCATTATAAGCATAAATAAATGCTACTCATGAGAGGCATCCCATATGGGCACCGTCTCTCAGCTGGGTTTGCAAATGACGATGTGGGGGTGGGGGAAGCACTAAGCTGGAGACGGAGGGGGGGGGGTCTTGACTCCCCTCATGCAGTGCCCACCCCCTCGCACCACCCTCAAAGTAACCCGATTAAAGCAAAAGAAAAGATGGAGCAAAAAAAAACACCCGATCCGAAGATCACCTTCTTTCTTTTTGCTCTTCTGGTAGCAGATTTTAGCACGTGTAACCCAGAGATACATCTCGCCCTGGAAAGGGGTGTGTGTGTGAAAGGGGGGAGGGAGGTTTAAGTGGCGGAGTGTTCCCCGAGGGCAACCCTGATCTTTGTATTATCAACCAGCATAAAAGGTAGAGAGACACACTCGCTAACACATTTGCATGCGTTGAGAGTAGACAAGAAAATAAAAACAAAAATGGTAAAAAAAAACAGCCCCAAAAGTGACTCATGCAGCGTGAAGTGGTTGAAAATGAGTAAAAATGCTGCAATTTATATAATATGTCTACAAATGATAAAAGTAGTGCAAATACAAAAAATAAACACTTCAGCATTTAAAAATCTTGAACTAAACACAAAAAAAAAAAAAACAATAAAATTTCATTGTTTCAGTTTTCATAACCCATATTTTGATGATAATTAACATCATTGAGTTGACATTTATTTTTGAATCACTCTAATAAGTATCATATCACATTTAGAAATAAGAATACCTCAAGATTGAAAAATATTCTGTAATGTTTTTTAACCAATACTTATTATAAAAACCGCTTAAAGATATCGCATTTTTTATTGGCATTGACAAAAAAAAAAAGAAATTATTGAATTTTGACGATTGAAATTGATTTTTGGTTTGACTTTTGTTTAGTCACAACTAGAGGTGAACTCCGGTCTTTTGAAAGAACCGTGCCAAGATAGAATGATTTTTAAACTTGTCTTAAATATAATTTATCGAATTTGGAACAAATTGCATCACAAAATTTGTTTTTAGAATTGAAAATGCAATTCTCAATTGAAAAATGATTGCTTATAAAAAATAATCCCAAAATAGCATTGCTGCCAAACACCACTTTAAAGTTTTCAAACTTATTTTTAGTTTCCTACTTTTCCATGAAATTCCAAAAATAAATGATTTTCTAAACAAAATGAAAAAGCTTTTCTTTGTAAAACTGTTTGTACATTAAAGTATTATTGGAATACTAACATGAGCATTTAAAATTGCATAGCTTGTAAAATATTACTAAAAATCAACTAAATAGCTGAGACATTATGGAAAAAAATAATTCTCTTGCCTGTTTAATTTAGGTGTGTTTAGACTTCATCGATTAAATAAGAATTTAGAAAAGAGTTCGCAAAATCACACAATTCTTAAAAATAACCTTTTTAGTGAACGAACGAAAATGAGCGGCTCCAAAACAAAGAGCGGTGTTTCCCACCTCTAGTCACAACAAATTTAAATCGAAAGTGAGTATAATTATTTAAAAATCTTTTGTTGACTCCAAATAAAAAAAATTGCCCAAATATTGGCAAATTGGAGAATAAGGAATTATAGAATATTTATGAGTGAAGTCACTGTTAAATGCAAAGATTTTGCAAATAATTTATAATAATGACAGTAAATTCCAAATTTGCTGGAAAGTCAATAAGGCTATTCGAAATATTACAAATATTCCCAGCATGACAGATAGCGTAAGCTGGGGTGGCATTGATAAAATTTTAATGTATTTTTGGAGTATTTTTTTACTTATTAGATTTGACTCAAAATTATTATATTTCAAACATTTACAGGGGTTGGCCACACAAGGTCTACGCACGATTTTGGAAAAAAAGTTTTTTCAATAGTGTTTAAAAAAGTTTCTTTCATTTTTTTTATTTTGATGTCTGTGGTGACTTTTTCTAGTCATAGTTTTTTTTTGTTAAAATCAGATTTATAGTATTCAAATGTTATTCTCACGTCTCATGCACCATCACTCAGGTTGCTTTTATAGGTTTTGATATAAAATATCAATGTTTTCATTCAGTTAACTAAGTTTATAAACTTTTAACAAACTACATATAAATATGTAAAATTGTGTTAAGTCAGAATTTTGCCTAAATTTCATTAAAACTCTTGTTAAAACTAGCTTTGTTAATAAAATTATCAATTCATATTTTAATTTAACCTAATTTGTAGCACGAATAAAATGTTTCCACAATTTATATTAAATGTGTTCTTCTGAAAATGCCTATAAACAAGGGGTTTTTTGGATTGTCTTTCAAAAAAAAGGAAAACTTCTTCTTGAAGTACTTTGAACACTCCATGGAAGAAATTGAACTGAAGAAAAAAAACATTGGGTAATTCTCCGCCAACTCACACAGCAGTTGCCCCGACCCCTCTTCGATTTGTGTGAAACTTTGTCCTAAGGGGTAACTTTTGTCCCTGATCACGAATCCTAGGTCCGTTTTTTGATATCTCGTGACGGAGGGGCGGTACGACCCCTTCCATTTTTGAACATGCGAAAAAAGAGGTGTTTTTCAACAATTTGCAGCCTGAAACGGTGATGTGATAGAAATTTGGTGTCAAAGGGACTTTTATGTAAAATTAGACGCCCGATTTGATGGCGTACTCAGAATTCCGAATAAACGTATTTTTCGTCGAAAAAAACACTAAAAAAGTTTTAAAAATTCTCCCATTTTCCGTTACTCGACTGTAAAAAATTTTGGAACATGTCATTTTATGGGAAATTTAATGTACTTTTCGAATCTACATTGTCCCAGAAGGGTCATTTTTTATAGACATAAGGGGTTTGCTAATAAACATCACGAGTTATCGCGATTTTACGAAAAAAAAGTTTTGAAAAAGTTGGTCGTCATCGATCATGGCCGTTCATGGTCACCCGCGACAGACATGGACGACGAAACAAAGAGAAACGCAAAAAGTAACTTTTTCAAAACTTTTTTTCGTAAAATCACGATAACTCGTGATGTTTATAAGCAAACCCCTTATGTCTATATATCAAAATTTTTGTAATTGTCTGCTCTACAACTTTGTACAACATTGTTACACTCTAAAAAATAACCCTGCAAAGTTAGAAAAAACACGAAATTTTAAAATGAAAAATTTTGTTCTAAATGAAAAAATGACCCTGGGACAATGTAGATTCGAAAAGTACATTAAATTTCCCATAAAATGACATGTTCCAAAATTTTTTACAGTCGAGTAACGGAAAATGGGAGAATTTTTAAAACTTTTTTAGTGTTTTTTTCGACGAAAAATACGTTTATTCGGAATTCTGAGTACGCCATCAAATCGGGCGTCTAATTTTACATAAAAGTCTCTTTGACACCAAATTTCTATCTCATCACCGTTTCAGGCTGCAAATTGTTGAAAAACACCTCTTTTTTCGCATGTTCAAAAATGGAAGGGGTCGTACCGCCCCTCCGTCACGAGATATCAAAAAACGGACCTCGGATTCGTGATCAGGGACAAAAGTTACCCCTTAGGACAAAGTTTCACACAAATCGAAGAGGGGTCGGGGCAACTTTTCCCGATTTCGTGTGAGTTGGTAGAGAATTACCCCATTATAAATGTTTTTTTTAATATTTTGATCAAATTGCGACATCATTGGACATTTAGACATTCAGATCAAAGACCATGTAGATACTTGCTTTTTCCCTTATTCCTAGTCAAGGGACATTTTTTTATATCGTTTGTAAGAGCCTAACATGGAAAAGAAAAAAAAATCTGTTTAAACCATTTCAATCTTTTCTCAGGGTATAAAATGAATTAAATATATTTTTCAGGATTAACTTTGTACAGGATTTGCAACTTTGTACAGATTTTGCATTTATCTGTGTAGCAATCATTTATGTTAAATAATATATAACCAATGAAAATCGGTGAATTTTTTCACACAAACATTGATGTTGTAGTTGTTAGTTCTTTATTTCGGAAGTTGTTTCTTCTTTATTGCGCTGCCCAGACTAAACTTTTTTTCTAAACAAATAATTCAAACAAAATGATTGACTACGGTCCAAAGAGCTATATCTTGAATAAATGTCAGCGAAAAGTATCGAAACACTTGAGACCTGATGTTTATTGACCTTCATGATTGTTAAAATATGCAATAAATTTTCAAGTTATATTTTTGATAGGTTGATTAAAAATTTGTATTGTAAATCCATTTTAAGGGATTTATTTTATATCCTGAAAATCACAATGAGTGCTTTAAAATTCGATAGTAAATTAAATTGCCTATGATTTTCACAAATAAAAAGGCAAAAATGTCTTTAAAAAAACCCGAAAACTTGACAAATATAGCCCACCGTGCATGGCCCCACCAAAAAAGGGAGGGAGCGGTAATGTCGAGGAAGGTGAAAAGGGTGACCACGAGCCAAACAGATTATATCCACCCAGGTGAGAGGGAGGGAGTCAGGGCGAGGGCCCAAAACCAGTTTCTGCTGTCATCTTTCTTGGTCTCTTCCACACGAGCCTCTCCGGAAAAGAAGGTCTCCGCTCGTCTTGGCTCGGCGGGGGCTGATTTCGTTTGAGAGTTGTTGTCGCTGATTTTTTTTTGGCTTTGTTTCGGTGCAGTGTGTGTGTCTGCTTTCTTGTCCCCCCGTTATTGCACCCCACGGTGGTGGTGATGGGTTTAGGGGGAGGCTGGAAAATTGGGGAGAGTTGTTTTTCATTCGATTGTATATCTTTGAGAGTTGTTTTCTTAGAGATTCAAATGAGGATGGAAGAACTCACATTTTTGTTTTAATTCACGCACGATTTTTTAAGTGGTTCAGGGAACTCAAAAAGCAATTTGTTGCGCTAGAGTTAAGTTGATTTTCTTGATAATATATGTTACAGGCAATTTAATCTAGACACTTAAAATTACTTAATGAAGGAAAATTTTACCTGCAAAAATATGTCCGAAATTATGAGAAAATTTCCTCCAATTTTCTTATTTAACATTGTCAATCGGACTGATACAGTTTCATTAGTACATTAGATAGTCGAGAGTAAGCTTTTGAAAGGATTAAAAATACAAAATTTGAACATTTTAGTTTGGGCTCTATTTTCCAACCTAAAAATATTTTTATTGAAATTTTCAGAAAATTTGTCAACAGTTTCTCTTTCAACAATGGAAATTGATCGAATAATTTTTGCTTATTGAAAATTGGAGAATATTAGGTTACACTAAGAAAAACCCAATTTTATCAAAATTTATACTTTATATCTCAGAAACCTACTGACTGACCATCTAAGTTTAAAAAATAGACAAATTTCTCAGCTTTAAAAACTTTTGTGCATGCTATTTTTAAATATTTTCAAATTGAAAATAAATTAACATCTTTAAAAAATTAGCCTGAAATTGCTGATTACTTGAAAACGATGCACTTTATCAAACAATGTGTTAAGTTATATTCGATTGCAAATTTGATTCTGCGAACATTTTTTGAAATTTGGTTTGAATATTCCATTTTTTTAAGGTTCAAGATTTTACAACCTCCAAAACTTCAGCGCAAAAGATGCTACAACAAATTTCGCCAAATAAAAAATGGGAATCATTTTTAGTAGTGAAAAAAACCGGGAATTGGGTACTAAAGCCCTATGTCAATTTTTATGTACAACGGTAAAAACACGATTAAAAACCATTTCTAATCACTTTTTTTCATTTTAATGCAAAAAAAAATTTACGAGACATTTTTTCGACGGATCAACTATGGTCCCCTTGAAACGAGCTGTCAAGTAGGAGCTTTTCTGTCAAGAAGGACCGCTAAAAGGTTATTTTTTCAAAATTGATTTAAAAATTCATTTTAAACTCTTTGTGATCGTATTGAGAAAATTCATTAGGTAATTAAACATCCAAAAACTAAACACTAATTTCACTAAAATGGGATTACAGAACTCGAATTTGAATTTAATATTTAAATTAAGAAAAAATACGAAAGCTTAAGAATCTATTATCCAAAATTTCATTCAATCCTTCGGATAACCGAAACTTTGAATAATCCAACTGTATTCTTTCTCTTCTGCATATTCCCCGTGCAAAACGTGATTAATACGTTTTCTTTCGAGGTGACTTTAATTAAACTCTTCCGGCAACACACGGTCATTTTTTTTTTGCGTTTTGCTGCCCAAATCTCGTTTCTTTTCCGTGACGAGCCCTAATCTGTGTCTTCGTTGCGCTTACTCCTTCCCTTGGCCAGTCCGCGCTCTTGCTTGATGTTGTTGTTCATTTCGTTAGGCACCACTCCACTCCTCTTCTTTCTCTTCTTGTTTGCAGTTTCGTCGCCTGACCGCATCAGCAGAATCACCGAAACCGGTTCTACTGTGTGCTCGTGCTTTTTTCTCTCTCTTCGTTTTTCTTTTCTTTTTTCGCTGGTGCTGCTAGTGCTGGTGCACTCTTTCGTCTTCTTCTCCTCCTTTTCTCGTGATCCTCTGGATGCTGCTCTGCTGCTGGTCGGTTGTTTATATTGGGTTTCTTTCTTTTCTTTCTGTTTGCTCGAGCTCTTTTCCACCGTCTTGACATCATCTGATTATTTGCTTCTTTCTAATTTCTTCTTGCTTAATTTGTGGTGTATACAACCGCCCCGTGTCGAACCCCGAGAAGAGAGCCCCGAGCTGTGGTTGCACTCTACGCTAATAACATCAACAAGCACATCAAAAGGAAGAAAAGAAGAAAAATAAGAAACGAACTCCAAAGCCGGTTTCTGGCTGCTTCTTACAGCTGGTTTTGTTTTGGTTTTGCTTGCCCCTCTTCTCTCCGCTTTTCTTCGACATCTTCGCGGATGATGCTTACTTGCAAAAGACGCTGATGATGCTGCTGTTGCTGGTGGAGAGGTTTCCCATTTCTCTTGCCCTGTCGTCGTCGTCTTCGTCGTCGTTTGGGTTGATCTTTCTCCTTCTTATTTTTTCTTTTCCTTCTGGTGATGACCACAAACTCGATCGCGAACCTGTTATAGGTGGAAAAAGGGGGCTCGTGTGCCTGTGGTTTTCGAGGTTTCGGCCCCTAACTTGCCTCAGGTTATGGTTTATTATATTGTGATTATTTATTCGAAACCATAACGAAGGAGGTGGTGGTTTTCAATTGATTTCTGTGTGCGATTGAAGAGTGATTCGTTTCTTTTATGGTTGGGGGCATTGATTGGAACAGCACTTTTTCGAATAAACAAAAAGATTTGAAGATTAAAATCGAAGAAGAAAAAATCTCAAGACATCCACTAATTCAAGTGACACGGCTTAAACAAATACCATTGTCAATTTTAGTTATTCTTAACTTCACTATTGCAATTTGAAATCCAATGTGTGCAAATTATATGATGTATTCTTTCTAAAAACTAACTTAATCCACCTATGTGGTTGGAGCCTTTCTCACTTATTACCAACAATGGCTGATATGAAATTTCATCTCTTTCAGATACAAAAATTTCATCTCTTTTTTAGATCCGGAGTAAAAAAGTACATCAATATCACTTAAGTGTACTTATCTCAAGACAGGGTTGCCAGATCTCCAATGTTTTGAACTCGTTGGAAAGGTCTTTTGATAAACTAACCAACGATGGGTCGGAAGGTGGATCCGGACATATTTTACATACATTTCAATGAGATCCAGCTTCAAAAAAGTACATAAATGTCACTTAAGTGGCCATGTCTCGAGACACGGTTGCCAGATCTTCAATGTTTTGAACTCGTTGGAAAGGTTTTTTGATAAACTAACCAACGATGTTGTATTTGATCCACATAGTTGCAACATTTTGAATCCGGATAAAATCGATCTGAATGTTTACTATTCCTACAAATTTAAATCTGCAGATTCTTGACTCTAAAATGGCTTTTCGCATAAATTTCTTTACGGACAGTTACATAAATGTCACTTTAGTGGTCATATCTCGAGACAGGGTTGCCAGATCTCAAATGTTTTGAACTCGTTGGAAAGGTCTTTTGATAACCTTATCAAAAATGGGTCGGATGGTGGATCCGGACATAGTTTACATACATTTAAGTGAGATCCGGCTTCTAAAAAGTACATAATTGTCACTTAAGTGGCCATGTCTCGAGGCACGGTGGCAGTGATGTGACCATGAGCATTTTGTTTATTGGTTGAAATTTTAAATCTTAGGCAGCCGGCTGCGGAAAGATAATAATTGATTATTTAAAAAGTTTGTTTTAATCGAACGCGTGCCAACCGAGCGGTAGTGCTATGGGCTGGACTTATCAGTATATTTTTACTGTTGGTACAATTAAGATAAAGCGAGCAAATGTCAAAAATAGTAGATGAGTTAATACTAAAGCTGCCAGTTGGAATAAATTATTACGATCAACGAATATAAACGAAAAGAAAACAGGACACCACGTAACCGATTGTAATGAAATTAAAACAATAACTTAAACGAACTTAACCGGCGGCGTGCCTTCCTATCAACGATGATAAAAGAAGGACTTATAAATTTAAAATATAAAAAGACTCCAAAAATACTTTGCATAGTAACCGCGAAGTCCCGCTACTCACAATCGAATCCGAAAGATAGCTATCTAGAATTTTAAATATAGTATTAATTCGACCGCGATCCTCCAGAAATTCTTTGTCGGCGTGCCTTCCGATCAACGGTGATGTAAGAAGGGCTTTATTCATCAAAATGATTTTATATCATAAGCCTTAAAACATATTCGTCGGCGTGCCTTCCGATCATCGATGATATAGAAAGGACTTAATCCAGCAATACGACTTGCTTGTCTAAAAAAAAAAGAGTTCGGATAGTTTCTATCGAAAACTGAGAACTATACCAACGAGACAGGGTTGCCAGATTTTCAATGTTTTGGACTCGTTGGAAAGGTCTTTTGATAACCTAACCAACGATGGGTCGGATGGTGGTTCCGGACATAGTTTACATACATTTAAGTGAGATCCGGCTACAAAAAAGTACATAAATGTCACTTAAGTGGACTTGATGTGGACTACCTTTGAATTAATTTTATTAATTCTAAGTAGTGAACAAAATTTGCAGGTGCTTAAAGAATCGACTATATCTACTGAAGGAAAGTTGCAAAATAGCCTTCGAAATATCTATAGGTAGGGGCAAGTTAGAGGAATGGAGATTTTATTTAAACTTTTTTTTAGATATTCTTAATACTGAGTTAGTGTTGGAGTCGGAGTCGGAAACGGAGTCAACAATTTGTACAAAGCTTGAGTCGGAGTCGGCTAGAGTTGGCAGGCCGGAGTCGGAGTCGGAGTCGGAGTCGTATGAATCTGAAAGCCGGAGCCGGAGCCGGCTTAACTCAGAAAGCTGGAGTCGGAGTCGGAGTCGAAGTCGTCTAAAACATGACTCGACTCCGCAGCCCTGGTCGTAAGCAACCCTAATTTTAAGCACTCTGCTCTTTCCCTATTTCAACCAACTTTTAGAAGACAAGACATTTGAATTTTATGCTACAGTATGTAAAAAAAGTATTTACACCCCTTGGGCACTATGCACATTTTGTGATGAAACATGTAAAAAATTTAAAGTTTGACAGGAACCTAGTACTACGTTTTGTTCAGAAACTCATGCCAAACATTTTGCTTTAAAAAGCTCATGAAAAGATGATTTCTATAAAAAGTTATATAACACTATTACTACTGTTACGAAAATAAAAAAGGTGCAAAAAAAGTTTGTACACCTTTAGAAAAATTAACATTAATAATGTTATTTGTTGACAAATCACCATAAATCCAGTCTCCCAACTTCAAATGGGCATCCTTGACTGATTAAAAAGTAATTTGGATTGAATATAAAGTTTACTAACTACTTAGTATAAAAGTTTATATAACTCTGGATATTCTATATAACTTATCTAAACTTAATTTTGCAAACTTTTAATTCAACTAAAAGTCAATATATTACCATCGAATTGCTAAATAAACATTTTGGAGTGGGTATAACACCGTTTTGGGGGTATTTGTATCGATAGAATAGATTTTTCGTTGGAATTTCGTACCAACCCGGAATTACGTCGTAGGAAAATTCGCCGGCATCTGAACCGGTCCACAATTCACAAGTCAACCTATGTGGCATCAGAAAGGGCATAAAATTTCCGATCTTTTGATACCCGTACAACCAGGTTTTCTATAAAACCCACGTTTTTAAATACCTGGGCAAAAAGTAAGTTTGATCCACGAGAACAAAAATTACGAAATTCCATACATTTTTGGCAGGTTGCTCAAACGAAACCATAACAACGTTTTTACTTAGATATTTAAAAACGTGGGTTTTATAGAAAACCTGGATGTATGGGTATCGAAAGATCGGAAATTTTATACCCTTTCTTACGCCACATAGGTTGACTTGTGAATTGTGGACCGGTTCAGATGCCGGCGGATTTTCCGACGACGTAATTCCGGGTTGGTACGAAATTCCAACGAAAAATCTATTCTATCGATACAAATACCCCCAAAACGGTGTTATACCCACTCCAAAATGTTTATTTAGCAATTCTATGGTAATATATTGACATTTATTTGAATTAAAAGTTTGCAAAATTAAGTTTAGATAAGTTTTATATAGATTTTCCAGAGTTATATAAACTTTTATACTAAGTAGTTAGTAAACTTTATATTCAATCCAAATTACTTTTTAATCAGTCAAGGATGCCTATTTGGAGTTGGGAGACTGGATTTATGGTGATTTGTCAACAAATAACATTATTTATGTTAATTTTTCGAAAGGTGTCCAAACTTTTTTTCCACCTTTTTTTATTTTCGTAATAGTATTTGTTATGTAACTTTTTATAGAAATCATCTTTTCATGAGCTTTTTGTAGCAAAATGTTTGGCATGAGTTTCTGAACAAGACGTAGTACTAGGTTCCTGTCAAACTTTAATTTTTTTACATGTTTCATCACAAAATGTGCATAGTGCCCAAGGGGTGTAAATACTTTTTTACATACTATAGTTACCATCTATAAACCCCACCATAACACACTTTTGCTTTTGCACTTTTAGCTCAATTTATTTCATTGATTAATTACTGTCAAAAAAAAAACTTGTTTTGAACACTTAAAAATAAACTGTAAATAAAGACAGTTTTTTTTTTTGTTTGGTCTTCTTTCTACTCCCAATGATGCCCAAAACGAATCCCCGTCTTGTCATCATCGTTCGTGCCCGAGATACCCAGCTCATCCAAATTGCATTTATGTATTAGGAGGACCACAAGAAAAGAAAGAAAAGCAAAAACAGACCGGTCCAAGCTCAGCCAGGACAAGTTTCTCTCCTCCCCTGCTCCTTACTCTTCTCCCCCGATTTGTGGTCCATGGCCAAAGTCCACAGACGGGCCCCAGGTCCAGTCCAGCCGAGTCGAGTGTGTAAGCCAAGTAGCTTAATTTAAGCGTTTTACAACTGTTATAAGCCGAACATCACACATGCATGCACCATATTATGAACATACACACTCACAAACAACCAGATCGTGATCACGAACGAGTGTTTAGGTTAGATGGAGTGTTTGTGTGTGCTTTTGATTTTTATATGCTCATATTTAAGAGCTTAGAAAACGTCATCTTAGAAAACTTTATGATTTGGAATAAGAGGAAATTAAAACTAGAAGAATAATGTATATTGATTTTTTTATTTTTGTAATATATTTTTTTAATTTTTATTTATTTTATTTAGTTTTGAATGATTAAGGTTTATTTTTTAAGCCTTTTATTTAAATTAATTAAATTAATAAAATCTTGATAAATTCATAAGATTATGAACCTTCAACGCTTCTATCGAAGAAAGTTCTGATGCCCCATCAACCTTGTTGTTTAACCAAATTTCACCGTTTTTGTTTTCCCATTTGGTTGTTTCCATCGAAAGCTCGCAACTCACAGCAATAAAACCCTCCAAGCCTCGCAAGAGGAAGGTCCCAGGGTCAAAAGCATCATCAGATCAGTCTGGGGGTGGTGCAATTTCACAATGCCATTATAAGCGCCATAAAGTATCAAATTTAATCATTAAATTTGATTCCCCCGGCACTCAATCATAAACTGGTGAGTGTATGTGTATTTGTGTGTGTATGCACGCTGAAGTGATCTGAATATCTAATCGCCTACAGCAGGGAGATGAGTTTCGATTTTTGGTGATGAAGGTTGAAAGATCACCCGATGGAGTGAGGGGGTTTGGGTGGAAAAGTGTGGGGAAGAGGGGACTTCAGATGGTCCATAAATTCAGGGATGCGCGAACACGGTTAGTATCACCTTCCCGTAATTTGTATACACAACTTCATAGAGTGGATTTGGGATGTCGATTTTCAAAATGTGATTTTATTTTGCTTCTTGAAGAATAGTTATGTCACGGTTTGAAACTTTCAGTAAAATAAATAATTGTTTTATGCCACTTATTTTAAGTTAAGTAAGGCTGATACAATTTTTTAAATTTTTTGAAAGTTGACCCGAAAAATCAGGGGGCAAAAAAAATATTTTTCAAAAAACGTCAAAATTTCAATGAAAATTTAATTGCAATCAGCAGAAATCGATTTAAAATGCATTCCCCAGCGTTAAAAAATAATTTTAGCATGTTTGGGTTGGTTTTGAAACCTTTAGAATTTTTGAAAATTTTCGATGTTTAGTATCGCAAGAAGTTTTTTTTCTTTGCTAATTTTTCTGTTTCCGTCAAATCTTATATGCTTTACAAACTAATGATTGCAAAAAAACTGAACTTTTGCAAAATGCATTCAAAAAAACTTTTTGCGTTCAAATGTTAAGACTATGGTTTGTAATTTCAATTATTATATTTTTTTATTTTTTTTGCTTCCCCCTCGACCCTGGCCAGAACCTAGGGACAAAAACTTTGAAAAATATTTGCATCGGCCTAATTATATTTAAAATTAAAAAAAATACACTTAAGATTGTACCGATTCAAAAATAAGTAATTAAGGTAAATTTTCGTTGAAAGTTTTTTTTTTAATATGTTAATGAAGTGAAAATCAACGATCTGGATGAAAATAGCACCGAATCTTCAACTTGTAAAACATATAAGAATTTCTCATATCGTCGCCGTCGTGCTAACTTGTCGTACGTGCATTTTGGGCCAAATTGAGTTAAGAACGCCATTTTGTGTAGCTCACAATTCTACATCTTTTGACCTTCACAGATCCCCAAAATTCGATTTCAATCCTAAGATATTCAATAAAAACCAAAAAATCTCCGAAAATTTTTGTCACTTTTCATATGAAAGTAGTTTCAATCTTGTCGTGCTATCTTGTCGCTCCCTGAAAATTGATGTAAGTGCGACAAATGGCCAAACGGATTTCAGGTCAGGATGCGTTTGACGCACGTAAAAGCTAGACTACCGTAAACATTTGTAATTATAACTCGGGACTCCAGCAACCAACTTCAACCAAACTTCGGGACAATGCACAGAATGGTCAGCCAAACAAAACGTGTTTGTTATTGTTTACATTGCATGCTTTCGTTTTTGTTTATTCAAGGTCAAACATTAAAACGCGTTTTTCTCGGAACGTCAAAATGGCGGGTGCGACATGATAGCACGACGACGTCGATATCTTGTTTCTTGATCTTTTTCATAGTGCAGAACTTTTTCAAATTTACCGGATCCATCACCGGATCCATCACCTGACCGTTGGTTAGGTAATTGAGAGACATTTCCAACGAGTCCACAACATTGAAGATCTGGCAACTCTGTCTGGAGTTATGACCACTTAGGCGTCATCCATAAAGTACGTCACGCTCTAGGGGGGGGGGGGGAGGGGGGGCTGTCGCAAGTGTGACAAAGTGTGACAAGGGGGAGAGGGGGGTACGTGAGACTGTGACGTCACGCTAGACTATTTATCTAATATTGATTTTTTTTTTGAATACAGTTAAACCTCGCATATGCACCTCATATGGGGGTTTCTTATGCGAAGCACGCATATGCGAGGTACAGGGCTTATGGGATTTTGGCTATATGGGAGACATGGGCTATATTTTTATAAAAAATCAACTAAACTATACAAATTTATACTGTTTTGGAATCGTTATGAAGTCAGCTATACAGCTACACCAAATTTACATGGTTTACGATGTTCTAGGTCATCCGAAACTTCGTCAAGTTAAGGCCTATGTGTTCAACGCCGTACAAGTATGAGGTAGGCGATTTGACTGTGGTTTTTGACCACAGATCATATCCGGATAGCCTCAGGGAGGTTCAGGGACTAGTCTACCGATATGTGGTGATGTTCTGGGTCTTCTGTAGAGTCCCGGGAGGTACGTCCGATGGGTCTACCGCCGTAACACGGCAGAGGTCGGTAGTTTTAGACCTCAGATCATATCCGGATAGCCTCAGGGAGGTTCAGGGACTAGTCTACCGATATGTGGTGATGTTCTGGGTCTTCTGTAGAGTCCCGGGAGCTACGTCCGATGGGTCTACCGCCGTAACACGGCAGAGGTCGGTAGTTTTAGACCTCAGATCATATCCGGATAGCCTCAGGGAGGTTCAGGGACTAGTCTACCGATATGTGGTGATGTTCTGGGTCTTCTGTAGAGTCCCGGGAGGTACGTCCGATGGGTCTACCGCCGTAACACGGCAGAGGTCGGTAGTTTTAGACCTCAGATCATATCCGGATAGCCTCAGGGAGGTTCAGGGACTAGTCTACCGATATGTGGTGATGTTTTGGGTCTCCTGTAGAGTCCCGGGAGTTACGGCCGATGGGTCTACCACCGTAACAAGATAGAGGTTGGAGGTTTTCGACCTCAGATCATATTCAGATAGCCTCAGGGTGGTTCAGGGACTAGTCTACCGATGTGTGGTAATATTCTGGGTCTTCTGTAGAGTCCCGGGAGTAACGGTCAATGGGTCTATAGCCGTAACTAGTCTACCGATAGCCTCAGGACGGTTCAGGTACTAGTCTACCGATGTGTTATGATCTTTTGGGTCTTCTGTAGAGTCCCGGAAGTAACGGCCCTGAGGCTATTCGGATATGATCTGAGATCAAAAACCACAGACCTATATCTTGTTTCGGCGGTAGACCCACCGGCCGTAACTCCCGGGATCTTACAAAAGACCTATCACATCGGTATACTAGCCCCAGAACCTCCCTGAGGCTATCCGGATATGATCTGAGGTCAAAAACCTCCGACCTCTATCTTGTTACGGTGGTAGACCCAACGGCCGTAGCTCCCGAAATCTTACAAAACACCCAGAACATCACCACATATCGGTAGACTAGTTACGGCTGTAGACCCATTGACCGTTACTCCCGGGACTCTACAGAAGACCCCGAATATTACTACAAATCGGTAGACTAGTCCCTGAACCACCCTGAGGCTATCTGAATATGATCTGAGGTCGAAAACCTCCGACCTCTATCTTGTTACGGTGGTAGACCCATCGGCCGTATTTCCCGGGACTCTATAGAAGACCCAGAACATCTCCAAATATCGGTAGACTAGTCCCTGAACCTCCCTGAGTCTATCTGGATATAATCTAAGGCCAAAAACCATCGACCTCTGCCTTGTTACGGCGGTAGACCCTTAAGGCGTAGCTCTCGGGACTCCACAGAAGACCCAGAACATTTCCACATATCGGTAGACTAGTCCCTGAACCTCCCTGAGGCTATCTGGATATGATCTGAGGTCAAAAAACATCGACCTCTGCCGTGTTACGTCGGTAGACCCATCGGTCGTACCTCCCGGGACTCTACAGAAGAACCAGAACATCACCACATACCGGTAGAATAGTCCCTGAACCTCCCTGAGGCTATCCGGATATGATCTGTGGTCAAAAACCACAGTCAAATCGCCTAACTCATACTTGTACGGCGTTGAACACATAGGCCTTAACTTGACGAAGTTTTGGATGATCTAGAACATCGAAAACCATGTAAATTTGGTGTAGCTGTATAGCTGACTTCATAATGATTGCAAAACACTATAAATTTGTATAGTTTAGTTGATTTTTTATAAAAATATAGCCCATGTCTCCCATATAGCCAAAATCCCATAAGCCTTGTACCTCGCATATGCAACTCTTGCGACAAAACCGAGTCAGGTGGAATGACTCGTATATGCAAAGTTGCATATGCGAGGCGCTCTTATACGAGGTTTAACTGTATAGCTTTAAAAATTTAATGTTTGATAACTTTTACTCATAAATCAAACACGATTCAAGGCTTTATGAAACAGAGTTTTTGATGTTAGATTTAATATGCTTCAAAAAACTGTGATGGTGATTTTTATCACTACAACATTGAACAAAATTTAAAAAATCCAAACGCAACCTGTAAAAATTAAAAACATTCTCGAATGAATTCCGAATTTCACACAGCCACACAGTAAAAAAATGTGTAAATTTCGAAGCTGTGATTTCTGAAGGTTGAATTTTACAGATTTATTGATATAAATTTACCTCAATTTAGACTCAAAAAGTGTCATTACACCCCAGAAAAGTGGTAAAATTACTCATTTTCAGAGGTAAAATTACACATTTTTTCTGACATAAAAGATGTACCCCTTCCCAGATGTAATATTACCATGATTTTTTTACTGTGTAATATTACCATGATTTTTTTACTGTGTAAAATTGGGTCCGACAAAACGTGACGTACTTTCTGAGGGGGGGTCAGAGCCAGCGTGACAAAGTGTGACATAGGGGGGAAGGGGGGTTAATTTTGGCCGATTTTAGCGTGACATAGTTTATGGATGACGCCTTAAGGTGAAGCCGTTGATCATTTTTGAAGAAAATTGATCATCACTATAAAATATTCTGTATTAATTTCAATTTGACGAATTTCAGCACCAAAAGGAATCAGCGTGTGCCGGTTGTAGCCTTCTTGAAGCCACTGAAGGAATTTTTTATCTAAATTAATTGTGCTTCAAAATTTATATAATTGAGTGGCATAGTCATTGACGTCCTAGTTGGCAATCATTGATTAATGACGATTTCAATAACTTCACAAGGAATGGGATAATCGTTACCAAAAGGAATCAGATTGTGTAGGGCACTATTCTTAACAAATTGTTGAAGGAATTTTGTCAAAATATTGAAAGCGACCGAAAATTTATATCTTCGAACGAAAAATCATGACAATGATGGAAGTCTTCACGTTAAGTGATATTTATGTACTTTTTTGAAGCCGGATCTCAATTAAATGTAAGCAAACGATGTCCGGATCCATCATCTGACCCATCGTTGGTTAGGTAATTGAGAGACCTTTCCATCGAGTCCACAACATTGAAAATCTGGCAACCCTGTCTCGAGTTATGACCACTTTAGTGATATTTATGTCCTTTTTTGAAGCTGGATCTCAATTAAATGTATGCAAATTATGTCCGGATCCTTCACCCGACCCATTGGTTAGGTAATCAAGAGACCTTTCCAACGAGTCCACAACATTGAAGATCTGGCAACCCTGCCTCAAGCTATGACCACTTAAGTAATATTTATGTACTTTTTTGAAGCTGGATCTCAATTAAATGTATGCAAATTATGTCCGGATCCTTCACCCGACCCATTGGTTAGGTAATTGAGAGACCTTTCCAACGAGTCCAAAACATTGAAAATCTGGCAACCCTGTCTTAAGTTATGACCACTTAAGTGATATTTATGTACATTTTTGATGCTGGATCTCAATTAATTGTATGCAAATTATGTCCGGATCCTTCACCCGATCCATTGGTTAGGTAATCAAGAGACCTTTCCAACGAGTCCACAACATTGAAGATCTGGCAACCCTGCCTCAAGCTATGACCACTTAAGTAATATTTATGTACTTTTTTGAAGCTGGATCTCAATTAAATGTATGCAAATTATGTCCGGATCCTTCACCTGACCCATTGGTTAGGTAATTGAGAGACCTTTCCAACGAGTCCAAAACATTGAAAATCTGGCAACCCTGTCTTGAGTTATGACCATTTAAGTGATATTTATGTACATTTTTGAAGCTGGATCTCAATTAAATGTATGCAAACGATGTCCGGATCTATCACCCAACCCATCGTTGATAAGGTAATCGAGAGACCTTTCCAACGAGCTCACAACATTGAAGATTTGGCAACCCTGTCTCGAGTTATGATCACTTAAGTTATATCTGTGTACCTATTTTTCTGGATCTAAAAAATAGCTGAAATATGTGTCCAAAACCACTCATATTACCCATTGTTGGTAAAAAGTGAGGAAGGCATCAACCACATTGGTGGATTAAATTAGTTTTTCTTAAAAAAGTAAAAGCTCACACAATCAATTAAAAATAAATTTTAGTGCTCTTTGGTCTAAATCATTTGACTTTTGATTATCTTGAAAATCTTTTTATCTTGTTAAACTAAACCCAACATTATTATATAGTTTGAGCAATTTAAATAAATAAACGTTTTATATTAAGAAATTTGAACGTCTCTTCCCGAAACCAAACTCCATGATGTCCTCCAGAGAGCGACTCTACCAGGAGAAAGCCCAGAAGTCGGTCGTAAATGAGCAATTTCACCTCACCGGAGGTTTGGTTACTGTTTTTGCTGGTGTGCCATAGAGCTTCTGGTGTTTCGAGGCAAAGAATACACTTCTCAAGATGATGCTGCTGCCGGTGTTGTTTGGAAAAGTAACATGCAATTTAATTTTTTACAGCCCCCATAATCTAAATTTAAAATTCAATCTAATATCCAATCGTGGCACAACGGTTTCAGCGACACCACCAGGAGATTTTCAGGTTTTCTTTTTAATGGTTTTATGGATCGAATTAAGGAGCGAAACGAATTCAAGAGGTAGGTTGTTCTCACATGTCCCTGGTCCGTGGACGTGTCATCTTGGTTCATCAAGCAGCAGCAGCACATTAGTTGATTGTTGTCGCTGTCAACTGATTCGTGACGAATTGAACCCGCATTCGAGGGAACACAAACCTTTTTGGGAACGGAACGAAGGAAACCCCATGGAAAAGAGCAAAAGGGTCCAGACAATCAGCATCTTGAGAAATGGAAGGCACTCCCAAGGGTCCTTTCTACCAAGTCCTGTTGTGGTGTGTGAGATGGCATAAGTGCGTGACTAAATAAATAGAAATGGACCAAAATCAATTCAGCTGGGGTAGCTTGTTAGGGGAGGTGATGTTTGAATAATAAGAAGGTTTTTTTTGTCCTGGTCTTAAAAATATCTTAAATTGTTTTTATCATCCGTAACCTATTGAAGTTGTTTCATTTAAAACTTGAAGTATGCAATTTTCTTTAAAAAAAAACATATTTACTCATCATGATCGCAATTGAACTCGACCTCATGGTTCAATCTCAGATCACATTCGCACGTCACTTTTTCGGATGCCATTAAACCACCAGCACGGGTTGGTTGGTTTCCCCCGGTGATGAGCCACGTTTTCACTCTATGCCAGTGGGGGCGGATGTTATTCATTCACGAAAATTGTCCACCTCGCACGATCAATCTCCGTTGGTCGAGGAAAACCCAACCCAGAGCGTCAATCGACTACAGATCATTGGCGAGACCGTTTTGCGAAGAGCTAAAATTAATTTTCCCATACGTAACGTTCAGCTTGGTGACACAGTCGGCGTTGGTGGGAGCGATTAGATCTCGAACGTTCCGGCCTCCTCTGGGTGGTGGGAAACTCTATCGAAATTGACGTTGGCCGTGACGTCAGCGGGTTTTGGGGTGTCAACCGTTTCGATCAACCCTCGCAAATTTAGAACTAATCGATTTTCGGGGAATGATGAAGTGAGCGTCCGCCGGTGCTGTTTGCGACGCACCGGAAGGGCAATCTTGGACCAAGGCCAGATTAATGGTAACTGTGCGTCAATGAAAGTGGTCACTTTTCAGCGGCGTGGTTTCCCCGTAAATCAACTGAGACATTGTTCGATATCGTGGTAGGGATGAAGCAAGAGAATGCTATTGATTTATTTTCAGCAAATCTTCTAATCTTCAAATCTTCAAATCTTCAAATCTTCAAATCTTCAAATCTTCAAATCTTCAAATCTTCAAATCTTCAAATCTTCAAATCTTCAAATCTTCAAATCTTCAAATCATCCAGGAGTGGCCGCCCGCATAGAAAAAAACCGTTTGAAAATCATTTGTTAAATATTCAATCAACCTTTTACCAAATTGTATAGCAACTATTTGGTAAATATTTTTTTTAATTCCTCACTGTCTCTCAAAAAGTGAACTATTCCCCATATATGTTGTTAGCAATATTCACTATTTGATTTTTTCTTCTAGCGACACTTTGTCAAGTGCTTTTTGAAAGTTCATTTTTGCGTATATATTTTAGGGATTTCACCATTTCTCAAATGGTATTTTTATGGTTTTAAATAGTTATTTCAGTGATTTTTCATGGAGCATTACATTTTGGGGAACAGTTGTAACAATTCGAATGAACATCAATTTTTCAAGGATTTTCGGAATTTTGAGCTAGAAAACATTAATTTTGCTTTGGTCAAATAGCTTATTTATTTTTTCATTTTATTTGATATATATATTATATTTTTGTCTGAATTGTCCTAATGATATATGGATTTTAAATTCAAACATGATGGAGAGTTTGCGGGATTCTAAATTGGCAACAAATTAAACTGAAGAGAAAATAACACAAAAAAATCTTAGAATAAACTAATACAGAAGAAAAAACACAGTTCAGGGAGGTATCCGCTGTGGTAGAGTTGACCAAAGCTGTACACCACGATCAGCTCCATCTCCGTCATTCTTTGGAAATTGTTGGTCGGATGGAGGGGTCCCAGAGGTTACTTCAGCAGCCGGTTCTGAAGATTGTTCTGAAGGAAAACGGCGCAGTCGTGCAACGTCGGATAACCGAGAGTTCATCTGGTGATCTTGTTGTTCTTGAGGTCTACTAACCCCCTCAAAACTCATGTGATACTTTGTCGGAGATGCAGTCGATTGGGCGGTCTCTATCACTCAAGTATCGGACTAACATTCCCATCCACTTCCCCGTGACCCTACCACTGGTCGTGGCCGGCGCCGGTATTGATCAGCATGATAGGGGCCTTTGAGAAGTTGCGAAGCGAGGAAAGATAGCTCCCACTTATCTTCCACGGCTCGTGGATGAAACTTCTGGAGGTCCTGGTCAATAACGGAGTAGTAACTGCGGGTGGGCACCTATGCTTATGCTTATGATCTTGTTGTTCTTGAGTTCAACCTGAAAAAAAGAAAACAAACTAAATGAAAAAAAAAAAATGGTAATAAATAAACATGCAACATTTGAAGGGAGCAGTACGACATCGCTCTTACGGCCTTTCTTTTCATGTGTTGAAATGGGAAGAAGGCCGTAAGAGCAATTTCGTACCGTCCCTTTCAAATGTTGCTCCAGAATACAACTTGTTATCATACAAACAAAAACATGCTGCGAAATGCTCCACTTTCTCCGAAGAAATCCACGCGATTCTGTTTCCAGGTTCCCTGTTAAAGTTGGCTTGATCATTTCAGAAAGGTCTGGATCGTGGTTTTGGCCGAATGGAAGTTCAATTCGATCGATCTGAAACAGAAAAACAGAAGTAAACAATGGAAATGATAAACCTGGAATTGCAAAATAACCTATTGCCCTAATCCGTTATGCACTGAAGTTGAATCAAACCAATTAAAATCGATTTGGTCTGCAAAAGTAATCTTTTCCTCAGTTTGAAATAGCAGCATCTGTAAATAAATACAAAAATAGAGTTGTGTTGCAAAGAAATCTCAAACAAATATATAACAAGGCGCGAATTCGTCTAGTATTCCGGTCATATTATCAAGCTTAACAATGTAATTGGTTCAATGTCGAAGTGTAAACAAAGAATCTAGCCCTCAGTTGATGTTTACCTTAGGAACGAACAAGATAGACTCTTTGTTTACACATTGACATTAGCCAAATTACATTCTTTTGTTAGATATTTACCTTTTTTGACAACAGTTTGCTCACGGCACGGCAAAGACACCGCACATTTAGTCAGAAAAAGTAATTATGATCGGATTCCTAGATGAATTTAGATGTAAACAAAATGAATTCTGCATCCTAAATCGGTGATAAAGTGAGCGTAAACTGTATAAAAAAGATTGGTAATTGTAATGTAAACATAGGTAAACATCACCTGGCGTGAGCAGCAAGTAGATTTTGTTTAAATTCCAATGTTTTGCTGACATTTACTAGATTTTGCAGAATTATTTCTTTTTTGTTTACATCTGAAATTCGCTTCACCTACAAAGTAATTTAAAGATTAATAGTTACCGCTTTCGTCAAATGATGACCCAGGTTTAATTTTGGGCAAGTTTTCAAAATTGTGTAGCTCCTTCGACCAAGCGCAACCCTTTTACTTGCAAGCGCTTTTCTTTTTACTTGCACATCGCGCATCGCGTTTGTTTTGACGTTTCTGCGCGCGGGGCCATTCACACATTACGTATGGAAAATGAAATAATTCAGAAATTTATATATCGTGCTTGCCATTTCATTAGGGCACATAACTTTTTTAGACAAGAGTGTGTCCCTTTCACACCTTATGTAAACTATAATAATATTGCCCTTTTGAAATGTTAGGCTCCATATATTTATATTTTAATTTTTTTTAATTGGGTGCTAAAGCCCTATGTCAATTTTTATCGACAACGTTAAAAAACACGATCAAAAACCATTTCTGATCACTTTTTTTCATTTTAATGCAAAAAAAAATTTGACAAGACAACATTTTTTCGATGGATCAACTTTGGTCCCCTTCGAACGAGCTGTCAAGTAGGGCCTTTTCTGTCAAGAAGGACCGCGAGGTTAATTTTTCAAAATTGATTTAAAAATCCATTTTAAACTCTTTGTAGTCGTACAAAGGGTTATTGTACTCAGAAAAATCTTTTTAATAACTTTATTTTCAAACCGTTCTTTAAGTCAACTTGGTCAGGAAAACGAAATGAAAAAAGACCGAATAATGATTGTTTTTTTAGTATTGAAGAGGAATTTGAAATATTTTTTGGCAGAATTCATACAATTTTAAGTGACGGTGAGAAATATTATTTTTTGTTTAGACCTGTTGAAACTTGCACAATTGCACCATCTGTGGAAGAACGATTTTTGAAAGCAAAAGTAGACGTGAATAATTGTTTGTACCTAGTCCAAATCAACAACACATTGTCAAAGTACGTATCGATAGGGTGCGATGAAACTATGTATTTAACTAAAATTATGTATAAACTTCAGGTAGATTAAAAAATAAGGTTTAAAACAGCATTTTTGAAAAATAGAGGAATTGAAAGAAATTATTTCATAAATAGTATAGAAATATTCGCAAAAGGTTCAAGATGGAAGGCAAACATATATATAAATGATAATAAAAGTTCTTAAACATATGTAATTCCTAGTTTTTTTTTTTTCAAATTCCCTTAAAAACACATCAACTTATTCTTTTCGAAAAAAAAATTAAGAGAATCTGTCAAATAATAAATTTATGTTCAAGAATATGATCAAATTCTAGCACCATTTAAAATTTAAATTAACAATTTTGCAAATACTAACTATTTGTGAAAACATCACCACCATATTTTCGAACCAACAATTTGACAAATCGTCAACATTTCCCAAAAAGTAATTTAATGTTTCTTTATGGTCACTAAATCATCCTCGTTCATCCGGGCGTGGCTGACTGGTTACGGTGTTCGCTTTGTAAGCGAATGGTGCTGGGTTCGACTCCCATCTGCTCCCAACGAAAAAGTATAGGAAATATTAATCTTGAAACTCTGAACATGTACGAAAAATAAAAGTCGCTCGAGGCGGGGTTCGATCCCCCGTCCTTTGGATTGATAAGCAAAAATGCTAACCACTAGGCCATCGCGACTTGGTGAGCTATGACTGGAATTAGGAATACTGTTACCACCATCAACTATATACGCGCTGGGTCCTTGTCCATTTGACAAGGGTTCGGAAGTTCTAAATAACGTTTGAATCCGATTGGTCCAAACGTTCTTCAGGGCGGGGCTTGTCGACAAAGCTGAAGTACCTCGCGCTCGGCTAGCCAGCGTAGAAATGGGTCACCGAAGCTCGGCAGAGCTAACACCTTCCAAATGCCTATGCGAGTTATTTGCATGTATAGAATGAGAGCTAAAAATACATGGAAACAACTCAATTTGTAAGAAGCGACCGCGTGGTCCCGTTTGGTTGGTTGCACACACACACACACACACATCTTCAAATCTTCAAATCATCAAATCTTCAAATCTTCAAATCTTCAAATCTTCAAATCTTCAAATCTTCAAATCTTCAAATCTTCAAATCTTCAAATCTTCAAATCTTCAAATCTTCAAATCTTCAAATCTTCAAATCTTCAAATCATGTTTTTTGTTTTTTGTTTTTTGTTTTTTGTTTTTTGTTTTTTGTTTTTTGTTTTTTGTTTTTTGTTTTTTTTTTTGTTTTTTTGAGTCACAAAAACCTATAAATGCATCGACCCTGATGACACTGAACGAGTACATCACTCTTCAATGTTTCTTCCCTTTTTTAAAACAGGCTGGGCAAGTGGGTTTTCCTAGTAACACCATTATTCTTATCAAGCAAGGGCCAACAACTGGAAAACATTACGTCAACAAAAACACAAAACAAAATCGAGAAAAGAAACATCGCGTACCCTCAAATACGCCTTCCGAACCGCTTTGTTTCTACATTAATTATCATTGTTTTCAGAAATTTTCCCTTTCCCCCTGTCGACGAGCCGAGGATCAGCTATATAACGGCTTCCAGAGGAGCTCATCTCCCCCTTAACGAACGACGACGATTCGGTTCAGTTTTCAGTAAATCCCAGTGAATTTCGAAGACGAGGACGGTCTTTGGAGCCACTTGCTGTCATCAACCGGTTGGTTTCAAGTGGGGGAGGAAGAGGGGATTTGTGCACTGAGAAAAAATCTTTACACAATCTTCAAATATAAATTTAAGGAAAAAAACAAATAGAACAAGTTTTTTTTCTGTGCAGCTTCACGGAAACAAATACAGCTCGTTGCGGGAGATCATTTCTGACACGATGAATGAGTCGTTGTCGTTCCCAAAAGAAGAACAAGTAGAATCAAACTAATAAGAAAACAAGACAAAAAAAACGAAAGCAAACTTTAATTTTAGAACATTACGCTATACCCGTTGAGCTGAAGATCTCTTTCTCGCTCGCTTTCCCCCCTTGTTTCGTTTGCTTTTTCTTCTCGATGACATCAAAACATTAATTAATTTGAGTTATAATAATATGTAAACGAGTGTTTTCGTTTTCGTTGGTACGCCGTGGTCGTCGTGACAAAGATGTTGCCGGAGATTGAGAGCTGAGCGAGAAGAACAAAGTGGTTTGGTGATGAAAGGTTTTATTTTTTGGAGAAACAGAAACATGGATTTTTATTTGCTGGTGCTGGTGGATTGGTAACGTTTAAAGCAATTGATTGATGGGGGTAATTGGAGCTTTGGAGAAGACAGAAAGATAAATTGCTAGTTTTTTTTTGTAGATTGTAGCAAATTTATCGTTACATAATTTAAAAATCAGAAGGGAAGAACATAAAACTAAGTTTTGATTTACGTGTTGTTAAAGACTTCCTTTGAAGTAAGGAAAAAAAAACACAAATTAAAGTCTCTACTGCCAACGGCCCCTGGTGGCAAAAGCAAACACAATTTTCCGTTCCTATCCAAACAAACTTTACTCTCGACTCTTCATTTTCCTTGTGTGGAACTCGCTCCGTTGATTTCCTTGATGATTATCCTCCGGAATTGATTCGACGCTCATCTGCTCATTCTCCAAATCCTCATCTAAAGGAACCACAAACGCCAGCTATCCAAATACGATAATTAATTAATTTTCTAAAATTAGATCTCTCCATCGTATCCCGCATTTGTCCCGGAGCAGAAGAGGGGGAGAGTGATGGAAATCTAATCGTGTGTGTTTGGTTTGGTTTCTCTGTTTGGGCAAAAAAAGCAGAAAAAATCAAACTGACTGTTAGGTAAGTCCCCGCATCCCCCCTCTAGATTGCAAAATATTCCAGAGAGTTTGCTTCTCCGGGCAAGTCGGAGCGCCAAGTCGTAGATTGAATGGTGCCTTCCTGCAAATATACGAACTAAACCACACTAAAGTTTGTTGTTTATCTGTTGGGGATGGTACCGTAGAATGGATTGAGATTGGCACCTTTTTGGCTTCTGAAACTAGTATTTGGTTGTCAACTTCTTACTTCTTACTTCTTACTTCTTACTTCTTACTTCTTACTTCTTACTTCTTACTTCTTACTTCTTACTTCTTACTTCTTACTTCTTACTTCTTACTTCTTACTTCTTACTTCTTACTTCTTACTTCTTACTTCTTACTTCTTACTTCTTACTTCTTACTTCTTACTTCTTACTTCTTACTTCTTACTTCTTACTTCTTACTTCTTACTTCTTACTTCTTACTTCTTACTTCTTACTTCTTACTTCTTACTTCTTACTTCTTACTTCTTACTTCTTACTTCTTACTTCTTACTTCTTACTTCTTACTTCTTACTTCTTACTTCTTACTTCTTACTTCTTACTTCTTACTTCTTACTTCTTACTTCTTACTTCTTACTTCTTACTTCTTACTTCTTACTTCTTACTTCTTACTTCTTACTTCTTACTTCTTACTTCTTACTTCTTACTTCTTACTTCTTACTTCTTACTTCTTACTTCTTACTTCTTACTTCTTACTTCTTACTTCTTACTTCTTACTTCTTACTTCTTACTTCTAACTTCTTACTTCTTACTTCTTACTTCTTACTTCTTACTTCTTACTTCTTACTTCTTACTTCTTACTTCTTACTTCTTACTTCTTACTTCTTACTTCTTACTTCTTACTTCTTACTTCTTACTTCTTACTTCTTACTTCTTACTTCTTACTTCTTACTTCTTACTTCTTACTTCTTACTTCTTACTTCTTACTTCTTACTTCTTACTTCTTACTTCTTACTTCTTACTTCTTACTTCTTACTTCTTACTTCTTACTTCTTACTTCTTACTTCTTACTTCTTACTTCTTACTTCTTACTTCTTACTTCTTTCTTCTTACTTCTTACTTCTTACTTCTTACTTCTTACTAAAATTCCACCCACTCACGGTACCTCATCTCGATTCGAACGTGGCAAATCAGATATCGACAGTGAGGAAAAAGCAGGGAAATGTGTAGAAGTGGAAATCAATTCATTTATCTTCCGTTGGTATCGTTCTCGCAAAACTCTCGTTTGTTTGTTTGTTTTGCCTGTCTAAGGCAGTAATTTTCTCTAATCTCTTAACGTGGTTTCGGTGTGCGAAAACTTTTTCCACCCCGGGATCGATTGCTGAATCCTGCAAAACAGATACCGTGAGGGGCAAAACACCCTCGTCAAGAGCAGGCATCAAAGGCAGTCCCCAATCAAGGTAAGGAATTTAATTCCTTGATTTGAACGTAGAAAGAGAAAGAACCAACTCGGGGGATGCGCCTTGGAATAGTGTCACGTTCGGATCGTTTCGAATGAACGGATGTTTACATTCGATTCCACCCGGCCTATTGCTAATTTTAAATGCCGAGACAACTAGAGACGACGGATGTGGATGCGGGTCAGAGACAAGGACATCTAGGGGGGAGAGGTGAAAGGTCACAACACTAAGGAGGATGGTTGTGTGTGTGTGAGGGATGTTCAATTAGTAGGGTTGGCTTGACGTTGGTGACCGTGAAATTGAAACAAATTTGGTCAGTTTGATTTCAGTCAACTTATGTTTCCAAATTTTCCTAAAGGGTCCCGGAGTACCAAAACTTATTAGCATGGTGCTCTCAACGAAGCGGAGCGTATGAAGGTGTGTCCCCACGCTTCTTCCTCCCCTGCAGATTCAGAATTGTGTTGTTGTTCGAACACTCTGTGCTCAAGCTAAACCCACTTAAACGAATCATCTCTGCGGCAAACTTTACGCAGTAGGCCTGGCCGCTTTAACCGTTGTGTTGTTTCAATGCATTCTGATGTGATGGCGCACAACAAATGTTAATAAATTCACAATTAAATTTGATTAGTCAAATTTTCGGATTTTTTTTCTAATGTGCATCCAAATTATTTTTTTTTTTTTTGTAAACTTTTGTCCCAGACAGAAGTAACTGGAAAATTAGAGCAAAAAAAAAATCTGCTTGGCTTGAATGGGGAGGGCACCCTAACCTCTTTCTACTCCAATGAACCTTCCATCCAAGGGTTCGAAACTTTCGACCTTTGGATTGCGAGTCGAACACATAATCTTCCGCTTACTAAGCGGACTGCCTTACCATTCGGCCACGCACTGCAATTAGAGCAACACATGTGTTATGGTGAAATGCATGGCAAACTCGAAATACAAAATTTTGGTCCCAAGGTTGAATGTGTTGAAATTTGAACGATAATTTAAAAATTACAATTCTATAATATTTGATAGCAGTATCAACACCTTAAAAAACTGTAAAAACATATCAAACGTTTTATTTTTAAATTTTGGCATTAAGCGGCAACAAAAGCTCAAATATGAAGAGCAAAAAAAAACAATATTTCTACAATCTAGTAGCAAACATTTTCCGTGCTATTTTGACCAAAATTAAAAATTTCCTTTGCAGAACAGTAATCAAGTCTTGTCAACTTATAGAAACTTTTAACGATTTTCAATAAAAAGAATATTCAATCGAAATCTTTTATTTTATTTTGTTTAACTTTTATTCTTCTCTTGTATTTTTCTGCCAGATTTTATTTATTTATTTAAGGGGTTACATACATGTAGAAAATCACATAATTTCATAATACAGATAATTTATTGAATCCACTTAAAGATGATTTTCAATCACTCCTGAAAATTTCATGAAGATATTTCATTATTAAACTGAGTTGGAGACGATTTCGGTCATGCGCACAGGACCAGTTTAACGAGTCTTCACCAAAAATTTTGAGCCGATTTGGTCAAATCTTAAGGTGCAAGTAAATGTGGGGGATTTTCGAACATGGTAAGGTTTTTTCTCAAATCTTATTACATGCAAAATTCAAGTACTCTTTGCTGAACATTTTGCACTAAAAAAGTTTTTGAAATTTTTTTGTAATGCCGGGAAACTCTCTTTGACAACTTTGACTCAAAATATCTCCTAATAGTTGTTAGAAAAGGTACCTTTTTTACGACATACGAAATTCGAGCAACTCATCCTCTACATTTTGTTCTTTGGGACCAAATCTCTAGGATGAATAGGTTTTGAGAAACTCTCCTAGACAAATGCAAACTTTTGAAAATTTGCATCATTTTTGGTGTTTGTTTGTTTGTGTGTGCGCGCATCTCATGGCCTGCCTCCAACGCGCGTTCACAGCCGCCCGCCGGCAGCGCACCTCGCTGGTCAGCAGGAGTGTTGTTGTTCAAGCCATGCGTGACTTTACTGATGTTGCGCGGTGGGAGAAGTTTGATGATAAATTAATAAATTATTTTTTTTTTCGTTTTTGTTTCTTTTGATAGATTATGATGTAGTATATTGTATAGTATATTTTTTAAAATGTTTTGCGCATGTGGTGCGGCCAGCCAAATAAATGGTTATGGTTTTTCTAAGCGCTTTGGATGAAAAAGCATGGGATAAGAAGCTTGTAATCATTTTCAAAAGGTTGGTCATCCATGAACCCCAAGACCTTTTTTGGACCGATCTGGCCACTTTGGAACCGGTTCCCGGTACTTCGGTAAAACCCGGAATATGGCAAATCGTGTGATTATTTTGCACCCAGCAATTTGGGAGTCAAAGTTTATCATTTTCAAAATATAGGACATCCATGAACCTCAAGACCTCTTTTGGACCGATCTGACCACTTTGGAACCGGTTCCCTGTACTTCGGCAAAACCCGGAATATGGCAAATCATGTGATTATTATGGACCCAGCCATTTGGGAGTCAAAGTTTATCATTTTCAAAATATAGGATATCCATGAACCCCAAAACCTCTTTTGGACCGATCTGACCACTTTGGAACCGGTTCCCGGTACTCCGGTGAAACCCGGAATATGGCAAATTACGGGGTTATTTCAGAACAATTTTGGATCCAGCAATTTGGGTGTCAAAGTTCATCATTTGCAAAATCTAGCTCATCCATGAACCCTAAAACCACTTTGTACCGATCTGGCCACTTTCGGACCGATTCCGTTAATCCAAACCATATTCCAGGGACAAATTACGGAATTATTTCAGTTAATTTTTGCACCCAGCAATTTGGGTGTCAAAGTTCATTATTTTTAAAATGTAGGTCATCTTTGAACCCCAAAACCACTTTTGGACCTATCTGGCTACTTTAGGACCGGTTCTCGGTACTCCGGTGAAACCCGGAATATTACAAATTATGGGCATATTATGGACCAAGCCATTTGGGTGTCAAAGTTCATCATTTTCAAAATGTCGGGCATCCAAAAACTCCAAAATTACTTTTGGATCGATCTGGTCACTTGGTAACTCCGGTGCAGATCTGGAAACTATTGAATCGGTTCCGGGGCTCCTTCAGAAAAAAGCAACACCCAAATTGCCTGATCAAAAATTGCGTTGAAAAAGGGACCAGATTGGTAAAAAAATGATTGTGGGGATCATCAATGAGCTTGTTTTTAAAAATAATCAACTTAGGCACCTATATTGCCTTGTCGAAAATTAATATAAAAATAACGCGTCATTAGTTATATTTCGAATTGCATAAAATTTTCAAGAACCCAAAGTGGCCAGATCGGTAAAAAATGATTTTGGGGTTCCTGGATGAGCTAGATTTTGAAAATTATGAACTTCGACACCCAAATTGCTGGGTCCAGAATTGTTCTGAAATAATCCCGTTATTTGCCATATCCCGGGTTTCACCGGAGAACCAGGAACCGGTCCCAAAGTAGCCAGATCGTAAAGTGGGGTTCATGGATGACCTACCATTTGAAAATGATGAACTTTGACACCCAAATGACTGGGTCCATAATATGCCCATAATTTGTCATATTTCGGGTTTCACAGGAGTACCGGGAACCGGTCCCAAAGTGGCCAGATCGGTCCAAAAGTGGTTCTGGGGTTCATGGATGACCAGTTTCCCCGGGGTTGGAGACCTACCCGCTCAATCCGGAAGATCTTCGGTGGTCCAGAATGCATGGCCAGCACTGTCTGGTGGAACAACGAATATAACTTGAAAAATTGTATTTTTTTCAAAGATTGCTGTTTAAAATTTTTGCGGGACTCCTAAATCGCCATTTTTTACCCAGTTGACCCACCAGAAAATGTTTGGGGTTTCCGACTTATTTTCGAAAAATAGACATTCTAACGAGTCCAATTAAAAAAGAAGTATGCAAATTGGATGAGTTATAATCATTTCAATGATTTCAGTTTCACCCAGGCCTATACGGGTTAACCAACAAAAAAAAATCCAGTTAAAAATTGTCCAAAAAATAAATTATTGATAAAACAATTCCTCTGGGATGGGAGTCTGATTCAAATCCAGTTCAAGTTAGTAATATGATTTTTTTATTCTATATACAAGAAGTATAAATTTATAAATTGGCATTAGGCCATGTCAAATATCTTATTATCAAAATTTCTAGAAAATTAGCTTTTTCTTAAATAAATAATTAAATAAAATAAAATAAAAACTTTTTAAAGGGGCGAAATCAAGGAAATTTCGTTCTGTTGAAATAAATAATGAAATAATTAAAAAACTCTTCTGGGATGGAAGACTAATTCAGTTCCTGCTTATCAGAATTTTTAGTTCTATAGCCCTGAAATATACCTTTACAACTTGACATAAGGAAGAAATTCAAAAGAAATTAATTATAAAAATTTATATACAATTATCTATATTATTATTAATTATTTATAATAAATTATATAATAATTCAGAAATCCTACCTGGATACAAGCCAGATTCAGTTCCTGCACATGAAAGCGATAAGATTTGTAGTTCTATATCCCTAGAATATAAATTCACAATTTGGCGTAAGGCAACGTGAAATAAAAAAATAGAGTAAAATTAAATATATGAAATAATTTATAAAAATAAATCATAAATCCTTCTGAGGTACGAATCTAAGTCAGTTCCTGCACATGAAAGCCATGATTACTTTTTCAAAACAACCAATGCGCTGTGGGTTTCAAATGTACATAGGACCTTTTGAAAAAGTAAGCAAGAAATGTCCTAGAAACATTTTCATTTACTTCCCCGTCCGACGAAAGGCGGGTCGTGGGACCTTCTGGGATCGTTGATTTTATTGTTTCAGGTATTTGAAAAAAAGTCTGAATGTACCTGTGTTAAAAAAAACAAAGTATTGTTTTTATATTTCAAAAATGGTGACATTACTTATTGAACAATTCATCTGAAGGCGTAATTTTATGTATAAATTAAGTGTGGCTAATGAAAAATCGTTGAGAGCCAGAATTTCAACAATTCAATGATTTTTTTTTTAGAGAACTTTTTAAGCTTCCGTATAGTTAAACTGCAATCATTTTTCTCAAAAAAAAGATTGGACAAAAAAAACATTTAAGCAAAAAAAAAAACATTTATTAATTTCATCGAAAATGAACTAAAATTCATTTTTTTTAATAAACCCAAACATGCTCAAATGATTCTAAATGCAAAGGAATGCATATTTATTAAATTTCAGCTAATTGCACTTAAATTTCTTTTTTTTTTGAAGTTTTGAAGTTTTTTGAAAATATATTTTTGCTCCTGGTTTTTGAGCCATTTTTTTAAATAATGGTGGAGGGGTGGGTTGATCGACGAAAGCTTTGTAAAATATTTGCAAAAAACTTGATCCTCCGATTTCCACATTTTGTCTGCCTAAATCAATTGGTAGTCAATCAGATTCGTTATCTAACTGTAATGAGTTCGAATCACGAAGGAAGTGCAATTTTTTTTCAGGGTCTGTTCATTTAAGTGTCATTATGACTTTGCAATTAATTAAGAATATATAATTAACATTCCAACGCCCAAGGCTCCAAAAAAGTTGGAACGGTAACTTCAACTCGCTGGTTCTCGGGCATAACTCACACAATCAAGATGATTCTTTTTTCCAGTGATTTGTTAGGATGTCTAGATGATCCTAGAACTTTGCAGAACTCAATTTGATCAAATTTGTAATTTTTGCGATCAAAAACATCGTTCCAACTTTTTTTTCGCGTGTAAAAAAAAATCGCCAAAAATTCCGCGGAGGCAGTATTTTTGAAAAAGTTGGAACGATGTTTTCGGTCGCAGAAATTACAGATTTGTTCAAATCAAGTTCTGCAAAATTTTAGGATTATCTAGACATTCTTACAAATCCCTGGAAACAAAAATCGTCCCGATTGGTTGAGTTATGCCCGAGAACCAGCGAGTTGAAGTTACCGTTCCAACTTTTTTGGGAGGCTTGGGCGTCCGTGTAAGTTGGACATGCGTTGGGCGTTCCAGTGTTAATAAAGAAAACTTACATTTTTGCAACTATTACGGAATTCTGCCTAAGTAAAACTTGAACGTTTTTTTAATATTTCTTAAAAAAAATTGCTGAAAATTTTAACGATATTTACTAGTTTCGCTCACATTGAAACGTGTAATATTGTTTTAATTATAAAATATTTTTAAAAAATTATTTGTATCCTAAAGTGGGGATCAAAATATTGATAAATCATAAGTTTTTTTATTAACAAAGAATTAAAAAAGATTAGCTTACAAAAGTTTAAAATAAACCTTAATTTTGAAAAAGTATTAAATCACTTTACAAGTGGCCTACGGGCCATTTTACATGATCATTCAAAATGGGTCCGCGGGCCACAAAATATCACCTCGCGGGCCATACTTTGGTCACCCCTGGTTTAAAATTAAAATTTAATTTAAAAAAATCCTTCTGAGATGGAAGACTGATTCAGCTCCTGGTTGATGTTACTAATCAAAATTCGTCTATTGTGTGCTATCTTGTGACAACGACCAAGTGGGCCTTGAAAGTAAAAAGGAACTACGTGTCACAAGTGTGCACAGATTTCCCAAACAAACTAAAATAAGCTTAAATCAAGAGTTTAACCGACTTTATCAGTATATTGTCAATAACAAACGATTACATTGCATTTAAAAATGTGTTTAATGTAAATTTGTGAAAAACAAGAAATAATTTTTACATTTTCCAACAATTTGTATGACGTGTTACAAGATAGCAAGACGGAAGCGAATATCCTAAATCGAGTTATAGCATCTTGTAGAGTTTGTTAATTATAACAAAACGTTATCAATAACTAATTTTTGACCAAAATGGTCTATCTCACAAGGTAGCACACATCAGACAATTTGTTATTATCATATTGTCTCAGAAGTATAAATTTATAAACTGGTAAGACCGGAATGGGAGATTGATACAGTTACTGGTTATGTTAGTAATCGATATTTGTATTTCTACAGCCCAGAAGTAAAAATTAACAAATCGGCATACGGCCATGTCAAATTTATTAATATCTAAAATCTTAGAAACTCTTTATTTATAATTAATAATTGATTGATTTAAAGAAACGTCTGGCATGAGATTCTGATTCAGTTTTTGTCATGTAGGTGATCAGAATTTCTAGATTTTTTTTGATTAGGTCCTATAAACATATGAAACACAATAGCTAACAATGACCTACAAAAATTGAAAAAAAAATCATGCACAGTCTCATCAAGAAGGAAGCATAAACTTTGAATTGATTTTTCGAAAATATTCAGACAGAACTGATTAGATTTTCTCTAAAGTTTGTATGGAGAAATAGGCTGTTCGTCGGTGTTGCATAATCCAAAAATATCATGCTTGAATTGGAATTGAAACTTTCGAAGTGGAATTTGGTAAAATGGTTTTCTTAGTCGGGAGGCCAATTTTTGTGTGTGTTTTTTTAGTTTTTTACCATTTTTTCTAAAACTTTAGGAAACATTTGACAAATTTTGACACGGTCATAAATTTTTCATCAAAATGACAATTAAAATTTAATGTTTTATAGGAGTTGGAAAATTTTGAATTTGTTTTTTTTTTTCGAGACAGACCACTCGACCTGTTCGGCTCAATTTTCACATTAATGATCGTTAGAATAACAGTTCTACATTTTTTCATGGTTTATTTGGTGGAATCAGTTTTCAGATGACCAGTGAACATAACTTTGGCAAAAGATCGAAAAAAAATTAGCCTGCTCTTAGCATATCGGAGAAAGCGTTGAAAATGTTTTTTTCGGGATACCAAACGTTAATAATTTTTGTAGCTTTTAATTATATTTTTTATTAAATTTATAAACAAAACATACAACATAACTTTTTTTCTAATGGTACATACTTAGATTGACGAATCATTTTGTAGTTTTGATGAATCTTTTGGTGCAACTTTTATGCAGTTTCGTTTCAATATCTTTTTTTCAATCTTTGTTATTTCATATCGTTGGCACAGAAAGAACTTCAAACATATGTATTGAAGTTGTGAAGAATATCACTGTTCACAAAAACACCAAATGTTGTTATCCTTGTGTAAATAACAACGACCGAAATGTTCCGCTGGTTGCCCAGTAATAGATGATAAAATACAAACAACATGGTCAAAACTAACAAAAATTATGTATGTGGAAGACCACACAAAATCCGCCGGCATCTGAACCGGTCCACCATTCACAGGTCAACCTATGTGTCATCGGAAAGGCTTCATCCATAAAGTACGTCACTCAAAAATCAGCCAAAATTTACCCTCCTTCCCCCTTTTTCACGCTTTTCCTATACTTATAACATGCAATTTCACACTTGCTCAGACCCCCCCTCCCCCAAAGCGTGACATACTTTATGGATGACGCCAAAGGGCATAAAATTTCAGATCTTTTGATACCCAAACATATAGGTTTTCTATGAAATCCACGTTTTACAATTTTAAACAAACTTTCTGTGATGGCAGTTTGGGTAAGTTGCCGGTCAAACTAATGATCAGAAATTATTGTATTAAATCCAGATAAAACAATAAACAATGCAAATGCATAAAAATAAAAAATATACAAAAAAAAATACTTAAATAAATAATAATTTTCAAAAAAAATTATTGATTTGGCATGGTAATATACCAATTTGTGAATGTATACTAAAAACGAAACTATTGGCACTACGCCCCCCGGGGCATGGCCTTCCTCTAACGTGGGATTTCTGCTCCAGCGCCTCTGACGAGACAGGAGAAACCGGGACCGACGTTTTACTTCACCATCCGATAGAAGCTCAGTGGATAAGGCGGGAATCGAACCCGCGTCTCATAGCATCATCGGGATCGGCAGCCGAAGCCGCTACCCCTGCACCACGAGACCCAATGTATACTACAAGGTTTAAAAAAAAATCTGATCGCTTACATTTTCAGGAACTGAATTAGACTCCCATCCCAGAAGGATACTAAAATAAGATTTATAATTTATTTAAATTTACTAGTTTTATCAGATTTAGGCCGATGCAAATATTCAAAAAAGTTTTTGTCCCTCGGCCCTGGCCGAGGTCGAGGGGGGGGGGGCAAAAAAAAAATAAAAAAAAAAATAACATGCCAAAGTCTTCACATTTAAATGAAAAAAGTGTTTGAAAATGCATTTTACACTAGTTCAGTTGTTTTACAATCATTAGTTTTCAAAAAATCTAAGATCTGACAAACACAAAAATTGTATCGAAAAAAAAAGATTTTGCATCGAAAATTTTCAAAAAATCTTAAGATTTTTTAATAAACCCAAACTTGCTAAAAATGATTTTAAACGCAAAAGAATGTATTTTAATTTGATTTCAGCTGGTTGCACTTGAATTTTCATTGAAATTTTGAAGTTTATTGTAAAAATATTTTTTTTGCCCCCTGATTTTTCGGGCCAATTTTGAAGGGGGGGTGACAAAACCTTTTAAAAATATTTGTGCCAGCCTTATAGATTTTTGAAATTCATCATGGCCTTATGCTAAGTTGTGATTTTATACTCCAGGAACAACCAGTTTTTATCACTAACCTGACTTGAAACTGATTTGGATTCCAATCTCAGAAAGTTTATTTTTATTTAAAAAAAAACTAAATTTAAACAACTGTGTTTCCAAGCTTTTTGTTACTTTTGTAATTTGACACTGCAATAATATAAAAGATCAAATTATATTTCCAAGAACTGACTATCATACTCCCTTCCCATTTTTTTTACAAATGTCTGACGTTCCAAGCTATTTTAATAATTTAAAATTTCACATCCGTTATATTATTTTACTTCAGGGATCTAAAACAATAGATTCTGATCACTAGTTTGACCAGGAACAAACTCAGACTTCCATCGCAGAGAGTTTTTTAAATTATTTAATAATTTACTAGAAATGACTAACCTTCTGAGATCAATTTATCAATTTTAAAATTTCACTTGGCAATTTGGCAAAATTCTAATTTATGCTGCAGAGTTATAAAACAATAAATTTTGAATACAAGTTTGACCAGGAACTGACTCGCCTTCGCAGAAAGTTTTTTTTTATGAATTAGGCCGATGCAAATATTTAAAAAAGTTTTTGTCCCTCGGCCCTGGCCGAGGTCAAGGGGGGGCAAAAACATAAAAAAATATAAAAATTTAAATAGCAAGCCATAGTCTTCACATTTAAATGAAAAAAGTGTTTTAAATGCATTTTACACTAGTTCAATTGTTTTGCTATCATTAGATTTCAAAAAATCTAAGATCTGAAAAAAACAAAAATTTTATCAAAAAAAAGATTTTGCATCGAAAATTTTCAAAAAATCTTAAGATTTTTTAATAAACCCAAACATGCTAAAAATAATTTTAAACGCAGAAGAATGTATTTTAATTTGATTTCAGCTGGTTGCACTTGAATTTTCATTGAAATTTTTAAGTTTATTGTAAAAATATATTTTTTGCCCCCTGATTTTTCGGGACAATTTTGAAGGGGAGAGGAGGGGGGGGGTGACAAAAACTTTAAAAAATATTTGAACCAGCCTTATTTAATAATTTACTAGAAGTGAATAACCTTCTAAGATTTTGTTTTTAGTTTAAGTTTCATTTCTCAATTTGGCAAATTTTAATGTATGCCTCAGGGATATAAAACAATAATTTCTGATCACTAGTTTGACCAGGAACTGACTCAGACTTCCATCGCAGAGAGTTTTTAAAATTATTTAATAATTTACTAGAAATGACTAACCTTCTGAGATCAATTTATCAATTTTAAAATTTCACTATGTTATTTAGCAAAATTTGAATTTATACTTTATAGATATAAAACAATAAATTCTGATCACTAGTTATACCAGGAACTGACTCAGACTGCCATCGCAGAGAGTTTTTGAAATTATTTAATGATTTACTATAAATGACTAACCTTCTAAGATCAATTTATCAATTTAAAATTTCACTATGTTATTTAGCAAAATTAGAATTTAAACTTTATAGATATAAAACAATAAATTCTGATCACTAGTTTGACCAGGAACTGACTCAGACTTCCATCGCAGAGAGTTTTTAAAATTATTTAATAATTTACTAGAAATGACTAACCTTCTGAGATCAATTTATCAATTTTAAAATTTCACTATGTTATTTAGCAAAATTTGAATTTATACTTTATAGATATAAAACAATAAATTCTGATCACTAGTTATACCAGGAACTGACTCAGACTGCCATCGCAGAGAGTTTTTGAAATTATTTAATGATTTACTATAAATGACTAACCTTCTAAGATCAATTTATCAATTTAAAATTTCACTATGTTATTTAGCAAAATTAGAATTTAAACTTTATAGATATAAAACAATAAATTCTGATCACTAGTTTGACCAGGAACAAACTCAGACTTCCATCGCAGAGAGTTTTTGAAATTATTTAAAAATTTACTCGAAATGACTAACATTATAAGTCTTTTTTTATCAACTTTAAATTTTGCTTGGTAGTTTGGCAAAATTTTAATTAATATTTCAGAGATAAAAAAACAAAAATTCTGATCATTAGATATACCAGGAACTGACTCAGACTGCCATCGCAGAGAGTTTTTAAAATTATTTAATAATTTACTAGAAGTGACTAACCTTCTAAGATCAATTTATCACTAGATTGACCAGGAACAAACTCAGACTTCGATCGCAGAGAGTTTTTAAAATTATTTAATAATTTACTATAAATGACTAACCTTCTAAGATCAATTTATCAATTTTAAAATTTCACTATGTTATTTAGCAAAATTAGAATTTATGTTTTATAGATATAAAACAATAAATTCTGATCACGAGTTTGACCAGGATCTGACTCAGACTGCCATCGCAGAGAGTTTTTAACCCTTTAAGTACCATGTGGAAATTTAATATTCAAAAAATCATATCTTGGCTCAAACACAACCAATTTTCGATGTTTTGGGCTTGTTCGCTCAGGATTTTAATACGGAACACGATGCAATCGGAAAAATCCGGATTCCGGTTCCCTGGCCGGAGATATTCCGGATTTCCCAGGGCCAGATTGGGGCTACGCTAGCCTGGTAATTTTTCTGATTACAAAAACCATCCAAAAAAGATGAAAACGAGTGAAATACTATGGAATTTTATCATCTGCAATCAGACGAAGGCCATTTTATTGAACTAGAACAATGTTGGACACGGGGAACCCGGTCAGTAACCTGGGACCGGTTCCAGGGTCCCGGTCATAATCCGAAGATATGACCAGTACACTTTTCTTGTCCAAAGTGGGCATGCGACATGTCAATGTTCATGAAATTGTATCACAAGTTCAAAAAGACTAACCCATTGCCAATCGGACCGACTGTGGCCACCAGGAACCGGTTCCAGGGTTCCGGCCATAATCCGAATATATGGCCAATACACTTTTCTCGTCCAAAGTGGGCATGCGACATGCTATGTTCATGAAATTGTGTAACAAGTTCAAAAAGACTAACCCATTGCCAATCGGACCGACTGTGGCCACCCGGAACCGGTTCCAGGGTCCCGGCCATAATCCGAATATATGGCCAATACACTTTTCTTGTCCAAAGTGGGCATACGACATGTCTATGTTCATGAAATTGTATCACAAGTTCAAAAAGACTAACCCATTGCCAATCGGACCGACTGTGGCCACCCGGAACCGGTTCCAGGGTTCCGGCCATAATCCGAATATATGGCCAATACACTTTTCTTGTCCAAAGTGGGCATGCGACATGTCTATGTTCATGAAATTGTATCACAAGTTCAAAAAGACTAACCCATTGCCAATCGGACTGACTGTGGCCACCCGGAACCGGTTCCAGGGTCCCGGCCATAATCCGAATATATGGCCAATACACTTTTCTTGTCCAAAGTGGGCATGCGACATATCTATGTTCATGAAATTGTGTAACAAGCTCAAAAAGACTAACCCATTGCCAATCGGACCGATTGTGGCCACCCGGAACCGGTTCCAGGGTCCCGGCCATAATCCGAATATATGGCCAATACACTTTTCTTGTCCAAAGTGGGCATGCGACATATCTATGTTCATGAAATTGTGTAACAAGTTCAAAAAGACTAACCCATTGCCAATCGGACCGACTGTGGCCACCCGGAACCGGTTCCAGGGTCCCGGCCATAATCCGAATATATGGCCAATACACTTTTCTTGTCCAAAGTGGGCATGCGACATGTCAATGTTCATGAAATTGTATCACAAGTTCAAAAAGACTAACCCATTACCAATCGGACCGACTGTGGCCACCCGGAACCGGTTCCAGGGTTCCGGCCATAATTCGAATATATGGCCAATACACTTTTCTTGTCCAAAGTGGGCATGCGACATGTCTATGTTCATGAAATTGTGTAACAAGTTCAAAAAGACTAACCCATTGCCAATCGGACCGACTGTGGCCACCCGGAACCGGTTCCAGGGTCCCGGCTATAATCCAAATATATGGCCAATACACTTTTCTTGTCCAAAGTGGGCATGCGACATGTCAATGTTCATGAAATTGTATCACAAGTTCAAAAAGACTTACCTATTGCCAATCGGACCGACTGTGGCCACCCGGAACTGGTTCCAGGGTCCCGGCCATAATCCGAATATATGGCCAATACACTTTTCTTGTCCAAAGTGGGCATGCGACATGTCTATGTTCATGAAATTGTATCACAAGTTCAAAAAGACTAACCTATTGCCAATCGGACCGACTGTGGCCACCCGGAACCGGTTCCAGGGTTCCGGCCATAATCCGAATATATGGCCAATACACTTTTCTTGTCCAAAGTGGGCATGCGACATGCTATGTTCATGAAATTGTATCACAAGTTCAAAAAGACTAACCCATTGCCAATTGGACCGACTGTGGCCACCCGGAACCGGTTCCAGGGATTTATAGTTTTATAGTTTTATAATTTTATAATTTTATAATTTTATAATTTTATAATTTTATAATTTTATAATTTTATAATTTTATAATTTTATAATTTTATAATTTTATAATTTTATAATTTTATAATTTTATAATTTTATAATTTTATAATTTTATAATTTTATAATTTTATAATTTTATAATTTTATAATTTTATAATTTTATAATTTTATAATTTTATAATTTTATAATTTTATAATTTTATAATTTTATAATTTTATAATTTTATAATTTTATAATTTTATAATTTTATAATTTTATAATTTTATAATTTTATAATTTTATAATTTTATAATTTTATAATTTTAGAATTTTATAATTTTATAATTTTATAATTTTATAATTTTATAATTTTATAATTTTATAATTTTATAATTTTATAATTTTATAATTTTATAATTTTATAATTTTATAATTTTATAATTTTTATAATTTTATAATTTTATAATTTTATAATTTTATAATTTTATAATTTTATAATTTTATAATTTTATAATTTTATAATTTTATAATTTTATAATTTTATAATTTTATAATTTTATAATTTTATAATTTTATAATTTTATAATTTTATAATTTTATAATTTTATAATTTTATAATTTTATAACTTTATAATTTTATAATTTTATAATTTTATAATTTTATAATTTTATAATTTTATAATTTTATAATTTTATAATTTTATAATTTTATAATTATATAATTTTATAATTTTATAATTTTATAATTTTATAATTTTATAATTTTATAATTTTATAATTTTATAATTTTATAATTTTATAATTTTATAATTTTATAATTTTATAATTATATAATTTTATAATTTTATAATTTTATAATTTTATAATTTTATAATTTTATAATTTTATAATTTTATAATTTTATAATTTTATAATTTTATAATTTTATAATTTTATAATTTTAGAATTTTATAATTTTATAATTTTATAATTTTATAATTTTATAATTTTATAATTTTATAATTTTATAATTTTATTTATTGCTGAAAATTATAGCTAATTTGAACTTGTTTCAAAATTTCCTGAACATTTTCAGAAAAAAACGATTCCAGGTGGCCACAGTCGGTCCGATTGGCAATGGGTTAGTCTTTCTGAACTCGTTACACAATTTCATGAACATAGACATGTCACATGCCCACTTTGGACAAGATAAGTATATTGGCCATATATTCGGATTATGGCCGGGACCCTGGAACCGGTTCCGGGTGGCCACAGTCGGTCCGATTGGCAATGGGATAGTATTTTTGAACTTGTGATACAATTTCATGAACATAGACATGTCGCATGCCCACTTTGGACAAGAAAAGTGTATTGGCCATATATTCGGATTATGGCCGGGAACCCTGGAACCGGTTCCGGGTGGCCACAGTCGGTCCGATTGGCAATGGGTTAGTCTTTTTGAACTTGTGATACAATTTGAACATAGACATGTCGCATGCCCACTTTGGACAAGAAAAGTGTATTGGCCATATATTCGGATTATGGCCGGGACCCTGGAACCGGTTCCGGGTGGCCACAGTCGGTCCAATTGGCAATGGGTTAGTTTTTTTGAACTTGTGATACAATTTCATGGACAAAGACATGTCGCATGCCCACTTTGGACAAGAAAAGTGTATTGGCCATATATTCGGATTATGGCCGGGACCCTGGAACCGGTTCCGGGTGGCCACAGTCGGTCCGATTGGCAATGGGTTAGTCTTTTTGAACTTGTGATACAATTTCATGAACATAGACATGTCGCATGCCCACTTTGGACAAGAAAAGTGTATTGGCCATATATTCGGATTATGGCCGGGACCCTGGAACCGGTTCCGGGTGGCCACAGTCGGTCCGATTGGCAATGGGTTAGTCTTTTTGAACTTGTTACACAATTTCATGAACATAGACATGCCGCATGCCCACTTTGGACAAGAAAAGTGTATTGGCCATATATTCGGATTATGGCCGGGACCCTGGAACCGGTTCCGGGTGGCCACAGTCGGTCCGATTGGCAATGGGTTAGTCTTTTTGAACTTGTTACACAATTTCATGAACATAGACATGTCGCATGCCCACTTTGGACAAGAAAAGTGTATTGGCCATATATTCGGATTATGGCCGGGACCCTGGAACCGGTTCCGGGTGGCCACAGTCGGTCCGATTGGCAATGGGTTAGTCTTTTTGAACTTGTTACACAATTTCATGAACATAGACATGTCGCATGCCCACTTTGGACAAGAAAAGTGTATTGGCCATATATTCGGATTATGGCCGGGAACCTGGAACCGGTTCCGGGTGGCCACAGTCGGTCCGATTGGCAATGGGTTAGTTTTTTTGAACTTGTGATACAATTTCATGGACAAAGACATGTCGCATGCCCACTTTGGACAAGAAAAGTGTATTGGCCATATATTCGGATTATGGCCGGGACCCTGGAACCGGTTCCGGGTGGCCACAGTCGGTCCGATTGGCAATGGGTTAGTCTTTTTGAACTTGTGATACAATTTCATGAACATAGACATGTCGCATGCCCACTTTGGACAAGAAAAGTGTATTGGCCATATATTCGGATTATGGCCGGGACCCTGGAACCGGTTCCGGGTGGCCACAGTCGGTCCGATTGGCAATGGGTTAGTCTTTTTGAACTTGTTACACAATTTCATGAACATAGACATGCCGCATGCCCACTTTGGACAAGAAAAGTGTATTGGCCATATATTCGGATTATGGCCGGGACCCTGGAACCGGTTCCGGGTGGCCACAGTCGGTCCGATTGGCAATGGGATAGTATTTTTGAACTTGTGATACAATTTCATGAACATAGACATGTCGCATGCCCACTTTGGACAAGAAAAGTGTATTGGCCATATATTCGGATTATGGCCGGGAACCCTGGAACCGGTTCCGGGTGGCCACAGTCGGTCCGATTGGCAATGGGTTAGTCTTTTTGAACTTGTGATACAATTTGAACATAGACATGTCGCATGCCCACTTTGGACAAGAAAAGTGTATTGGCCATATATTCGGATTATGGCCGGGACCCTGGAACCGGTTCCGGGTGGCCACAGTCGGTCCAATTGGCAATGGGTTAGTTTTTTTGAACTTGTGATACAATTTCATGGACAAAGACATGTCGCATGCCCACTTTGGACAAGAAAAGTGTATTGGCCATATATTCGGATTATGGCCGGGACCCTGGAACCGGTTCCGGGTGGCCACAGTCGGTCCGATTGGCAATGGGTTAGTCTTTTTGAACTTGTGATACAATTTCATGAACATAGACATGTCGCATGCCCACTTTGGACAAGAAAAGTGTATTGGCCATATATTCGGATTATGGCCGGGACCCTGGAACCGGTTCCGGGTGGCCACAGTCGGTCCGATTGGCAATGGGTTAGTCTTTTTGAACTTGTTACACAATTTCATGAACATAGACATGCCGCATGCCCACTTTGGACAAGAAAAGTGTATTGGCCATATATTCGGATTATGGCCGGGACCCTGGAACCGGTTCCGGGTGGCCACAGTCGGTCCGATTGGCAATGGGTTAGTCTTTTTGAACTTGTTACACAATTTCATGAACATAGACATGTCGCATGCCCACTTTGGACAAGAAAAGTGTATTGGCCATATATTCGGATTATGGCCGGGACCCTGGAACCGGTTCCGGGTGGCCACAGTCGGTCCGATTGGCAATGGGTTAGTCTTTTTGAACTTGTTACACAATTTCATGAACATAGACATGTCGCATGCCCACTTTGGACAAGAAAAGTGTATTGGCCATATATTCGGATTATGGCCGGGAACCTGGAACCGGTTCCGGGTGGCCACAGTCGGTCCGATTGGCAATGGGTTAGTTTTTTTGAACTTGTGATACAATTTCATGGACAAAGACATGTCGCATGCCCACTTTGGACAAGAAAAGTGTATTGGCCATATATTCGGATTATGGCCGGGACCCTGGAACCGGTTCCGGGTGGCCACAGTCGGTCCGATTGGCAATGGGTTAGTCTTTTTGAACTTGTGATACAATTTCATGAACATAGACATGTCGCATGCCCACTTTGGACAAGAAAAGTGTATTGGCCATATATTCGGATTATGGCCGGGACCCTGGAACCGGTTCCGGGTGGCCACAGTCGGTCCGATTGGCAATGGGTTAGTCTTTTTGAACTTGTTACACAATTTCATGAACATAGACATGCCGCATGCCCACTTTGGACAAGAAAAGTGTATTGGCCATATATTCGGATTATGGCCGGGACCCTGGAACCGGTTCCGGGTGGCCACAGTCGGTCCGATTGGCAATGGGTTAGTCTTTTTGAACTTGTTACACAATTTCATGAACATAGACATGTCGCATGCCCACTTTGGACAAGAAAAGTGTATTGGCCATATATTCGGATTATGGCCGGGACCCTGGAACCGGTTCCGGGTGGCCACAGTCGGTCCGATTGGCAATGGGTTAGTCTTTTTGAACTTGTTACACAATTTCATGAACATAGACATGTCGCATGCCCACTTTGGACAAGAAAAGTGTATTGGCCATATATTCGGATTATGGCCGGGAACCTGGAACCGGTTCCGGGTGGCCACAGTCGGTCCGATTGGTATTGCATTAGTTTTTCCGAACTTGTTACACAATTTCATGAACATAGACATGTCGCATGCCCACTTTGGACAAGAAAAGTGTACTGGTCATATCTTCGGATTATGACCGGGACCCTGGAACCGGTCCCAGGTTACTGACCGGGTTCCCCGTGTCCAACATGGTTCTGGTTCAATAAAATGGCCTTCGTTTGATTGCAGATGATAAAATTCCATAGTATTTCACTCGTTTTCTTCTTTTTTGGGTGGTTTTTGTAATCAGAAAAATGACCAGGCTAGCCTAGCCCCAATCTGGCCCTGGGAAATCCGGAATATCTCCGGCCAGGGAACCGGAATCCGGATTTTTCCGATTGCATCGTGTTCCGTATTAAAATCCTGAGCGAACAAGCCCAAAACATCGAAAATTGGTTGTGTTTGAGCCAAGATATGATTTTTTGAATATTAAATTTCCACGTGGTACTTAAAGGGTTAAAATTATTTAATAATTTACTAGAAGTGACTAACCTTCTAAGATCTTTTTTATTAATTTTAAGTTTCATTCCTCAATTTGGCAAATTTTAATTTATGCTTCAGGGATATAAAACAAAAATTTCTGATCACTAGTTTGATCAGGAACTGACTAAGGCTGCCATCGCAGATAGTTTTTGGAATTATTTAATAATTTACTAGAAATGACTAACATTCTAAGACTTTTTTTTATCAATTTTAAATTTTGCTTGATAATTTGGCAAAATTTTAAATAATATTTAGAGATATAAAAAAAAATTTGAACACTTGTTTGACCAGGAGCTGACTCATACTGCCAGCGCAGAGAGTTTTTGAAATTATTTAAAAAATATATTAGAAGGTTAGTCATTTCGATTAAGTTATTAAATAATTTTCAAAACTCTCTGCGATGGCAGTCTGAGTCAGTTCCTGGTATAACTAGTGATCAGAATTTATTGTTTTATATCTATAAAGTATAAATTCAAATTTTGCTGAATAACATAGTGTAATTTTAAAATTGATAAATTGATCTCAGAAGGTTAGTCATTTCGAGTAAATTATTAAATAATTTCAAAAACTCTCTGCGATGGAAGTCTGAGTTTGTTCCTGGTCAAACTAGTGATCAGAAATTATTGTTTTATATCCCTGAATCATAAATTAAAATTTGCCAAATTGAGGAATGAAACTTAAAATTAATAAAAAAGATCTTAGAAGGTTAGTCACTTCTAGTAAATTATTAAATAATTTTAAAAACTCTCTGCGATGGCAGTCTGAGTCAGTTCCTGGTCAAACTAGTGATCAGAAATTATTGTTTTATATCCCTGAAGCATAAATTAGAATTTGCCAAATTGAGGAATGAAACTTAAAATTAATAAAAAAGATCTGAGAAGGTTAGTCACTTCTAGTAAATTATTAAATAATTTTAAAAACTATCTGCGAAGGCAGTCTGAGTCAGTTCCTGGTATAACTAGTAATCAGAAATTATTGTTTTATATCTATAAAATATAAATTCAAATTTTGCTAAATAACATAGTTAAATTTTAAAATTGATAAATTGATCTCAGAAGGTTAGTCATTTCGAGTAAATTATTAAATAATTTCAAAAACTCTCTGCGATGGAAGTCTGAGTTTGTTCCTGGTCAAACTAGTGATCAGAAATTATTGTTTTATATCCGAAAAAACGAAACTATTGGCACTACGCCCCCCGGGGCATGGCCTTCCTCTAACGTGGGATTTCTGCTCCAGCGCCTCTGACGAGACAGGAGAAACCGGGACCGACGTTTTACTTCACCATCCGATAGAAGCTCAGTGGATAAGGCGGGAATCGAACCTGCGTCTCATAGCATCATCGGGATCGGCAGCCGAAGCCGCTACCCCTGCGCCACGAGACGCCACATATATCCCTGAAGCATAAATTAAAATTTGCCAAATTAAGGAATGAAACTTAAAATTAATAAAAAAGATCTGAGAAGGTTAGTCACTTCTAGTAAATTATTAAATAATTTTAAAAACTATCTGCGAAGGCAGTCTGCGTCAGTTCCTGGTATAACTAGTGATCAGAAATTATTGTTTTATATCTATAAAATATAAATTCAAATTTTGCTAAATAACATAGTTAAATTTTAAAATTGATAAATTGATCTCAGAAGGTTAGTCATTTCGAGTAAATTATTAAATAATTTCAAAAACTCTCTGCGATGGAAGTCTGAGTTTGTTCCTGCTCAAACTAGTGATCAGAAATTATTGTTTTATATCCCTGAAGCATAAATTAAAATTTGCCAAATTGAGGAATGAAACTTAAAATTAATAAAAAAGATCTGAGAAGGTTAGTCATTTCGAGTAAATTATTAAATAATTCCAAAAACTCTCTGCGATGGAAGTCTGAGTTTGTTCCTGGTCAAACTAGTGATCAGAAATTATTGTTTTATATCCCTGAAGCATAAATTAAAATTTGCCAAATTGAGGAATGAAACTTAAAATTAATAAAAAAGATCTGAGAAGGTTAGTCATTTCGAGTAAATTATTAAATAATTCCAAAAACTCTCTGCGATGGAAGTCTGAGTTTGTTCCTGGTCAAACTAGTGATCAGAAATTATTGTTTTATATCCCTGAAGCATAAATTAAAAATTGCCAAATTGAGGAATGAAACTTAAAATTAATAAAAAAGATCTGAGAAGGTTAGTCACTTCTAGTAAATTATTAAATAATTTTAAAAACTATCTGCGAAGGCAGTCTGAGTCAGTTCCTGGTATAACTAGTGATCAGAATTTATTGTTTTATATCTATAAGGTATAAATTCAAATTTTGCTAAATAACATAGTGAAATTTTAAAATTGATAAATTGATCTCAGAAGGTTAGCCATTTCGAGTAAATTATTAAATAATTTCAAAAACTCTCTGCGATGGAAGTCTGAGTTTGTTCCTGCTCAAACTAGTGATCAGAAATTATTGTTTTATATCCCTGAAGCATAAATTAAAATTTGCCAAATTGAGGAATGAAACTTAAAATTAATAAAAAAGATCTCAGAAGGTTAGTCATTTCGAGTAAATTATTAAATAATTTCAAAAACTCTCTGCGATGGAAGTCTGAGTTTGTTCCTGCTCAAACTAGTGATCAGAAATTATTGTTTTATATCCCTGAAGCATAAATTAGAATTTGCCAAATTGAGGAATGAAACTTAAAATTAATAAAAAAGATCTGAGAAGGTTAGTCACTTCTAGTAAATTATTAAATAATTTCAAAAACTCTCTGCGATGGCAGTCTGAGTCAGTTCCTGGTATAACTAGTGATCAGAATTTATTGTTTTATATCTATAAAGTATAAATTCAAATTTTGCTAAATAACATAGTGAAATTTTAAAATTGATAAATTGATCTTAGAAGGTTAGTCATTTCGAGTAAATTATTAATCAATTTTAAATTTCACTAGGTCATTTGACAAAATTATAATTTATGCTGCAGAGATATAAAACAATAAATTTTGAATACTAGTTTGACCAGGAACTGACTCGCCTTCGCAGAGAGTTTTTTTTTATAAATTATTAAATAATTTACTATAAGTGACTAACCTTCAAAGATTTTTTTAATTAATTTTAAGTTTCATTTCTCAATGTGGCAAATTTTAATTTATTTTTCAGGGATATAAAACAATAATTTCTGATCACTAGTTTGAGCAGGAACAAACTCAGACTTCCATCGCAGAGAGTTTTTGAAATTATTTAATAATTTACTCGAAATGACTAACCTTCTGAGATCTTTTTTATTAATTTTAAGTTTCATTCCTCAATTTGGCAATTTTTAATTTATGCTTCAGGGATATAAAACAATAATTTCTGATCACTAGTTTGAGCAGGAACAAACTCAGACTTCCATCGCAGAGAGTTTTTGAAATTATTTAATAATTTACTAGAAATATCTGACCTCCCAAGATTTTTTATCAATTTTAAATTTCACTTTGTAATTTAGCAAAATTTGAATTTATACTTTACAAATATAAAACAATAAATTCTGATCACGAGTTTTACCAGGAACTGACTCAGACTGCCATCGCAGATAATTTTTAAAATTATTTAATAATTTACTAGAAGTGACTAACCTTCTCAGATCTTTTTTATTAATTTTAAGTTTCATTCCTCAATTTGGCAAATTTTAATTTATGCTTCAGGGATATAAAACAATAATTTCTGATCACTAGTTTGACCAGAAACAAACTCAGACTGCCATCGCAGAGAGTTTTTGAAATTATTTTATAATTTACTAGAAGTGACTAACCTTCTCAGATCTTTTTTATTAATTTTAAGTTTCATTCCTCAATTTGGCAAATTTTAATTTATGCTTCAGGGATATAAAACAATAATTTCTGATCACTAGTTTGACCAGGAACAAACTCAGACTTCCATCGCAGAGAGTTTTTGAAATTATTTAATAATTTACTAGAAGTGACTAACCTTCTCAGATCTTTTTTATTAATTGTAAGTTTCATTCCTCAATTTGGCAAATTTTAATTTATGCTTCAGGGATATAAAACAATAATTTCTGATCACTAGTTTGAGCAGGAACAAACTCAGACTTCCATCGCAGAGAGTTTTTGAAATTATTTAATAATTTACTAGAAATATCTGACCTCCCAAGATTTTTTATCAATTTTAAATTTCACTTTGTAATTTAGCAAAATTTGAATTTATACTTTACAAATATAAAACAATAAATTCTGATCACGAGTTTTACCAGGAATTGACTTAGACTGTCATCGCAGAGAGTTTTTAAAATTATTTAATAATTTACTAGAAATGACTAACATTCTAAGACTTTTTTTTATCAATTTTAAATTTTGCTTAGTAATTTGGCACAATTTTAAATAATATTTCAGAGATATAAAAAAAAACTTTGAATACTAGTTTGACCAGGAGCTGACTCATACTGGCAGCGCAGAGCGTTTTTGAAATTATTTAATAATTTACTAGAAATGACTTCTAACCTTCTAAGATTTTTTAAATCAATTTTAAATTTCACTCTAGTAATTTAGCATAATTTGAATTTATACTTAAGAGATACATATAAAACAATACATTCTGATCACCAGGAACTTACCCAAACTGCCATCACCGAAAGTTTTCAAAATTATTCAATAATTTATAGGAAGAACTGACGTTCCAAGATTTTTTAACATTTTTAAATTTCATTTTGTAATTTGGCAAAATTTGAATTTATATTTCAGAGATATAAAACACTCAATTCTGATCACTAGTTTTATCAGGAGCTAACCCAAACTGCCATCGCAGAGAGTTTTTTTTTATCAATTTCAAATTTTACTTCATATTTCGAATTTATACTTCAGGGATATGAAACAATAAATTCTGATTACAAGTTTGATCAGGAACAGACTCAAAATGCCATTATCGATATAACGCACCCTACCGTTTACGTTGCGTTCGTTTAGATAAATGCAATATTTTGCATGCAATTATTTTTGTAACACATATTTTTGTTAAAGGAAAAATAAAATTATTTAATTTTTTCATAAACCAGATTACGAATTCAATTAAATTATTTTACTATGAAAAAAGGAAGAATGAATAATGAAACCCGCCATTTCAAATTATTTGAAAGTTATCTTGACATTAGCATTTTTTTTTATTTAGTTGACTTTGTCGATCCTTTGTCGCTCCCACGGTTAAGCTTCTTTTTATAATAAATTTCTAGCAATTAGATGTACTTACATTGATTTTGTAATACAAATTGAATAAATTGATGTTATTCATTTCATTTGCCATTTGAAAATATATGGGTTTCCTGTTTTTATCAGAACATTTTTCTTGACTTTGAAGTTGATATTGCCCCAACGGGCGTCTTATAAAAAAAATATAGAAAATTATTTTTGCTTATTCCAAACAACAAAATTGACTTTGAAATTCATTTAATTCATCATTTTGATGATATTGAAAGCGTACAGTGTATTTTATTAGAGACAATAGAAAAATGTTTATGTCAGGGATTGATGTTTTTGTATAACATTCCTCATTTTTTTTAATTATTTGACTCGTCTTCATCACTCGGTAAGGCACTGTTCAAAATATATTTTGATGTTTATGTCGCTCAACACATACACAATTTCAAATTACTACATTTGAATGAAAAAAGTGTTTTAAAATGTATTTTACACTACGTCAGTTGATTAGCAATTAGCATTCGAAGTATTGACATGTTTCGTGAGGCTGAGTGTGTGTTTGTTTTGAGTTACTGTAAATCGAAATAACGATATGCAGTCATTTTACTTACATTCGAATCATGCTTATCAATGTTTTTGTAAATCAAACCTTACTAAAATATTTGCCAAAACAATATTTGTACAACAAATAAAAATAAATAAAATACTGGCAGTTCGATATAGTTCACAAAACTATCAATTCAATATGATTATTTTTTCATATTTCGAAAAACCCGTTTACGCTTTACTAACACCAACCACACTGCTTGAAATTATTTAAAAAATGTTTGTTTTGAAAAAATATTTAATTTCTTTATTTTCATGCTGATTACAATACTTTCCACTGCACGCAGTTCGTGCGAACAGTAACTGAGCCACGCCAGCATTCAAAACGAGAGCACGTGGCGCGCGCGCATCGCAGTAACCTATGAGATTTTTCGCGCCAACTAGCCGGTCCCGCGGCTTTGCCTTTCGCCTTAAGTCTTAAGATATCCTGGCACTCGATTTTTGAAACTGCTAACTTCAAATAGCTTTATCTCGGCCATGATACAACCAAATGTTTTAAAATTTATTTCGATGATAGATGAAAATGTATATTTTAATGCCCTGTAAACAAATTTTGAATAAAATTAATTGTGTGCCTACACCAATCTCTGACTTTTTAGTCGATTTAAATGTATGTAACCCTTAAAATGCTTCATATACAGTCACAGAACTATGAAAAAGTTTGCAAACTATCCATGAATTAACGATGCATTTTTCTTTCTTAAACTTTTAAATTTAGTTCCAATCTGTGATGCCTAAATTTATTTTATTTTATTTTTTAAGTTTTTTATACATAAAATGCTTCAAAAAACTTTTTGCAATGTATTCTTAGTAATTTACAATCGATTTTACATGTTTTATCAACGCAAATTTGCATTTTTAGTCAATATTTTATTTACCCATTTTTCGGGGAACTTTTAAAGGAGAATTAAGGGGGAAACTTGGATTAAAATTTGAAATGGCCTTTGATTTCTTTAAATGTTTGTGTACCTTTTGTGTGACACATTCATAAAATAAGGGTTGGTTTTAATATTCTTGAAAACTTCAGCAGATATATAAATGGCTTTAAAAAATATGGCTTTAAAAAATATTTATTTCTGGATGATAAGTTATCCGTGATAACTTTCTGTTTATCAAAGAAAACAATCAAATTCACCTAATATAATTTTAATTTCTGATTTAAATCAAATTGTTGTTCATCACCATTGAGCATCATTACTCACTCAGATTTCTGACCGAAAACTATCGATTTCGGTACAATTTAATTGAAATAAGGTTAAAAGTATTTTTTTGTTATAAAAATTATTTTGACAAATTTTCATCATTTGAAGTTGTGTAAAATCTTCAGAGCTGATGCTAAATGAAAGCTGGAAAAAAGACACAAACTTCTATGGTAGATGTGCAGAAGAGTGACAACAAAAATTGAAAAAATGTAAAGTTTTAGGATACCTGGCATGATTCTTCAGGTTCAAATAAGTAACTGTGCCAATTTTGAGCCAAATCTGTTATGATTTGATGGTAGCTATTTGATTCGGAGCGGACTGTATTTTCACTTCACTTCTCGGCGGACTTGGGGAACCAGTTTGGGAGGGTCGGAAGTATCGCAAACACAAACACAACACTAGAATTTCTCTCAATACTTTCTATTTACTATGCTAAAATTAACTAGGTAAAAGATGTTTTCTAGCGTTCTTCCGACGATCTCGACGAGGTCACTTTACGTCCGACCGGTTCGGCTGCTTGCGATGAACTTCTCTCGACGCGCTCACTTCTGCTCGCTGCTATTCGTTGCGCGCCAAAAATCCTCTCGCACCACCTTTGTCGTGCGTCGTTCGGTCTCCCTCTCTCTCTTGTCGTTGTCGAGCCGTCGTCAACGGCGCGTTGTTGCCAGCTTCGGCACGCTTGATTTCGCGCGCAGCTCGTTGCGCGCGCTTTCTTTGTTGTTGACAACGACGCCAGCGAGGTTGCCACCTGCTTTCTCGTTTGCGTCGCAGCAAGCGCAGTGCTGCCAAATCAAAACCAAAAATTTCTTCGAGCTGACAGATTCAGGCTCGAACACTATTGATAGATGAAGTTTGTATGGAAAATTTAGCAAAAATATAAATGTTTCAAAGTCCTGCCAAAAAGTGTCAGTAAAAATGTCGGATCATTGTGAAATGTGAGATTCTCATTTAAAATTTGATCACAAACAACTTTGTCCAAGTCCACAAAACGATCTTAGTTAACTATGACGAGTTATCAGCAAGATCTGGCAACCCTGTCTCGAGTTATGACCACTTAAGTGATATTTATGTACTTTTTTGAAGCCGGATCTTACTTAAATGTATGTAAACGATGTCCGGATCCATCATCCGACCCATCGTTGGTTAGGTAATCAAGAGACCTTTCCAACGAGTCCACAACATTGAAGATCTGGCAACCCTGTCTCGAGTTATGACCACTTAAGTGATATTTATGTACTTTTTTGAAGCCGGATCTCACTTAAATGTATGTAAACTATGTCCGGATCCATCATCCGACCCATCGTTGGTTAGGTAATCAAGAGACCTTTCCAACGAGTCCACAAAATTGAAGATATGGCAACCCTGTCTCGAGTTATGACCACTTAAGTGATATTTATGTACTTTTTTGAAGCCGGATCTCACTTAAATGTATGTAAACTATGTCCGGATCCATTATCCGACCCAACGTTGGTTAGGTAATCAAGAGACCTTTCCAACGAGTCATCAACATTGAAGATCTGGCAACCCTGTCCCGAATTATGACCACTTAAGTTATATCTGTGAACTTATTTTTCTGGATCTAAAAATATAGCTGAAATATGTGTCCAATGTTACCCATTGTTGGTAAAAAGTGAGGAAGGCATCATCCACATAGGTGGATTTAGTTAGTTTTTTTTATTGTCTTTTCAACAACTTTGTAGATTATTGTTACACTCTAAAAAACCTTGCAAAGTTACAAAAAACACGATATTTTAAAATGAGAAAATTTGCTTTACAAGTAAAAATGACCTTGCTGAGTTAAATATTTTCAAAAGAAATTCGAAAACTTTGTAGTTAAAGCAATTTATTTATATAATAAGTAACTACTTTAAGTCAGTCATCCCTAAAAAAAGTTGAATTGGAAAAAAAGAATCTCCTGAACCAAGAAAAGTAAGAGGATGCAAATATTTGCCCTCGATTGCCTTTCCCTCCTTCCCCTTCCTTAAATCCTCCCACAACTGGAAATAAGAAAATACCAAAGGGTTGCTTGGTTGCGGATCAGTAGCTTCTCTCTGGCACAACCGCCCAACGAGAAGAAGGTGGTCCTGCGTGACCTGCTGCCGGCAACGGTCGTGACTGCACGCGTAAATTCGCAAGGACGACGTGCGTACGTGCGGTCCTGTTCAGGACTTATTCTGGAGAAGGGGCGTGGGTGGGACTCCCAGAACCAGAAACGTGGCGCTTGTTAACTCGTTTTCGAGCAGGAATTCAACGCTACCTCCAACTTCCCGGGAGGGGTTTGGAATGTGCTCGTCGTAATGCCCCACGATTTGCAGAATATTTATTCACTTCCAACAACTAGGAAGGAAAGGAAGAGGCTGCAACGAGATATTGGACTCTAGTGCCATCCTGGCCTCGGGGGAGAATCGAAACTTCCTGCTGCTGCTGTTGGAAAATATTTTTCCTGAATGGCTGGAGCGGTGGAAATGGAACCTATTTAGCGAAGTCATTTGCTGGCTTATTGGATTCCCCTTGGGGGGAATGCGAACGAGTGCTGGGGAAATGTACTTGCAATGTATAGGGGATGATGTCTTGAAGCGGATTTTTTTTGTTGGTAAGATACAGAGTACAGAAATAAAAGTATTGATTTTGATAAAAAAAAATCGTAAATTAAATTAGAAGCTTTCACACCTCTAAAACAATTGTTTTTAAAACCCCAAATCGAAAACATTTGTTTTCGTTTACACAAAACGCATTCGAGGGTAAATTATTCCATTTCCGCAGCAGTACGCACTGCCAAAACTCACTTCCCGTCCATTGAACCATGGCATCATCCTTCGAAGCATAAATCAAATTGAAATCAACCTTTTCCCGCGAAATCGCGCTCGTTTCCACGCCCGGAGTAAAAAAAACAAGAGCTGCAGCACCATCATCAAAGTTTACCGGTGGAAAATTGGAAAATTTTCCATCACTCGTAAGCGGATTTCAAAAAAGGGTGTGTTCGTTTTTTTGCTTATTTCGATGCAGGCAGTCACTGCACCATTTTTTCCTCTCCTCAGCTCGGTGATGGTGGGGAATAAAAAATTAAGGGTGCTCAAAAAAAAAAAAGCACGGGAGCCACAATTCGGCTTAATAACGCACTTTGGTCGATGTTCACGAGGAAGGGCTTAATGCACTCGCATAAATTTCAATTTGGATCCTGGTGGGATCGGAAAAGCAGGCCAGGATGACCAGAGTGTGGAAAACAATTCTGTAGAAGCGAAGGTTGGTAAACATTTTTTATTTATGTTTTCTTTTAAATAACATGTTGTTTGTTTGTAGGGCTTCCAAATTTCCCAGTTTTTGAATTTCTTGAGAAACGGGAAAAATATTTAAGGAATCCCGGGAATTATTTATTTGTTATGTTTTTCAAACTTAAACTTATAGAATTAGCTCAATCATAATAATTAATTATAATCTTAACTTCAATCTAGCTTAAATCAAATTCAAATTAGTTTTTTTCTGTTCTTTGGTGTGCTTTGGATATCAAATGAACTACAATATGATTCTTATTAAATAAATCTTACAAAAATATTTTTCTTTTTTATTTGACATGATCAGAAAAGCTTGTAATATTTCTATGAAAATATCTTTAAAAAAACAAGACACTACAACAAATAAAGTGACACCAGTCAATGTAAGGTTCTAGTTTTGTTTTGAATTTCATGTTTTGAATAATAAAAGTTTATGCAACAAGCGGTAAAAAGATTTTTTTTGCAATTCCGCAGTGAAACTGTCAACTTTTCCTGACCTTCGGGAGAAACGAAACGGCCTACTTTTCCCTACCAAAAAACAATGCTGAATTCATGAATTTTTGAATTCATGTTTTTTTGTGTTTTCACGGTATTTCAATTAAGATACTCGTATTTCTGTCTAAATTTTTAAATGAACATTACTCAATCAATTTTTGTTGTGCATTATTTTTATTCGGTAAGATTACTTAGTTTGGTAGAAATTAACAGTGCAGTTCGTCACATTATTGAACTGAACTGGTTTGTGGGCGGAAGACGAAGAAGGCATGGGAAAGCTGATGGTAGAAGGCGTATCAGGGAGTGTAGAATTAACCGTAATTGATTCTGCTTGACGCTCTGGTACATTCTTACTGGATGTCGCGATGAGGGTTCAGAAACATTGATTTCTTTTGTTGCAAAGAATTTTCAACATTTCCTCAGCGACTGATGATGACTTCCAACCACCGTGTCTCTTCAGAACGGAAATATCGACTCCTGAATCGGCCAGCAGTGAGGCAGAAGACCGCCGGAAACAGTGTCCAGTGTACAGCTCCGGTGACGGAAGCTTCAGGTGCTCGGCGATGATTCTCGGCAGTTTTGCAATAGTGTTGATCCCCATGGCCTGTTTTGTACACTTTCCAAAGCGGTACGAAACAAAAAATCTGGAGTGACCTGTACCGGCAGCACGTTTTTCAGCATACAACCGGAAGAGTTTCACCATGTCCACACCAGGGGCTTCACCTTTCGTAACGATGAACTGACGCATGATTTTCGTCTTTGTGTTAGGGATGGTGATCTTGATGCTGTCCTTCAGGTCTTCAATATCGTCCAGAGAGAGTTTCATGATTTTTTCCCGCCAACAAGCACCGTACACTCCAATGATGAGCGCAACCTGTGAATTCAAAAAACACTGAGTTAACCCATTTGTTTTTGTTTTTACTTTCATTAAATTTACCTTTGTAGCCAAATGAACGGAGTCTTCGGCTTCCTTCAAGAACTTGAAAATGTGTTCCTTAGTGAAGATTTTTGTCTTTTTCGGGCGATAACCATCCGACTTCCGTTTCAGGAACGATTTCAAGTTCATGAAACCGGAAATGTCAATGCCTATTTTCACGTTGATCATAGTTCTCAACATGGAGTATAGGCTCCACTTCGTCGGCGGGCTCTTGTCCTTCAGCTCTTGAGAAAAATAGGCCAGCAAGCACTTTTCATCCGTGGCTTGAACCCGATTCTTGGCCTGCCAATCTTGAAATGTTTTGTAGGCTGCTTCATACAGCGCCTTCGATTTCTCGGAAAGAAGGCCATTCATAGCTGCTTCGGCCGCCGCCTCAATGTCCATCGGACAGTCAGAATCCGTTTCGGACTCGCTCATCTCTTCAGATTTCGGGAAAAATAAAATGGTCTTCACTTGAAGGTGGTTGGAAAAACTATGACAGAACAAACTATTTTAGAATTCATAGGCTACTGAGTCGGAAAAAATAAGATGGCCATACTCTTGGACGCCAACAAATTCCTTTATTCCTCTTTGAAAAACTCTTCAAACGATTATTTTTCAGATTTTCAAAAAAACGTTGTATAGAACTCGGTGCAAAACTCGATTTTTTCAGCACTCGTCGTATTTATCCAACTCGGCAGAGCCATGTACGACTCGTGCTGAAAAAATCTTCTTTTTGCACCTTGTTGCATAAACTACTTAATCGAATATGATGAATAAGCTGTTCATCTATTGCTAGAACCAAATCTGAATTATTAGTGAAATAAGTCTTTTTTTAATTTCGGAAATTCCCGGGACAAATCATAAAAATCCCAAGATTCGGGAATTCCCAGTTTTGGAAAAAATGGCAGTAAAACATGAACAAAATATATAGACAAACGGTAATGGTAGAAGTTGGTAGAATAAACCTAATACTATTAAAAACAAACATAAACTAAACAACAATAAATACTTAATATTTAATATTGAAACAATAAAAACATAAAACAAGATAAATTAAATTTTTCTTACAACAAAAATTGCTCTCCTGAACACGGGAAAAATAAAAGAAAACCAAAAAAAAAATTGGGCGGTAGAGGATTAATCATGCAATTGTTTAATTTCCCAAGAATTGTCAAGTGATGAAATGGAGAAAATGAACTGTTCATAATGAATGAATTTTTCTACGTTTCCAAAAATCGACTTTCTCTGTATTTTTCCAATGTAAATGACACTTTGTCCATGAATTTAGGCTTTTTGAAATTTTTATTATATTTGTTTGTTATCAAAATTTGAGTTCAGAACAAAACGTATTTTTCTTGAGTCCGATGAAGCCATTTGGACATTTATGTAATAGGTATTTGTTGCAAGATTATTTTTTCCAGAATTTTTAATTTTGTTTATTAATCATTAAAAAATTAATTGAGAGAATACATTTTTTTCAACTTTTGAGTTTTTTTTTGTATAGGAAACTTATCAGGTCAACTTTTCCGCTAGAATTTTGGATGATGCAAAATTTCATTTATTATTTTTTGCAATTTTGCTGTGAAACTGTCATTTTTTCCTGTTTTTTTTGAGAAACCAAACGGCCTACTTTTCCCTACCA